>NC_134472.1:39939401-39987426 GCF_964194025.1 Convolutriloba macropyga
AATCCAATGACTGTAAGTAATCATCATCACTTAAATGATTTTGTTTTAGTTTTAGAAGAGAAACACTTTTTTCT
The DNA here is from genome assembly GCF_964194025.1 of Convolutriloba macropyga. NCBI lineage: Eukaryota > Metazoa > Xenacoelomorpha > Acoela > Convolutidae > Convolutriloba > Convolutriloba macropyga. The sequence continues at coordinate 39,939,476 of NC_134472.1, forward strand.
GGTAAAAATCTATATCAGGTTTATCCATGCTATCAAACCATTCATAGGGAAATATACGTTTTCTTTAGATTTATATAATGTTATACATTTATCATCAATAATGTTTGATTATAGCATCTAATCTAGAGGAATGAAAGAATCTAAACATATCAAATATGTTTAAACAACCTAAATCTATATTAATATTAAATCAACCAGTCGGAGCTAATGCTTTCATTTCATCTTTTGTTGCTAGCTCCCTTATGAATAAATGATTGTCGTGATTAGATCCATTATAGCAATTGAAGTGTAAAAATGCATTCATAGCCTGAAGTATAAATTATTCGTATGAAAAGCCTACAAGTTCAGCATTTAAGTGATCTATAACACGGTCATCTCGCATATCTTTTTTACAATAACAACAATCTTTAATTTGAGGTGTAAAATTATTTTCGTCTAATGGCTTACTAATTTTAAATAACTCTCTAAATAGCTTATTAAAAGGCTCCATTTTTTAAGTAGACCATTTATTACAACAATAAACACAGTTACCTTCACAAATCTATTTTGATAATCGATTTTGATATATAAACCACGAGTAGAGCTACGGTTTTATCACTAATTACCTTGACTTCTCAGTAGGATTAAATCAATGTATATACGTTTTTGGTTTGTGAAACGTGTGTGTCTGTATGCTGCATCCTGATTGATTCAATTATTTTTTCTTGCATTCTTGTTTGTAACTAACTATGCAATTTACAATTTCTTCTGTAAAGTTGTCCGTAGGTCTAATATACTTTACTTCATCAAAATTTTAAAATTTGAAATGAGGAGGTTTTGATGTAGCTCTTCTAACACTTCCGAGAAAATGAAGTCTTCGTGGTTATTACACGTTTATTGAAACCTGATTATATTTCAAATTATTTTCATAATCATACCCATTTACAGATTTTCTCCATTTTTTATTGCTTTCTATTTTGATTTGAACTTTCTCTCTATGTTTACTACAGGACTATACAGTTTTATTAGTTACTACAGGACCGAAACTATTTTTTGTATATAACATATATTTACATACTTTGAGTTTAGAGTATTCGGTGTATCTTTCTTTAGTAATAACTAACATCTCTATGTTGCTCATTAATTATATGATCTGTATAATACTTTTGTAACTCAATAACATGTTCAGAATCACTCTAATATGTTTATAATCAATCAAATACTCATCACACAAACTAAATTATATTGAACTCATTGTTCTTGACAACTTATTATCACGAATTTTTCAACAGTATGGGCTTCTTTAATCTAACAATCGCTCAGAATACACAAGGGCAAATTTGTTTCCTTAATCAAACCATTTCTAAACAACATTCTATACTTCTTAATATGATTTAATGATTGTACATGTCAACCATGATTCTTTTTTACTTAATGTAGACTAGAAAAAACCAATACGTTTTTTGTCAGTATTAAGCATATCCTATAATGACGCAGTAAGTTCATCGTCAGTGTCTAGGTTATTCATATGTAAAGGAAAAAGTTTTGAACGATAATCTATTTTTCATTAGATAAATTATTTATCAAAAGTGATAATTGTATAGATGAAACTTGCTAAAATTTGAGATGAATGTCAAAATAAATCTTGCAAGTGCCTCATTTGTAAAGACATTTTAAAAATAATAGATATTCATAGTCATATGAGTAAAGACATAGAAATCCAGACCTGTATGTATCTTGTAGATGTGTAAGTTATCTAAACACAACAATCTTTATATTTAGAAAAGATAAATGTAGATTATGTGTATCTTCATAGATATAAATTTAGTCATTTTAAAGAGTAATTTAGAGATTATGCGGAAAAGTTTAAGATTTTATGAAATTATTTAATGATAGTAATCATTTATCGAGACAGTTTACTCTAAAATAACTCCCATTTTAGATAATAATTGATTACAAATAATTCCATTGTTTATTAATTTATTTAATATATCATTACACTGTTTACAATTATAACTAATCCCATGCGTCTTTTTAATAGGACTAAATTACCTATAGATACTTGACAACTACAAAAGGAGCAAATAATTCTGCTAAACACCGTTTACAATTTCCTTTATTTTATTGAAAATCTTTTAGGTTCATCAGTACATTTTTAAAATTTTTTTATTATAATCATAGTTCATAATACTTTGGTTCAGAATATTTTTTATCTATTTCATTATAATGCATCTGTGAATGGATGTTGCCGAACACCTTACCTTTGGTCAATGTGTTATTTTCCTTGTAATTATTTTTCAAAATTTTAATATCTTTATTATTATTGTGGTTCATAAAATTTTTCCCTTTATTATTGGGATTCAGAAAATTATTGTCTTTATTTTTGTGATGTATAACTTTATTTTTATTCATAGTTTTATTATCTGTATCAATTTAAGTCGTAGTGTTTTATCTATGTTTTTTAAATTCATAGTAATATTATAGATCATTGTGTTATTATCTGTGTTATCATGATGCATAGTTTCATTATCCATGTTTTTAAATTTTCATAGTGTTATTATCAATATTACTGAGATTCACATGTGAAATAGCTTTGCTGATAGTGTTATTATCTCTATTATTCTGATTCATCGTTTTATTAGTGCTCTTAAGACTGATACAATTTTTATCATCACAAACTCCACCAAAATAATTTATTTCGATTTCTGCAAGTACTTTTCTTATTAAGATGAACCCTTTTATATAAAAATCTAATGAAAAAGAATTTGAAACCCTTCTTGTTACAATGAGAACATTTATATGAGAGCTTCATTTACATATATTAAATATTCGACAAAAGTATCAGATTTACTTTCAACACAAGATTGTGAATTGAAGAATTTATTTATAACTTCACTTGTAGAGCCCTTTAGCTTACTTGATTTCCTATTTCTTTTATCAAAATTTTGCTAATGTCTTCTTCATCAATTATCTCTATCTCAATAAATATACATCCAATAATTCTTCGCAAAAATTCTTGTTTTGCATACAATCATTAATTCGTGTTTTTCCATGAGAAGTTAAGAGTTTCGTCTTTTTCTTAAGGAGTATTTTGTCTTTTAAAATACTTTGGAGAAACAATTTTATTGAGATTTTGTTTTGCATCAAACCTAGTAATTATTATTCCAGTTGATGTAGCAACATTAGCGGTTGTTTTAACAACTGGATTTTAATTGAAATGACTAAATATACCGACACGGTTACCAAAAATACAAAGCTGATTTGCTATAGTTTTTTTTCCATTATTATTTATCTTTGTTCTGGTTAGTACATTATTCCAAACTTTAAGTCCCTTAAACTCTAATTATTTATTAAAGTAGAAATTTTCATCCTTAGAAATTCTTTTATGTGAGTATTATTTTTTCTTCCTCTTCACTTGTTAGTGATTCTTTTGATCTGTATGCCTCTATAATTAATGCATCTACATTTGAGTCATATATAACATTTTCATCTTTATCACGCACATCATGCATTTTGTACTGGAATTTATTTTTTTATTATACCCTATTTAGTGTTTGAACATATATCATGGAAATTATGATTGCATTCAAAAGTAGCTTTAAATTTCTTAAAGAAAGCTTTATCATAAATTGGGATACAAATAGTGCTCGTATTGGCTCCAGAGTTATTGCTTTTTTGGGTGGGTTTATCACAAACTCAGTTCATTTGCATATTATAATATAGCTCTTATATTTTTTTTAAGAACAGGTGTATCTATCTGTTCCAAATTTTTGCGCAGGGTCTTTATTAAATATATCACCCATATCTATCAACAAGTACTATAATACAATTACTAGAATTTTTTTATAATACTCTTTATTAGATCATTATTAACCGCAATATCATATACTTCTCAATCATTTTTAAATTGACAGAGCACAGATTTTTGTTCATCGTTGTTTGTTTTCAAATATTTTTTAACGTAATATGTTTTAGCTGATCGAGACGCACAAAAATCAATTAAGTGTAAAAAACATTTCTGGAAACTAAAGTCAATTGTCTATCTTCTTATCGTTCGAAATATTCCTCTTTTTCTGAATATTTACTTGGTGCGAAAAAAGAAAATAATGTTCCAATAAGAATTAAAAACATAACCACAAAAACTGTTATTAACATTTCTATATTTACAAAATGATCTTATTAAAATCTGAAGAATTTTTTATTAAGTATAAATTTATAAATGAGGCTTTGAGTGATAATGATATAGAAAGAGGAGCTGGTGATATAGGTTAAATAACAATTGAAAAACTAATGAGAGATTGAATGCAAGAAACAATTAATTATTCTGATTTTTAAATTATTGTTGATTTTTGCCCTACCAATGGTACTGATTTGGCATTATCATAAGAAGACATGGATTTAAAATACATAAGTTTGATTTTTCTTGTAGGGACAGCACCACTTTTTCTGCAAGATAAATTGATCGAGGATCAAACGAGAGAATAACATAAGACAATGAGTCGTTTTGTGATGCTTATTTTGTATATATGATCTTTTCTATTGACCATTTGTTTAAAATAAAGAGTTGTGCTAATTTTTTTTTAATAAATCAAAGGAAATATGTTGACAAAAAAGAAAGTGTTATTCTTTATAAGGTAGTAACAGCATTATTAGTAGTATTGATAAATGTAATGTTGATAATAGTATTAATAGTGTAAATGATATTTTCTTTTTTTCCCACAAAGCTTTAGATTTATAATGTCCGGACCGATTAAATGTGGTTAGACATATCAATTAAAAAATCTCTTTATAAATAGTTTTTTCTGTGATAAGTTATACATCATTTGTCCTACTGGTGGTCAAAATGAAGATTTTGAAATTATTAGTGATGAAGCAGATGATGATTTTGTTCAAGATAAGAAGGATCTACCATCTCCTGACCAATTACCTAAAAGATAAAGAAACTTATGATGTTTGATGGTGTACAAGCTCAACAGCCAGCTATCAATGCATATATATTTAGAGCTAGACATGTAATAGTAAATGTGATATGAATTTTTTTAATCAAAATCTATTTTCATATCGACAAATTTTTGGGAGAGAATTGTCATCTGTTTATATTATTTGAAAAAAGAGGTAAGATTACGAGTACGTTATATAGTGACTTTGTTAATGATCGTGGGATAAGTTTGATAAATTTGCTTGTCTGTCTAATAAAGCTTAGAGAGAACCTTATAAATATTTTGTTAGAGATTTGTCTAAAGATTTAAAAACTGATGGAAATTTCAGTGTTAATTGAAATGATCACATTGATTTCAATGAGTGATTAATAATATAATTGTGAATATTAATAAAAATGATAAATATTGTTCCAGTTCATATTATCCTAAATAACAAAAATCTTTTGTACAGTAAAACATAATACATCGTTATTAGTCTCAAAAAATCTACCTTGTTCATCTTTCATTGTAAATTCAATGTGATGCTTTCTATTCTTTCTTTTGTTACACTTTGATATAAAACGCCTGCTGTTGCAATAGTTGTCATAATAATCGGTGGTTCAGAGGGGTAAGTTGTGCATAATATATGAGAGTTCATATTATTATCTTTAATAACATAAGCATTAAAATATTATAAGGTGAACTACGGCCATTATGTTAAATATTTGTCAGCTGTATAATTATTTTCTGGGTAAACTGGTTTCTCAAATCTTATAATGATGGTAATGAATTATCAACATCAAAGTCACTTTTTCTCTCCTTAGTTTTCATCTTACATTTTTTAATATTCTTATTAGCTTCGATTAAAACTTGATCACAGGTTTGCTCCTTTAATAATTCTGCTACATCAGATGATTCATATGCTCCGGGTGTTTTTTTTGTAGACCAAATTCGTTATTTTTTTGATGATCCTACTTTATTCGAGAAATTACTTGTTTATATTTATTATTCGTTTCATTTATTTAGTTTTTTTTGTTGTTGCGATAAAATTTGATTGTTTATCATTTTTTATTCCTGAAAAGTGATATTCAACTTAGATGAAACATATGTTTATACTAATGTTATACATAAAAGTAAGATTAGAAAACATAAGCCAGTTAATCTGGCAACTATGAATCTGTTAAAAAATATCAATATCATTCGCAATAGAGAAGAGAATCATTTGAATATACCTGATTCTTATCTTGTGATTGAATTTTATGTTACTCTTGAGAATTCTGGAGCTTGTCTAGTTCCATTCAAGTTAATTTCTTAATTTCTTGATTTCCTAATTTCTTAATGCACAAATTTTGTACTAGCGCTAATGTTGAAATTGAGGGTCATTTTGCTGGAAGTAAGGGCAGATCTTCCAACTGCACGTGGTCATATGTGTATGATGATTAAGATGAGTAATCTATTTGCGTTAGTTAATGATAGAGAAAAGATTATAATTGGATTAGGATTTAATTTAATACTAAAAAAATAACAATGATAGAGCGTTGTGAGGAGCTAATGCTGATGGTGGTGGTACTTTTTATTGAAGTAACTGCTGATGCTGTTATAGCGATTGAAGATATGTCAAGGTGGGTAGCCGGTATTTGCCCTATTTTTGCCAGTAGAGCAATTCTTCAGAAAGGATTAAATAAATGAACATCATAGATTTTAGTTATTGTAAAAAAAGACACTCTATGAAAAGTACTTAATGCTACTAGCTTCTTGCTTGATCTTGGCATTGAAAGTGGTTTGGCGGGACGTCAATATTTAGTAGTTTGTTTTCAAAATAATAATGTTGATGAAGAAGTTATTGATTCATTAGTTTTACCCTGAGAATAGGATGAATAGATATTATGGTGGTAATATTTTTAATGACGTGTTTAAAGATACCCTGATATTTAAGCAAAGTTATGGTGGATTACTTGATAATATTAAACCATATAAAAACCACAGAACTTTTAAACGTAATAATAGAAAATTTGTTTTCGATGCTAGATATCAAAATGATCATATAGAACCACAACCAATACAAACCAATTTTGTCGCTGCTTTTCTGATGTTATATGTCATGCGTTAGTTTTAACTAATAATATCATTAGTAGGAGTACTTATGATAATAAGATGGTTGATTTAGTTTTCCAAGTAAACCTGGCCAATTTTCCATTGTATCGATTTTTAATTATTGAATCAAATATTGCTTCTATGTTACCATAAAACTCTTGTTGTTTCAGCTTATCTTTTAATCTGTTTTTTTTTGTTCTCTTATTCCAGATTGTTTGATACTATTAGTTTTTCTATTTTACTCAGCGACCTTGTCATTACTTTGTTTATTATATATTTAAGAAAAACCATAATATTTAGTCAAATTTCTCCCTTTATAACATTAAAAAATCTTTGATAATTTTTGTTTTACGAAAACGTTTTTTGTATCATTAGCAAGAATAAGATCTTAAAGTTTGATACTACATAAATCAAATATCTGCGAAGGAGTTTCATTCATAGTTAATAAATAATAATTTTTTTTATTTTTTAAAGAAAAACTATATTAATAGTCAATTTCTGTCACTTCAACCGTTAAAACTTCTCTGATCGTTATTATTTTATGAATTCGTTTTATATTATTAGAATGTTAAAAACCTAAGCTACATTTTGATACTACATAACATATAGTCATAATTAATATATAAGAAAGTATTCAAGAATAACCAAAATGTAACTCGGTTCGATTCACTAATAGAACTAAAAAACTTTTCTGGATAAATTTTTAGTGAAAGCGACTTATAATGTTGGAAAGCCAAAAATACAACTTATGTTTTGATACTACAAAACTTATAATCAAAAACTTATATTAGGAAATTAAGTCAAAAAAAGCCTTTAAATTGAGTCGTATCAAGATGAATTTTTATTAAACGTAATTTATATCGTTTGAAAGAAAAAAAACCTCAGCTAAAATTTGATACTACTTAACTTATAGTCAAACATGAATATTTTTTATAAAGAATAATTGTTTTTTATCTTTGCCCAATACTTCTCTATTCCCAACATTAAGTAGGGTAAAATCACTTGAGTGGACCTGTAAACAAAAATTGCGTATTTAGCTTCGTTGCAACATGTGTTATACGGTTTATTTTATCCAAATTTCATGTTGTTGTGCGCCAATAATTTTTTTCATTATGAGTAATACGTTTCAAATTGATATAAGCTAATTTTTGTATAAATTGAATATCATTGGGCCTACTGGTGATCAATATGATGTTGAAATTATCAATGAAGAGGCAGGTATTGAATTTGTTTGAGATATAAAAGATCTACCATTACCAGACCAATTACCTAAAGAAATAAACAAAATTGTGATATTTACTGGTGTACGAGCGGAATAGCCAGCTATTAATGCGTATTTAAGTAGAGCTAGACATTATAAAGGTAATATGTTATCTCTTAATCAGAATCTATTTTAATTAGATAGACAAAATATTAGAGAAAATTGTAATCACTTTATATTATATGAATGAAGAGGTAAGATTATGAGTACGTTATATAGTGACTTTGTTAATGATTGTGAGATAAGTTTGATAATTTTGCTGGTCTGTCTAATAAAGTTAAGAGAGAGCCCTATAAAAATATTGTTATAAATATGTGTCTAAAGATTAACAAACTAATGGAAAGCTCACCGTTAACTGAAATGATCGCAGATAAATATTGTTCTATTTCTTATTATTGTTAATAACAAATATATATTAGATGTACAGTAAGACATAATACATCGTTATTAATCTCTAATAATCTACCTTGTTCATCTTTCACACTAAATTCAAAGTATTTTATTCTTTCTTTTGTTACAATTTGATAAAACGCCTGTTGTTGTAATAGTTATCATATAATTTGGTGGTTCAGCGGGTTTAATTGTGCATAATATATAAGAGTTCATATTATAATCTTTAATAACAGATAAGCATTAAAATGTATATAAGATGAACTATAGCCATTATATCAACTATTTTGTTTGCTGCATATTTACCTACTGTGTAAATTAGATTCTCTAGTCATATTAATGATGCTATTGAATTATCAACATCAAAATCACTTTTTCTTTCTTTAATTTCCATCTTACATTTTATTGTACTCTTATCAGCTTCGATTATAATTTTATCACCGGTTTGCTCTTTTATTAAATCTGCTACATCAGATATTTCATATACTCCGGGTGGTTTTGTTTGTAGACCAAATTGATGATTCTTTTGACGATCCTATTTTATTCACGAAACTACTGCGATTACATTTATTTTTCCTTTCAATTTTGTTAAACACTGAATAAAAAATAGAGAATCTTACTAAGCCTGCCTTTGAAAAAATTGAGTATAGGTTCCCTAAAATTAAATATTCCTTTTGGCTTTACCATTCTTAATTTAAGTGCATTTTCATCTGTGGTTCTAGTTAGCTGTAATTACTTTTTGGCAGTTCCCATGAAATTAGGCTTGTCATCTTTTATTCATTAAAGCATATTTAATTTAGATGAAACATACGATTATATTCATGATATACAAAAATTAAGATTATAAAAAAAACAAATAAAATGGCAACAGTGAATGCTGTTAATATTTATATCAATATGAACCTCAATAGAGAAGAAAATCATTTGAATTTACTTAATTTTCATTTTGCGATTTTATGTAACTGTTAATAATGCCGCAGCCAGATTTGCAAAGTGTAATGGTATTAGATTGGTTAATTATGGTACGATGGAATGGTTTAGTTCGATTAAATTTAAAATAAGTGGTGGTAAAACAACTGAATACGTAGATCACATTTATCCTAAGCTATTAATGTATATTTTAGTAACCAGCATTAATGGTTAATATATGAGAGGCTTTGTTAGAAATTAGGGTGAAAGAGTTAACTTGAGGAAAATCATGCTTAAGATGGTTAAGATGTGTACTCTATTTGGTTGTTATTGGTTTTGAAAATATTACACATGGATTAGGATTTTAATTAAATTTAAAAAGAAATAATAATGTTCGAACGTTGTATAGAGCGAATGGTGGTGGCGATGGTAATTTTTCCGCCGTAGCTGCGAATTGTGTTATGGCGATTAATGATTTATCATGGTGTGTAACTAGTTTCACCCTAGTCTTGACAAAAAAATAATTGTTTAGATTATATTAAATAAGAAGTATAATAAAGATATTAGTTATTACGGAAGAAAGACATTGTATAAAATCGTATCTAATGCTATCGACTTTTTTGATCTGGATATGGAGAGTGGTATGGAGAGACCTCAATTTATAATAGTTGACTTTGGGAAAAACGGTGTTAATAAAAAAGTGAATGAATCAAGTTTTCTTTATTATAATGAAGGTTATTGTATGGTTCGAATGGAGTTTTATCCTTAGTATAAGATGAATATAGATATGGTATAAATAGTTATAATCAAGTGTTTGAAGATGTAGTGAATTTCAATAGAGATTATAATGGATTAACTTATGATATTAGATCATATTCAAGTTATAGAAAATTTGATTGTAGTTATAAAACATATGTATTTGATACTCGATTTTAAAAATGGTTATATAGCAGCATAACCCATAGGACTTGATTGTTAAGTTTAAAAATGCTGTTGCTGATAGTTTTTGTCATACACTAATTTCACCTAAAAAGTAGTGATGAAACTAAAAACTAAACTAAAAACTAAACTATTAGTGACAATAATAACCAATGGCTCAATGTGCCATTGCTTTAGTTAATGGATCAAATAATTCTTCTATGGTATCCCAATATTCTTGCTGTTTTGGTTGATCTTCTAATCTTTTTCTTCTATTTTCTTTTTCTGGAATGTTTAATTTTATTAGTATTTCTAGTTTATTCATAGACCCTGTCATAGTTTTTTTATTTGATATTCAAGAAAACCCTTATCTTTAAGTGATTTTTCATCACTCATAACATTGAAATTATTTGATATTTGATATGTTAACAATGTTTTTCTCTGTTATCATAAAAAATAATATCTACAGAAATAATAGTTTTCTTTTATTAAATACAAAAACTTTCTCTCTTTTCTATTTATTCCCAATACCCTTTCTGCCTATTCCTATTTTTCACTGATAGTCGAAAAAGGAAATATTTTTGTTGTCTTAAAGAAGAACCATAAAAATAAACCATTTTTTTATCGCTTCAAATGTTTGTGATTGTGATATTTATTATTTTATGACTGCATTTTATACCATTGAAAAGAAGAAAAATCTAAGCTAAATTTTGATACTACATAACCTGTAGTCAAAAATAATTAGTTTTTTTGTTAAAGACAAAAACATTCTCTCTATTCTGTTTTTTCTACTACCCTTTCTGTCTATTCCTAATACCCAATGTTGTATTATTTACGCCTCTATTCCTAATCTTAATACGTTACGCCTCTACTACAACTCGAAACCATTGCTTTCTTGGTTCAACTTTAAAAAAACATGTTTTTAAGTTGGATTGAAAATATCGAAAATGCGCGAAACGCTAAAAATATATAGTCCCAATAAGAATGTTCTTGAAAAGTTTCACTTGTGTGGACCTGCAAACAAAGATTCATTATCTATCTTAGATGCAACATGTTTTGGATGGTTTTTTCTAACCAGATTTTGTCCGTGAAACTTTTTTTTTCAATGGAGTTGTATGGTGAATGGATCTTTTTATTTTTTTTTCAACGTTATTAAAAGATCATTAAAACTGTGATTTTAGCGTAATTTTTTTTACTGATACCAAAATTTTATCAAAAAGAATTTTTTTTTCATATCATCTCTCTTACCGCTGCATCATACGTATACACATTACTAACTGCTCTCAATCCTAATTAAAATTGTCGCTAACAGAGTAGATTGTAAGCATTGAAGTAGCAGGGCCGATGAAGCATTGTTGTTGAAGTGGATGACTTGAATTCGGGAGGTTGCGGGTTCATACTCTTCTCGGGCCAATTTGGTTGCACTCAGCAAAATTTAAAGTTTTAACCCTTCTAAAATAATTCGTTCCACATGTCGTTTGGGAGCAATTAATCCAATACAGGCGAATTTTTGTTTATATTTTTTAAATTGCTTTGTGAGGCTTGAGCAGAGATTTGTTGTATTAGTTTGGGGCTCTAGAAGTTTTGTCGAATCACAAATTTAGTGAAATTATTTTAGCCCGGGTGGTTCAGTGTTAAAAAATTTGAAGCAAAGTAAGCCGAAAAATTATATGGTTGTGGAAACTGCAGCAAAATTGGACGAATTTTACTAATTTTTTACCATTACCAATTAATACGTTTAATAGCTACTGTGATTAGCAGTTCCTCTAATCATTTAATAGATCAACCAATAAATGCAGCTTTGAGTTTTTCTCTTAGACGAAAACGGCCAGCTTTTATGTTCGATCAATTACATGGTGCTTTTTTTTTCATTGATAAATTGATTCAAATTTCGATTTCCTCTCAGCTAAACATCTCTACGTTTATCCTCATTAAATAAAAGAAATCAACTGAAGGATAAACCAAGACAAAAGAATTTTATGGAAATACAGAAGACTTATTTAAATCTATAATTAAAACTCAATAAACTCAATAAACCAATCAATGCTAATGCACTAATTTTTAACTAAGTGTTACAGAGAAAAGATGATAATGGTGTAATGAATACTGTACCTTATGAAACGATTAATGTTTTATGAAAAACAATATCTCAGAGAAATAATTATTTGAGAATACACAACACGAGATATCGGTATAGTTAAAAACAAAAATAATGTGTTAAAAATAATTATGTACAATAACAACCAAAAAGATTTAGAGTAATTTATGATAAAATGGAAGAATTGTAATTCTCAGATGGTTTAAAACGTTTTTATCTAGTAATACAGTAAAAACGGATGATATTAAAGGAGAAGAAGATATTATGAGGTATGTTTTGAAAAATACCTCTAGTCTAATCATTCGTTAAAAGAACACTTTTAAGTTTCACGTTGTTGGACAAAAGAGTCAAGTTTTTGCTGCAATTTTGGCGGTTTATTTGAATCATCTTGAAAGTTGCAATAACATTGGCAACATTGGCAACATGGCACAAAGGGGGCATCAAGGGTTTTGGTGGCATCAATTGAAGTCTTTTGTCATCTTCTTTGAAATTGGCTCTGAAACTGTAGGCTGAAATGTTGTCAATATCATCAGTACATCGATTTGTGGGGAAGGGGTAACTCACGATGCCTAAAACCGGAGCGAGAAAAATCGAAAAAAACTACGGAGAAAATACGCGTGCGAGACCGGAAAGGGGGCGAACGAATGTGCCGTAAGCCGTTTTTAACTTTACGACTCGTGTTTCTCCATCTCGTCCTGGCGTTGTCTCCATGACTCTTCCCAGTGGCCAAATGCCTCTTGGTGTTTGGTCATTCAACACCCAAACAATGTCGTCCACTTTGAGTGGTCGATCGTTGCTGTTTGACCATTTTGACAGTCGGCTAAGGGTTGGCAGATACTCTTTCACCAAGCGTTGCCATATATGGTTCATCATCTTCTGAATGTTCTTCAATGTTTTCAAGCTTGCAGGTTGCTGGTTTCCAAATTGTCCTGGTGGCAAGCTATTAAAGTGACGCTGGATAAGAAAGTTGTTAGGAGTCAAAGGTTCCTCGTTGTCAGGCTGCTCAGCAACGTTATTCAGTGGTCTGGAGCTGAGGATTGATTCTGTTTCCACCATGATTGTTAGGAAAGTGTCAAAAGAGAGTCTTCTGGATCCTAGAATGAGGATGAGCGTTCCTTTGGCGCTCTGGATCAAACGCTCCCATACACCGCCAAAACGAGCGCCGTATGGGTGATTGAAATTCCACGTTGTATTGGCTTTTGCTAAAGCTTTGTAGATTCTGTCATTGTCCAAGGCTTTAACAGTTTTCTTCAGTTCATCAGAAGCGCCAACAAAAATTTTCCCATTGTCGCTGTAGAGAATTTGGGACTGGCATCGACGACTGCAAAATCTTCTGAAGGCATTGAGAAACGTATCTGTGTTTAGGTCTGGACACGTTTCTAAGTGAACTGCACGCGTCACCATGCATGTAAATATCAGACCATAATGTTTTTCTATAATGCCTTTGGAATTTTCGATGTAGAAGGGTCCAAAGAAATCTACACCAGAATTAGCAAAAGGGAACTGTGTTTTTGCTGTTGGAAAACGAAAACTAGGTAATGCAGCCATAATTGGTTGAATGTTTTTCGTGTCAAAGCGTCGACATAAGAAACAATGAAATCGTACGCTTGCTAACTCTTTCCGAAGGCCAATCACATGGTAACGTTGTTGAATGAATGCTTTCGTTGGTTCTGTGGACTGGTGAATACATATTTGATGGGCTTGATCCAAGTACAAACGAACAATTTTGTCCTTGGCGTGCAAAATTATTTGACGTTTTTCCAAATTCAGTTGTGTTGGTGCATACTGCAATCGACCACAAGATCTGAGTAATCCGTTCTCATCCAACAGCGGATTTAGGCATCGTATTTTGCACTTGGAATCTAGTCTCATTCCACGTTTGAAAGAATTAACGGTCGAATGGAAAAAACTGTCCTGAGATAATTTCAGGAGATAATTTCTTGATAATTGAATGTCTTCAGTTGTGTATTGGTGATTGTTCGTTCGCATTTTCTTTGCACGATGAATTAGGTTGAAAACTGTTGCAACTGTCAGAAGAAGTTTGTTCCTAGTTGAAAACTTACTCGGATCGACTATAGGTTTAATTGTCTTGGGACTTCTCGTGACTGCCGCACATGTTGCGCGTGGTTTGTTTATCTCATTCCAGGTCGACTCGTTTTCGCAAAGAAATTGGGGTGGATCTAACCATTTCTGCCGAATTTCGTTTGCCTCAAGACCGCAAGTTCCCTGATCGGCGGGATTGAGATAAGTTGAGATAGGATGCCATTGCTGGGGTAAAGAACTTTTATGAATTTCTTGCAATCTGTTTGAAACAAAAACGTTTTGCTTCTTATTTGAGGCTATCCAGTCCAAAACTACTTGACTGTCGGACCAGAGAAATTTTTTGGTCAATTGTCATTGTCATTTCTCTTTGAATCAGTTGTAAAAGGCGCACATCTATAACAGCGGCTTCTAGTTCCATTTTTGGCACGCTCATTTGCTTAATGGGAGCGACTTTGCACTTTCCCATGAGAAAACAGGCTTGTGGCGGAGTGGCTTGACTATTAGTTGTGCGGAGGTAAGCAACGGCTGCCATAGCTGCCATTGAGGCATCCACAAATATATGAAGTTGGCTGCTTGGGGTTTTACTGAAATTGTGAACAGTTCTTGGTATTTTGAGTTCGGGCATGGCAAAGTAGCTGTTTAGGACTTTCTGGAGGGCATTGTGTAATTCTTGTGGTATCAAATCATCCCATTTTCTTCCAAGTTTCCAAATCTGCAGCAAAACCATTTTTATTCTAATTGTCAGAGGAGACAGCAGACCGAAGGGATCGAAGATTGAAGATACCAAACTGAATATTTTTCTTTGTGTGTACAATGTTTTATCTTTAGGAAACTGTTGTAGGGGAAACATGACAAAATCGTCAGTTGTTATGTTCCATTTTCGATCGAGGACTCTTATGATCCCTTTTGTTTCGTCTTTGTCCTCGGAAGAGATTTTAGCGAGTACATCTGGTTCGTTTTCGTTTGAACAAATTTTGTCAACCTCAAGCCACCATTTTTCAGGCATCTTGTTGTCTGTGATATGAACTCTTTGGCTTCTGAAATTGTTGGCAGGGACTGGATGTAGTCATCCATATAAAAGTGTGTTTAATTGCGTTCAAGGCGGCTGGAAATTTACTTGTTGTCTTCTGCACATTTATTGAGCAGATAAATTGCGCAAAATGGTAAACATGTTGCGCCGAAGATTAATCTATTGAATTGGAATTGTCGAATGGAGTTTTCTATCATCCATAGGAAACGAAGAGCAGACTGGTCTTCTTGTCTCACGGCAATTTGCATAAACATTCCTTCCATGTCTGACAAAACAGCAACCGGCTGTTCTCTGAATCTCAACAGAACTCCAACTAAGTTATTCAGCAAAGCAGGACCAGTTAGAAGACTTGAGTTCAGTGATTCACCGCGGAACTTTGATGCTGCGTTGGCAACTCTCCTCACTTTTCCGGGTTTGTTTGGATTAGTGACTGGATGATGAGGTGGTGAGATTCAGAGAACAGCCGGTTGCTGTTTTGTCAGACATCGAAGGAATGTTTATGCAAATTGCCGTGAGACAGGAAGACCAGTCTGCTCTTCGTTTCCTTTGGATGATAGACAACTCCATTCGACAATTCCAATTCAACATATTAATCTTCAGCGCAACATGTTTACCATTTTGCGCAATTTATCTGCTCAATAAATGTGCAGAAGACAACAAAAGTAAATTTCCAGCCGCCTTGAACGCAATTAAACACCACTTTTATATGGATGACTACATCCAGTCCCTGCCAACAATTTCAGAAGCCAAAGAATTCATATCACAGACAACAAGATGCCTGAAAAATGGTGGCTTGAGGTTGACAAAATTTGTTCAAACGAACCAGATGTACTCGCTGAAATCTCTTCCGACGACAAAGACGAAACAAAAGAGATCATAAGAGTCCTTGGTCAACAATGGAAAATAACAACTGACGATTTTGTCATGTTTCCCCTACAACAATTTCCTAAAGATGCAACATTGTACACACAAAGAAAAATATTCACTTTGGTATCTTCAATCTTCGATCCCTTCGGTCTGCTGTCTCCTCTGACAATTAGAATAAAAATGGTTTTGCAGCAGATTTGGAAACTTGGAAGAAAATGGGATGATTTGATACCACAAGAACTACACAATGCCCTCCAGAAACTCCTAAACGGCTACTTTGCCATGCCCGAAATCCGAATACCAAGAACTGTTCACAATTTCAGTAAAACCCCAAGCAGCCAACCTGATATATTTGTGGATGCCTCAATGGCAGCTATGGCAGCCGTTGCTTACCTACGCACAACTAATAGTCAAACCACTCCGCCACAAGCGTGTTTTCTCATGGGAAAGTGCAAAGTCGCTCCCATTAAGCAAATGAGCGTGCCAAAAATGGAACTAGAAGCCGCTGTAATAGGAGTGCGCCTTCTAAAACTGATCCAAAGAGAAATGACAATGACAATTGACCAAAAATTTTTCTGTTCCGACAGTCAAGTAGTTCTGCACTGGATAGTTTCAAATAAGAAGCAAAACGTTTTTGTTTCAAACAGATTGCAAGAAATTCATAAAAGTTCTTTACTCCAGCAATGGCATCACATCTCAACTTATCTCAATCCCGCCGATCAGGGAACTCGCGGTCTTGAGGCAAACGAAATTCGGCAGAAATGGTTAGATCCACCACAATTTCTTTGCGAAAACGAGTCGTCCTGGAATGAGATAAACAAACCACGCGCAACATGTGCGGCAGTCACGAGAAGTCCCAAGACAATTAAACCTATAGTCGATCCGAGTAAGTTTTCAACTAGGAACAAACTTCTTCTGACAGTTGCAACAGTTTTCAACCTAATTCATCCTGCAAAGAAAATGCGAACGAGCAATCACCAATACACAACTGAAGACATTCAATTATTAAGAAATTATCTCCTGAAATTATCTCAGGACAGTTTTTTCCATTCGACCGTTAATTCCTTACAACGTGGAATGATACTAGATTCCAAGTGCAAAATACAATGCCTAAATTTGCTGTTGGATGAGAACGGATTACTCAGATCTTGTGGTCGAATGCAGTATGCATCAACACAACTGAATTTGGAAAAACGTCAAATAATTTTGCACGCCAGGGACAAAATTGTTCGTTTGTACTTGGAATATGCCCATCAAATATGTATTCACCAGTCCACAGAAACAACAAAAGCATTCATTCAACAACGTTACCATGTGATTGGCCTTCGGAAAGAGTTAGCAAGCGTACAATTTCATTGTTTCTTATGTCGACGCTTTGACACGAAAAACATTCAACCAATTATGGCACCATTACCTAGTTTTCGTTTTCCAACAGCAAAAACACAGTTCCCTTTTGCTAATTCTGGTGTAGATTTCTTTGGACCCTTCTACATCGAAGATTCCAAAGGCATTATAGAAAAATTTTATGGTCTGATATTTGCATGCATGGTGACGCGTGCAGTTCACTTAGAAACGTGTCCAGACCTAAACACAGATACGTTTCTCAATGCCTTCAGAAGATTTTGCAGTCGTCGATGCCAGCCCCAACTACTCTACAGCGACAACGGGAAAACTTTCGTTGGCGCTTCTGATGAACTGAAGAAAACTGTTAAAGCCTTGGACAATGACAGAATCTACAAAGCTTTAGCAAAAGCCAATACAACGTGGAATTTCAATCACCCATACGGCCCTCATTTTGGCGGTGTCTGGGAGCGTTTGATCCACAGCGCTAAAGGAACGCTCATTTTCTTTCTAGGATCCAGAACACTCTCTTTTGACACTTTCCTAACAATCATGTTGGAAACAGAATCAATCCTCAACTCCAGACCTTTGACTAACGTTGTTGAGCAGCCTGACAACGAGGAACCTTTGACTCCAAACAACTTTCTTATCCAGCGTCCCTTCAATAGCTTGCCACGAGGACAATTTGGAGACCAGCAACCTGCAAGCTTGAAAACATGGAAGAACATTCAGAAGATGATGAACCATATATGGCAACGCTTGGTGAAAGAGTATCTGCCAACCCTTAGCCGACTGTCAAAATGGTCAAACAGCAACGATCGACCGCTCAAAGTGGACGACATTGTTTGGGTGTTGAATGACCAAACACCAAGAGGCATTTGGCCACTGGGAAGAGTCATGGAGACAACGCCAGGACGAGATGGAGAAACACGAGTCGTAAAGGTAAAAACGGCTTACGGCACATTCGTTCGCCCCCTTTCCGGTCTCGCACGCGTATTTTCTCCGTAGTTTTTTTTTCGATTTTTCTCGCTCCGGTTTTAGGCATCGTGAGTTACCCCTTTCCCACAAATCGATGTACTGATGATATTGACAACATTTCAGCCTACAGTTTCAGAGCCAATTTCAAAGAAGATGACAAAAGACTTCAATTGATGCCACCAAAACCCTTGATCCCCCCTTTGTGCCCTTGCAGCATGTTGCCAATGTTATTGCAACTTTCAAGATGATTCAAACAAACCGCCAAAGTTGCAGCAAAAACTTGACTCTTTTGTCCAACAACGTGAAACTTAGACGTGCTCTATTAACGAATGATTAGACTAGAGATATTTTTCAAAACATCCCTCATAATATCTTCTTCTCCTTTAATATCATCCGTTTTTACTGTATTACTAGATAAAAACGTTTTTAAACCATCTGAGAATTACAATTCTTCCATTTTATCATAAATTACTCTAAATCTTTTTGGTTGTTATTGTACATAATTATTTTTAACACATTATTTTTGTTTTTAACTATACCGATATCTCGTGTTGTGTATTCTCAAATAATTATTTCTCTGAGATACTGTTTTTCATAAAACATTAATCGTTTCATAAGGTACAGTATTCATTACACCATTATAATCTTTTCTCTGTAACACTTAGTTAAAAATTAGTGCATTAGCTTTGATTGATTTATTTTGTTAGTGCTCTTGCTTTGGTTAACTAGAGTTTTAATTATAGATTTAAATAAGTCTTCTATGTTTCCATGAAATTTTTTTGTCTTGGTTTATCCTTCAGTTAATTTTTTTTGTTTAATGAGGATAAACGTAGAGATGTTTAGCTGAGAGGAAATCGAAATTTGAATCAAGCTATCAATGAAAAAGTAAGAGCACCATGTAATTGATCAAACATAAAAGCTGGCCGTTTTCGTCTAAGAGAAAAACTCAAAGCTGCTTTTTTTGGTTGATCTATTAAATGATTAGAGGAACTGCTAATCACAGTAGCCATTAAACGTATTAATTGGTAATGGTAAAAAAATTAGTAAAATTCACCCAATTTTGCTGCAGTTTCCACAACCATATAATTTTCGGCTCACTTTGCTTCAAATTTTTTAACACTGAACCACCCGGGCTAAAATAATTTCACTAAATTTCTGATTCAACAAAACTTCTAGAGCCCCAAATTATTACCACCAATCTATGCTCAAGCCTCACAAAGAAATTTAAAAAACATAAACAAAAATTCGCCTAGCTTGGATTAATTGCTCCCAAACGATATGTGGAACGAATTAATTTAGAAGGGTTAAAACTTTAAATTTAGCTGAGTGCAACCAAATTTGCCCGAGAAGAGTATGAACCCGCACCCTCCCGAATTCAAGTCATGCACCTCAACAACAATGTTTCATCGGCCCTGCTACTTCAATGCTTACAATCTACTCTGTTAGCGACAATTTTAATTAGGATTGAGAGCAGTTAGTATTGTGTATACGTATGATGCTGCGGTAAGAGAGATGATATGAAAAAAAATTCTTTTTGATAAAATTTTGGTATCAGTAAAAAAAATTACGCTAAAATCACAGTTTTAATGATCTTTTAATAACTTTGAAAAAAAAATAAAGGATCCATTCACCATACAACTCCATTGAAAAGAAAAGTTTCACGCACAAAATCTGGTTAGAAAAAACCATCCAAAACATGTTGCATCTAAAATAGATAATGAATCTTTGTTTGCAGGTCCACACAAGTGGAACTTTTCCAGAACTTTCTTATTGGGACTATATAATTTTAGCGTTTCGCGCATTTTCGATATTTTCAATCCAACTAAAAAACATGTTTTTTTAAAGTTGAACCAAGAAAGCAATGGTTTCGAGTTGTAGTAGAGGCGTAACGTATTAAGGTTAGGAATAGAGGCGTAAATAATACAACATTGGGTATTAGGAATAGACAGAAAGGGTAGTAGAAATAAACAGAATAGAGAGAATGTTTTTGTCTTTAACAAAAAAACTAATTATTTTTGACTACAGGTTATGTAGTATCAAAATTTAGCTTAGATTTTTTCTTCTTTTCAATGGTATAAAATGACGTCATTAAATAATAAATATCACAATTACAAACATTTGAAGCGATAAAAAATAGTTTTCCATGGTTCTTCTTTAAGACAACAAAAATATTTCCTTTTTCGACTATCAGTGAAAAATAGGAATAGGCAGAAAGGGTATTGGGAATAAATAGAAAAGAGAGAAAGTTTTTGTAATTAATAAAAGTAAAATAATAATTCTGTAGATATTATTTTTTATGATAACAGAGAAAAACATTGTTAACATATCAAATATTAAAAAATTTCAATGTTATGAGTGATGAAAAATCACTTAAAGATAAGGGTTTTCTTGAATATCAAATAAAAAATACTATGACAGGGTCTATGAATAAACTAGAAATACTAATAAAATTAAACATTCTAGAAAAAGAAAATAGAAGAAAAAGATTAGAAGATCAACCAAAACAGCAAGAATATTGGGATACGATAGAAGAATTATTTGATCCATTAACTAAAACAATGGCACATTGAGCCATTGGTTATTATTGTCACTAATAGTTTAGTTTTTAGTTTAGTTTTTAGTTTCATCACTACTTTTTAGGTGAAATTAGTGTATGACAAAAACTATCAGCAACAGCATTTTTTAACTTAACAATCAAGTCCTATGGGTTATGCTGCTATATAACCATTTTTAAAATCGAGTATCAAATACATATGTTTTATAACTACAATAAAACTTTCTATAACTTGAATGTGATCAAAAATTATAAGTTAATCCATTATAATCTTTATTGAAATTCACTACATCTTCAAACACTTGATTATAATTATTTGTACCATATCTATATTCATCCTATCCTCAGGATAAAACTCCATTCGAAACATACAATAACATTCTTTATATCAAAAAAACTTGCATCATTCACTTTTTTATTAACATCATTTTTCTCAAAGTCAACTATTATAAATTGAGGTCTCTCCATATCAAAATCAAAAAAGTCGATAGCATTAGATACGATTTTATACAATGTCTTTCTTCCGTAATAACTAATATCTTTATTATACTTCTTATTTAATATAATCTAAACAATTATTTTTTTGTCAAGACTAGGGTGAAACTAGTTACACACCATTATAAATCATTAATCGCCATAACACAATTCGCAGCTACGGCAGAAAAATTACCATCGCCATCACCATTCGCTCTGTACGACGATCGAACATTATTATTTCTTTTTAACTTTAAATAAAATCCTAATCCATATGTAATATTTTCAAAATCAATAACAACCAAATAGAGTACACATCTTAACCATCTTAAGCATGATTTTCCTCAAGTTAACTCTTTCACCCTAATTTCTAACAAAGCCTCTCATATATTAATCATTAATGCTGGTTACTAAAATATACATTAATAGCTTAGGATAAATGTGATCTACGTATTCAGTTGTTTTACCACTACTTATTTTAAATTTAATCGAACTAAACCATTCCATCATACCATAATTAACCAATCTAATACCATTACACTTTGCAAATCTGGCTGCGGCATTATTAACAGTTACATAAAATCTCAAAATGAAAATTAAGTAAATTCAAATGATTTTCTTCTCTATTGAGGTTCATATTGATATAAATATTAACAGTATTCACTGTTGCCTTTTTATTTGTTTTTTTTTATAATCCTATTTTTGTATATCATGAATATAATCATATGTTTCATCTAAATTAAATATGTTTTAATGAATAACAGATGACAAGCCTAATTTCATGGGAACTCCAAAAAAGTAATTACAGCTAACTAGAACCAAAGATGAAAATACACTTAAATTAAGAATGGTAAAGCCAAAAGGAATTTTTAATTTTAGGGAACCTATACTCAATTTTTTTTCAAAGTCAGGCTTAGTAAGATTCTCTATTTTTTATTCAGTGTTTAACAAAATTGAAAGGAAAAATAAATGTAATCGCAGGAGTTTCGTGAATAAAGTAGGATCGTCAAAAGAATAATCAATTTGGTCTACAAACAAAACCACCCGGAGCATATGAAATATCTGTTGTAGCAGATTTAATAAAAGAGCAAACCGGTGATAAAATTATAATCGAAGCTGATAAGAGTACAATAAAATGTAAGATGGAAATTAAAGAAAGAAAAAGTGATTTTGATGTTGATAATTCAATAGCATCATTAATATGACTAGAGAACCTAATTTACACAGTAGGTAAATATGCAGCCGACAAAATAGTTGATATAATGGCTATAGTTCATCTTATATTCATTTTAATGCTTATCTGTTATTAAAGAATATAATATGAACTCTTATATTTTATGCACAATTAAACCCGCTGAACCACCAAATTATATAATAACTATTACAACAACAGGCGTTTTATCAAATTGTAACAAAAGAAAGAATAAAGTACTTTGAATTTAGTGTGAAAGATGAACAAGGTAGATTATTAGAGATTAATAACGATGTATTAAGTCTTACTGTACATCTAATATATATTTGTTATTAACAATAATAAGAAATAGAACATTATTTATCTGCGGTCTTTTCAATTAACGGTGAGCTTTCCATTAGTTTGTTAATCTTTAGACATATTTATAACAATATTTTTATAGGGCTCTCTCTAAACTTTATTAGACAGACCAGCAAAATTATCAAACTTATCTTACAATCATTAACAAATTCACTATATAACGTTCTCATAATCTTACCTCTTTATTCATATAATATAAAGTGATTACAATTTTCTCTAATATTTTGTCTATCTAATTAAAATAGATTTTGATTAAGAGATACCATATTACGTTTATAATGTCTATCTCTACTTAAATACGCATTAATAGCTGGCTATTCCGTACACCAGTAAATATCACAATTTTGTTTATTTCTTTAGGTAATTGGTCTGGTAATGGTAGATCTTTTATATCTCAAACAAATTCAATACCTGCCTCTTCATTGATAATTTCAACATCATATTGATCACCAGTAGGCCCAATGATATTCAATTTATACAAAAATTAGCTAATATCAATTTGAAACGTAATACTCATAATGAAAAAAATTAATGGCGCACAACAACATGAAGTTTGGATAAAATAAACCGTATAACACATGTTGCAACGAAGCTAAAAACGCAATTTTTGTTTACAGGTCCACTCAAGTGACTTTACCCTACTTAATGTTGGGAATAGAGAAGTATTGGGCAAAGATAAAAACAATTTTTCTTTATAAAAAATATTCATGTTTGACTATAAGTTAAGTAGTATCAAATTTTAGCTGAGGTTTTTTTCTTTCAAACGATATAAATTACGTTTAATAAAAATTCATCTTGATACGACTCAATTTAAAGGCTTTTTTTGATTTAATTTCCTAATATAAGTTTTTGACTATAAGTTTTGTAGTATCAAAACATAAGTTGTTTTTTTGGCTTTCCAACATTATAAGTCGCTTTCACTAAAAATTTATCCAGAAAAGTTTTTTAGTTCTATTAGTGAATCGAACCGAGTTACATTTTGGTTATTCTTGAATACTTTCTTAAATATTAATTATGACTATATGTTATGTAGTATCAAAATGTAGCTTAGGTTTTTAACATTCTAATAATATAAAACGAACTCAAAAAATAATAATGATTAGAGAAGTTTTAACGCTTGAAGTGACAGAAATTGACTATTAATATGATTTTTCTTTAAAAAATAAAAAAATTAATTATTTTTGAATAATGAGTGGAACTCCTTCGCAGATATTTGATTTATGTAGTATCAAACTTTAAGATCTTATTCTTGCTAATGATACAAAAAACGTTTTCGTAAAACAAAAATTATCAAAGATTTTTTAATGTTATAAAGGGAGAAGATTGACTAAATATTATAGTTATTCTTAAATATATAATAAACAAAGTAATGACAGGGTCTCTGAGTAAAATAGAAACACTAAAAGAATCAAACAATCTAGAATAAGAGAACAAAAAAAACAGATTAGAAGATAAGTTGAAACAACAAGAGTTTTATGGTAACATAGAAGCAATATTTGATTCAATAATTAAAACTCGATACAATGGAAAATTGGCCATGTTTCCTTGGAAAACTAAATCTTATTATCATAAGTACTCCTACTAATGATAGGATTAGTTAAAGCTAACGCATGACATATAACATCAGAAAAGCAGCGACAAGTTCAAAATTGGTTTGTATTGGTTGTGGTTCTATATGATCATTTTGATATCTAGCATCGAAAACAAATATTCTATTATTACGTTTAAAAGTTCTGTGGTTTTTATATGGTTTAATATTATCAAGTAATCCACCATAACTTTGCTTAAATATCAGGGTATCTTTAAACACGTCATTAAAAATATTACCACCATAATATCTATTCATCCTATTCTCAGGGTAAAACTAATGAATCAATAACTTCTTCATCAACATTATTATTTTGAAAACAAATTACTAAATATTGACGTCCCGCCAAACCACTTTCAATGCCAAGATCAAGCAAGAAGCTAGTACCATTAAGTACTTTTCATAGAGTG
The DNA here is from genome assembly GCF_964194025.1 of Convolutriloba macropyga. Taxonomy (NCBI): domain Eukaryota; kingdom Metazoa; phylum Xenacoelomorpha; order Acoela; family Convolutidae; genus Convolutriloba; species Convolutriloba macropyga. The sequence goes on from NC_134472.1 coordinate 39,964,881, forward strand.
TCTTTTTTTACAATAACTAAAATCTATGTTGTTCATTTATTTAATACTTTCTGAAGAATTACTCTACTGGCAAAAATAGGGCAAATACCGGCTACCCACCTTGACATATCTTCAATCGCTATAACAGCATCAGCAGTTACTTCAATAAAAAGTACCACCACCATCAGCATTAGCTCCTCACAACGCTTTATCATTGTTATTTCTTTTTAGTATTAAATTAAATCCTAATCCAATTATAATCTTTTCTCTATCATTAACTAACGCAAATAGATTACTCATCTTAATCATCATACACATATGACCAAGTGCAGCTGGAAGATCTGCCCTTACTTCCAGCAAAATGACCCTCAATTTCAACATTAGCGCTGGTACAACATTTGTGCTTTAAGAAATTAGGAAATTAAGAAATTAAGAAATTAAGTTGAATGGAACTAGACAAGACCATAAATAACCAATCTATTATTATCACATTTTGCAAATCTAGCTCCAGAATTCTTAAGAGTAACATAAAAATCAATCTCAAGATAAGAATCAGGTATATTCAAATGATTCTCTTCTCTATTGCGAATGATATTGATATTTTTTAACAGATTCATAGTTGCCAGATTAACTGGCTTATGTTTTCTAGTCTTACTTTTATGTATAACATTAGTATAAACATATGTTTCATCTAAGTTGAATATCACTTTTCAGGAATAAAAAATGATAAACAATCAAATTTCATGGGAACAACAAAAAATAACTAAATAAATGAAACGAATAATAAATATAAACAAGTAATTTCTCGAATAAAGTAGGATCATCAAAAAAATAACGAATTTGGTCTACAGAAAAACACCCGGAGCATATGAATCATCTGATGTAGCAGAATTAATAAAGGAGCAAACCTGTGATCAAGTTTTAATCGAAGCTCATAAAAATATAATAAAATGTAAGATGGAAACTAAGGAGAGAAAAAGTGATTTTGATGTTGATAATTCATTATCATCATCATAAGATTTGAGAAAACAATTTACCCAGAAAATAATTCTGCGGCTGACAAATAGTTAATATAATGGCCGTAGTTCACCTTATAATACTTTATTGCTTATCTGTTATTAAAGATAATAATACGAACTCTCATATATTATGCACAATTTACCACAAATTATGCACAAATCTCTAACAATATATTTATAAGGTTCTCTCTAAGCTTTATTAGACAGACAGGCAAAATTATCAAACTTATCCCACGATCCTTAACAAAGTCACTATATAACGTACTCGTAATCTTACCTGTTTTTTCAAATAATATAAACAGATGACAATTCTCTCCAAAAATTTGTCTATATGAAAATAGATTTTGATTAAAAGAAATCATACCACATTTAATATTACATGTCTAGCTCTACATATATATGCATTAATAGCTGGCTGTTCAGCTTGTACACCATCAAACATCATAAGTTTCTTTATCTTTTTAGGTAATTGGTCAGGTGATGGTAGATCCTTCATATCTTGAACAAAATTATCATCTGCTTCATCACTAATAATTTCAAAATCTTCATTTTGACCACCAGTAGGACAAATGATGTATAATTTATCACAGAATAAACTATTTATAAAGAGATTCTTTAATTGATATGTCTTACCACATATAATCGGTCCGGATATTATAAATCTAAAGCTTTGTGGGAAAAAAAAAGAAAATGTCATTTACACTATTACTACTATTATCAACATTACATTCATCATTACTACTAATAATGCTGTTACTACCTTATAAAGAATAACACTTTCTTTTTTATCAACATATTTCTATTGATTTAGTAAAAAAAATTAGCATAACTCTTTATTTTAAACAAATGGTCAATAGAAAAGATCATATATACAAAATAAGCATCACAAAAGGACTCATTGTCTTATTTTATTCTCTCATTTGATCCTCGATCAATTTATTCTTGCAGAAAATGTGGTGCTGTCCCTACAAGAAAAATCAATCTTATGTAATTTAAATCCATGTCTTCTTATGATAATGCCAAATCAGTATCATTGGTAGGGCAAAAATCAACAATAATTTAAAATCAGAATAATTAATTGTTTCTTGCATTCAAACTCTCATTAGTTTTTCAATTATTGTTTAACGTATATCACCAGCTCCTCTTTCTATATCATTATCACTCAGAGCCTCATTTATAAATTTTTACTTATTAAAAAATTCTTCAGATGTTAATAAGATCATTTTGTAAATATAGAAAAGTTAATAACAGTTTTTGTGGTTATGTTTTTAATTCTTATTGGAACATTATTTTGTTTTTTTTTTGCACCGAGTAAATATTCAGAAGAAGAGGAATATTTTGAACGATAAAAGATAGACAATTGACTTTAGTTTCCAGAAATCTTTATTACACTTAATTGATTTTTGTGCGTCTCGATCAGCTAAAACATATTACGTTAAAGAATATTTGAAAACAAACAACGATGAACAAAAATCTGTGCTCTGTCAATTTAAAAAAGATTGAGAAGTATATGATATTGCGGTTAATAATGATCTAATTAAAAGTATTATAAAAAGTCTAGTAATTGTATTATAGTACTTGTTGATAGATATGGGTGATATATTTAATAAAGACCCTGCGCAAAAATTTGGAACAGATAGATACACTTGTTTAAAAATAACATAAGAGCTATTTTATAATATACAAATGAACTGAGTTTGTGATAAACCCACCCAAAAAAGCAATAACTCTAGAGCCAATACGAGCACAATTTGTATCCCAACTTATAATAAAGCGTTCTTTAAGAAATTTAAAGCTACTTTTGAATGCAATTATGATTTCCATGATATATGTTCAAACACTAAGTAGGGTATAATAAAATAAATTCCAGTACAAAATACATGATGTGCGTATATAAAGATGGAAATGTTATATATGACTCAAATCTAGATGCATTAATTATAGAGGCATATAGATCAAAAGAATCACTAACAAGTGAAGAGGAAGAAAAAATAGTACTCACATAAAAAAATTTCTAAGGATGAAAATTTCTACTTTAATAAATAGTTAGAGTTTAAGGGACTTAAAGTTCGAAACAATGTACTAACCGGAACAAAGATAAAAATTAATTGAAAAAAACTATGGCAACTCAGCTTTGTATTTTTGGTAACCGTGTCGGTATATTTAGTCATTTCAATTAAAATCCAGTTGTTAAAACAACCGCTAATGTTGCTACATCAACTGGAATAATAATTACTAGGTTTGATGCAAAACAAAATCTCAATAAAATTGTTTCTCCAAGGTATTTTAAAAGACAGAATACTCCTTAAGAAAAAGACGAAACTCTTAACTTCTCATGGAAAAACACGAAATAATGATTGTATGCAAAACAAGATTTTTTGCGAAGGAATTATTGGATGTATATTTATTGAGATAGAGATAATTGATGAAGAAGACATTAGTAAAATTTTGATAAAAGCAGTAGGAAATCAAGTAAGCTAAAGGGCTCTACAAGTGAAGATATAAATAAATTCTTCAATTCACAATCTTGTGTTGAAAGTAAATTTGATACTTTTGTCGAATATTTAATATATGTAAATGAAGCTCTCATATAAATGTTCTCATTGTAACAAGAAGGGTTTCAAATTCTTTTTCATTAGACTTTTATATAAAAGTGTTCATCTTAATAAGAAAAGTACTTGCAGAAATCGAAATAAATTATTTTGGTGGAGTTTGTGATGATAAAAATTGTATCAGTCTTAAGAGCACTAATAAAACGATGAATCAGAATAATAGAGATAATAACACTATCAGCAAAGCTATTTCACATGTGAATCTCAGTAATATTGATAATAACACTATGAAAATTTAAAAACATGGATAATGAAACTATGCATCATGATAACACAGATAATAACACAATGATCTATAATATTACTATGAATTTAAAAAACATAGATAAAACACTACGACTTAAATTGATACAGATAATAAAACAATGAATAAAAATAAAGTTATACATCACAAAAATAAAGACAATAATTTTCTGAATCCCAATAATAAAGGGAAAAATTTTATGAACCACAATAATAATAAAGATATTAAAATGTTGAAAAATAATTACAAGGAAAATAACACATTGACCAAAGGTAAGGTGTTCGGCAACATCCATTCACAGATGCATTATAGTGAAATAGATAAAAAAAATTCTGAACCAAAGTATTATGAACTATGATTATAATAAAAAAATTTTAAAAATGTACTGATGAACCTAAAAGATTTTCAATAAAATAAAGGAAATTGTAAACGGTGTTTAGCAGAATTATTTGCTCCTTTTGTAGTTGTCAAGTATCTATAGGTAATTTAGTCCTATTAAAAAGACGCATGGGATTAGTTATAGTTGTAAACAGTGTAATGATATATTAAATAAATTAATAAACAATGGAATTATTTGTAATCAATTATTATCTAAAATGGGAGTTATTTTAGAGTAAACTGTGTCGATAAATGATTACTATCATTAAATAATTTCATAAAATCTTAAACTTTTCCGCATAATCTCTAAATTACTCTTTAAAATGACTAAATTTATATCTATGAAGATACACATAATCTACATTTATCTTTTCTAAATATAAAGATTGTTGTATATATATAACTTACACATCTACAAGATACATACAGGTCTGGATTTCTATGTTTTTACTCATATGACTATGAACATCTATTATTTTCAAAATGTCTTTAAAAATGAGGCCCTTGCAAGATTTATTTTGACATTCATCTCAAATTTTAGCAAGTTTCATCTATACAATTATCACTTTTGATAAATAATTTATCTAATGAAAAATAGATTATCGTTCAAAACTTTTTCCCTTACATATGAATAACCTAGACACTGACGATGAACTTACTGCGTCATTAAAGGATATGCTTATACTGACAAAAAACGTATTGGTTTTTTCTAGTCTACATTAAGCAAAAAAGAATCATGGTCGACATGTACAATCATTAAATCATATTAGGAAATATAGAATGTTGTTTAGAAATGGTTTGATTAAGGAAACAAATTTGCACTAATGTATTCTGAGGGACGATCAGATTAAAGAAGCCCATACTGCTGAAGAAAGTCGTGATAATAAGTTGTCAAAAACCATGAGTTCAATATAATTTAGTAATTGTGATGAGTATATTAAGGTTTATGAAGATGTTATTGAGTTACAAAAGTACTCTAAAGCTCATACAATTAATAAGTAACATAGAGATGTTAGTTATTACTAAAGAAAGATACACCGAATACTCTGAATTCAAATTAGGTAAATATATGATATATGTTCCCAATGACCTTGGGAACTCAAGAAAAGCATGACATTTGCTGATGATTAAAACTACCGCCATAAATCTGAGAGTTACTGTTTCCCAAAAACATCTGACAAGAAGTCGCAACCAAATATGAGCAACCAAAAGTCTAGAATATATGTTTCATTACATAAAATGGAGACCTACCTCCGTGATAAGGAACCAATCGTCTACCTTCTGAAACGGATTTTTTTTAAAACAAAGAGGGTGACATCACCCCACCCCCCCCAAGACAATTAACAGTGCTGAACCTACACCTGCAAGCAGAACAAGCTCGCATTAGCAGTTCTAGAAAATCAAACCAAGCTCTAGAGAATCCAACCAAGAGTCTGAAAAACCTACCCAGCCTGCGCAGCAAGAAGTCACCAAAAAGTTCAGAAGAAGAGATAAGATACGTCTTCAAAACATCAAGAAAAGCCCCCAAGACAATTTTTTCGGTCTCAGACGTCACCAAAGACAAGGAGATTTTTTTTCAAGGGTTCCAGACGTCACCCGATCAAGAACTCTGGCTTTTTTGTGGTTGCAGACGTCACCAAGAGATGACAGCCCGAGGTCCCAGACGTCACCTCAGAAATCCCGTTCCCGGTTAGACGTATCCAAAAAAAACTTGAATTTTTTTGCGACAAAAATCTCAAAAACATGAAAATTGTCCTCCAACGAGCTTTTGTCGATGCTTTATACGAAAAATAGCCATGAGAAACCACATGTCAGCATTTAGCAGCAAAAAAAACACAGATTGTAGGAAAAAACGATCTAGCGTTTTTTGCATCAGAAAAATTCAAAAACATTTTTCTGAATTTGTCGCAAAAAATCTACATAACAGTAAAATTAGTAGTTGAATAGAACACCTCAGTTGGACCTTAAATTGACTTTTTTAGTGTCTAATTGTTTATGTAAAATTTTTGTTCAAAAAACGAAAAATTTGCAAAAGTGCTTTTTTGAGCGACAAAAATAAAAAAACGTTATTCCAACCTTTTAATGAAAACTTTTTAATAAATCCAATTGATTGGGCCCCCTCAGTTTGTTATTATACCAGTTTTAAAGTTAGTTTATGGATTTTGCATTCTAAAAAAGAGGCAACTAGAATTTGCCAAAAAATTGCATCTTTGACTTTAAAAATTCAAAAAACGTTTTCTTGACGTTTTGATATAAACAATTAGTAGATCCAAGAAAAACTATTTATATGGCCCCCTCAGTTTGCTATAATACAAATTTTAAAGTTAGTTTATGGTTTTTTGCATTTTAACGAAGAGGCAACTAGAATTTGCCAAAAAATTGCATCTTTGACTTTAAAAATTCAAAAAACGTTTTCTTGACGGTATGATATAAACAATTAGTACATCCAAGAAGACCTATTGATTTAGCCCCCTCGGTTTGTTCTAATACAAGTTTTAAAGTTAGTTTATGGGTTTCGCATTTTAACAAAGAGGCAACTAGAATTTGCCAAAAATTGCATCTTTGACTTTAAAAATTCAAAAACATTTTCTTGACGTTATGATATAAACAATTAGTAGATCCAAGAAGACCTATTGATTGGGCTCCCTCAGTTTGCTATAATACAAATTTCAAAGTTAGTTTATGGGTTTTGCATTTTAACAAAGAATTTATGTTCTGATAGAGAGAAAGTCAACGCATTTTAAATTCTAAAAAAATTTAAACTTTTTTTGCAGAAGTATCAATAAAGATTTAGTTTGTTTGTTTTTTAGGTTTTATTTGTTCCTAAAATTCCACACGCAAAAAAAAGAAAACACTCCAGTAAAATATTTCTGGTACCTTGATTGTGATTAAAGGAGAACTAAAACTTACAGGAGAATCGTTGCAAAGACATATATTTAAAAAAAAATTGAAAGCAATTATTCCTGTTCAACAAATCAACGGTACACACGCGCGAACGCTTAGTTTTCCTTTTTTAAAGCAAATTTATAGCTAGATTTAGCACCAAAAAACACATTTAGGACACTTGTTTTCGTGAAAAGTTGCGTCGCTCCTTTTGAACGAAAAAAGCTAGCCTGATTAGCCTACTTAAGCATGAAAGATTTTTAATTTACCAAAAAGTCGTCGCTCCGTAAATTTCGAGCCGTTCTTTACGTTTACTTTACATACGACAGAACCATTACGAGTTGACTACAGACGGTTCATCAAGTTGACAAAAGAAAACAGCCAGAAGTTACAATACGCAGTGAACAAGTTCAAAATGACTGAGCTCAACATGAAAAATCAGCTTGATCTCTTAGAGACATCCGTTGAGCAGAGAAAAAGCTTCCGCACTCTTTTTTTATTGATCAACAAAATCAAGGAGAGCGTTGAAGAACTGAAGAGAAACCTTGCCAGCATCATGATGGAAAAAGAAAGCTCTAGTAGCATAAACTCAGTCATGAAACGTCAATCGAAATTGATCTCTCGTCTAGAAAAGTTGGAACTAGAAGTCAGCAGTCTCGACAATGATGGTCAATTGAGTCAATCATCAACTCGAGTGCGCAATGACATCAGATGCATCTCACATTCCTCAAGAAGACAACTCGAGTTGCATCGATTGACACCGGTTTCCCAAAACTCAGAGCAAAACAAGATGACAGTAAAGAACCCTGCCAGCAATCTTTCACCTCCAGGGCCCCCAAGACCGGCGAAACCATCGTTTTTCATTCAGCAAGGAGAAAATAAACCCAACTTCTTTTCAAAATTCCTTCAGAGCAACAGACAATTTGCGCAGGATACTAGAGAATTGACTGAAGGATCAGTAAAAATTTTTACGACGGTTGAACAGATAAATCAATCAATGTTGTCGTTAGCAGCCCCAACACCATCATTAACCCTATTATCCAGAGCAAACATTCAGGACAGATTTGTCTTGAGTAATCCTCAATCTCCAGAACACAACGTTGTTCTCAGAGAGCAAGAAAACACTTTTAACCTGTTTGCTTCACTTCAACAACCCTCCATTCCGGTGAATCAAAATGCAGTTATATTTCCTGTTGAATCTATTGATAACCAGCCGGAATCAATTCACTCAACAATTTAAAGTTCTCTAGTTCAAAATTAATCACATTGCCCGATATGCCAATGAATCAACCAGCAAGTGCCAGAGTCAGGCCAATAGAAAAGTCTTCTTTTCCCTTAAATAACAAAAGAGAAGATCAAAGCATACAACATCTTGCATTAGATTTACAAAACTCACTTCAACATATCTGCTCAGTTAACAAATTCAATACATACCAAACATCAAGTTCATGCGATTTAAATGAGCAAATGCTTCAGCGTCAATTTCATTCAGAAAAAGGAACAAATATAGTGATAAATGAGACCACGCCAAAGCCATATTGTTGCGAAGACAGTCGTCACAATCCCCTACATTTTGACAACAATCAAAGTGCAGCTGCTCAAACCGTTTCGGACACTCAATTTTCAGCTGTTCCAATAAGTGAAAACCAGAACAGGGGAAAATTGGCGTCAGCAATGTCGTTACCAACAGTAGCGCAATCAAACGTTTCCAAACAATTTCAGAACCCACATTACCCAACTGGAGTTCAGTTTAGCAATGGAAATAGAACGGAGAAACCAAACGATGGAATTGCTTCCCCTCAAAACAACACTCAACAACCAAGGTACCAACCTTGTTTGCTGTACATCATCTCAGCCACTTAGTTTTCCGCTTACTCCGGAAAATCCATTTACAAACTACCAAACAGCCATTCATACCCCCATTACTCAACATATTACCCAACCAAACGTTTCGGGAAATTCGAAACAAATTCCAAATTGATCTTTTCCTGTAAAGCAACTGTTTCAGCCACGAACTGAAATACAAACAGAAACAATCCCCTTTGAAAACAAATTTAATTTATAAAACAGAAACAAAAATTCCATTAAACTTCAACCAATAACAATATCAAATTTCAATGGTAACCCACTGAAATACCATGAGTGCATAAACAATTTTTTCAACCTAGTTTACAATAATACTAGCCTTACGGATGCACACCGAATAACATACTTACTGAACTCGGTCGTAGGTAAAGCCAAAGAAAAAATTCAAGCCTACTCGTGTGACCCAGCTTACCACGCGATTGCTCTGAAAGAGCTTATGGATCACTTTGAAGATCCCAGCATTGTTGTGAACGCTTTCATCAATCAACTGGAAGCCTGGTGTCCGAACAATGACTACAACAAACAGAATTTTGTATCTTTTGCTTCTTTTCTCAAACGCTTAGTGCAAGCTTTTGAATATCTAGGCTTCAAAGCTGACCTGCAAAGTTCAACATTGATGAAAAAGGCAAAAAAAGTTCCACATAATATTCTGATAAAATGGACAGAGTATACAATAACATCAATTAGTAATCAACCAACCGTCCCTGATTTTCAGAAGTGGCTTCAAGCAACAAAACATTTTAATCAGTCATGTCCGTCCACAAAACGATGCCAAACATGTGAAGGATTTCACCAGACAACTTTGCATGATCCTTCGAAACAAGTTAAGCGGCCCACCGCTGCTTTCTCAACAAGCAATCCCAATCAGCCGACACAAAATCTAGCCAGCACCCAAACACAGCCATCCTTTCAACAGCAAAATCAAAACAAAAGTACTGACACTGTCAGCAGTAAAAAGAGCCAGCACACAAGATATGATCAATCGTTTTCTGGTAAACAACAATCACAGCAACAAAATATTCAACGCACCCATTTGAATGCTTCGAATCCCACCAAAAACTTCAGTATCAACAGAAATACAATTCCTCCTCCTGAATGGTATGAACAACTACAAATACTGCCAGTTTCATTTGTAAACGGAAGTAAAGTGTTTGATACCTACGCCTTGATCTACCCCGAAAACCAGTTCACCTACCTGCTGTATAAAGTAACTAGCTTTCTTGAGCTTCCCTGCGAAGCACAAGCATCAACAACTCTGCAGTACCTAAACACTGAACATGAAATGCCACTGTCCAAAATAAGTGAAAAAGTAACAGCAACGCCTTTTGACAAATTCATACAGCAATTCAGCATTGCAAGAGCCTATAGCACGCTATGTCTCGATGTTTCACCCGCTAACGTTCTTGAACTCAATCAATTATGCGACACCTTCAAGGAACTTAGCCACATTTATTTCCCTGACATAGCCAACGGTGCAATAGGTGCCCTTCTTGGTGTCAATACCTTTGCCTTCACATATCCAGTCGATGTAATCCAAGGTAGCAAAAAGCGTCCATTCGGCGTCAAAACATAGCTTGTTTGGGCTCTCGCTCGAGAGTACGAGCTATCTCATAAAACAATGAACGCAAACAAGTCCCCGCGCCAACCATTCATTTACCATGTCTGCCGGAAAGACATTGAAGAAGAACCGTTGGACGAATCAGTTCAAAGATTCTGGAAAATAGAAGCTGAAGGTACCTTACCCGAACAGAATGAAGACAGCTCACTAGACCAATTAGCAGTGCAAACAATGGAAAACTCGTCACGGTGAAAGATATCAGATTGGCCTTCCTTGGAAACCCGTAAAGAAACTCCAGAATAACTATTTCTCAGCAATCAGTCAACTAAGAAGTCTACAAAAACGACTACAAAACGATCCCGGTCTCAATCAGAAGTACAACCAGACACTCCAAACAGACTTGGATAAAAATTTTGTCAAGCCAGTTGAAATGCAAGCACCACCTCCAGAGTCAATATGGTAGAGTATTGCAGAATTGTTGATGCTTGTGCTTCGCAGGGAAGCTCAAGAAAGCTAGTAACTTTATACAGCAGGTAGGTGAACTGGTTTTCGGGGTAGATCAAGGCGTAGGTATCAAACACTTTACTTCCGTTTACAAATGAAACTGGCAGTATTTGTAGTTGTTCATACCATTCAGAGGAGGAATTGTATTTCTGTTGATACTGAAGTTTTTGGTGGGATTCGAAGCATTCAAATGGGTGCGTTGAATATTTTGTTGCTGTGATTGTTGTTTACCAGAAAACGATTGATCATATCTTGTGTGCTGGCTCTTTTTACTGCTGACAGTGTCAGTACTTTTGTTTTGATTTTGCTGTTGAAAGGATGGCTGTGTTTGGGTGCTGGCTAGATTTTGTGTCGGCTGATTGGGATTGCTTGTTGAGAAAGCAGCGGTGGGCCGCTTAACTTGTTTTGAAGGATCAAGCAAAGTTGTGTAGTGAAATCCTTCACATGTTTGGCATCGTTTTGTGGACGGACATGACTGATTAAAATGTTTGTTGCTTAAACAATTCGAGCAGAGATGGTTCCTGCTCACAATGTCTTACCTTTGGTCTGGCGCACATTTCTGGTATTCAGGGCATGTTGCGAGTATGTGACTTCCTTTGTATTTCTCGCAAGACTTGTTTGACTGATCAGCATCTTTACGCGGAATAGAGGATGTTTCACCATGCTGGTTTGCAGGGCGACTTGAGTGCAATGAGTTCTGTTTCCCATTTTTTTGTGAATTATTAAAAAAATTGATTCATAGCATTGCTGTTCCTATTATCAATGTTGTTGTTAATTCGGCTAATGTTATTATTGTTTTGACCGAAAGTGTTCCAATTACTAAACGGCTTGTTCACATTTTCTCTGTTGATTTTGTCGTATACTTGGGCCTGCACTTCAAGCCACTTCTGAAAATCAGAAACGGTTGGTTGATTACCAATTGAAGTTATTGTATACTCTGTCCATTTTATCAGAATATTATGTGGAATTTTTTTGCCTTTTTCATCAATGTTGAACTTTGCAGGTCAGCTTTGAAGCCTAGATATTCAAAATCTTGCACTAAGCGTTTGACGAAAAGAAGCAAAAGATACAAAATTTTGTTTGTTGTGGTCATTGTTCGGACGCCAGGCTTCCAGTTGATTGATGAAAGCGTTCACAACAATGCTGGGATCTTCAAAGTGATCCATAAGCTCTTTCAAAGCAATCGCGTAGTAAGCTGGGTCACACGAGTAGGCTTGAGTTTTTTCTTTGGCTTTTCCTACGTTCGAGTTCAGTAAGTATGTTATTCGGTGTGCATCCGTAAGGCTAGTATTATTGTAAACTAGGTTGAAAATATTTTTTATCCACTCATGGTATTTCAGTGGGTTACCATTGAAATTTGATATTGTTATTGGTGGAAGTTTAATGGAATTTTGGTTTCTGTTTTATAAATTAAAACTGTTTTCAAAGGGGATTGTTTCTGTTTGTATTTCAGTTCGTGGCTGAAACAGTTGCTTTCCAGGAAAAGATCAATTTGGAATTTGTTTCGAATTTCCTGAAACGTTTGCTGGCTAATATGTTGAGTAATGGGGGATGAATGGCTGTTTGGTAGTTTGTAAATGGATTTTCCGGAGTAAGCGGAAAATTAAGTGGCTGAGATGATGTACAGCCAACAAGGTTGGTACCTTGGTTGTTGAGTGTTATATTGGGGGGGGAAGTAATTCCATCGTTTGGTTTTTCCGTTCTATTTCCATTGCTAAAATGACCTCCAGTTGGAAAATGTGGGTTCTGAAATTGTTGGGAAACGTTTGATTGCGCTACTGTTGGTAACGACATTGCTGACGCCAATTTTCCAATGTTCTGGTTTTCACTTATTGGAACAGCTGAAAATGGAGTGTCTAAAACGGTTTGAGCAGTTGCACTTTGATTGTTGTCAAAATGTAGGGGATTGTGACGACTGTCATTGTAACAATATGGATTTGGCGTGGCCTCATTTGTCACTATATTTGTTCCTTTTTCTGAATGAAATTGACGCTGAAGCATTTGCTCACTTAAATCGCATGAACTTGATGTTTGGTATGTATTGGTTTTGTTAACTGAGCAGTTATGTTGAAGTGAGTTTTGTATATCTAATGCAAGATGTTGTACGCTTTGATCTTCTGTTTTGTTATTTAAGGGAACAGAAGACTTTTCTATTGGTTTAACTGTGGCACTTGCTGGTTTATTCATTGGCATATCAGGCAATGTGATTAACTTTGAACTTGAGAACTGGTTCAATTCTCCAGTTGTTGAGTGAACTAATTCCGGCTGTTTATCAATAGATTCAACAGGAAATACAACTGCATTTTGATTCACTGGAATGGAGGGTTGTTCAAGTGAAGCAAGCTGGTTAAAAGTGTTTTCTTGCTCTCTGAGAACAACGTTGTGTTCTGGAGATTGAGGATTACTCAAGACAAATTTGTCCTGAATGTTTGCTCTGGATAATAGGGTTAATGATGGTGTTGGGGTTGCTAACAACGACATTGATTGATTTATCTGTTCAACCGTCGTAAAAATTTTTACTGACTCTTTAGTCAATTCTCCAGTATCCTGTGCAAATTGTCTGTTGCTCTGAAAGAATTTTGAAAGGAAGTTGGGTTTATTTTCTCCTTGCGGAAGGAAAAACGATGGTTTCGCCGGTCTTGGGGGCCCTGGAGGGGAGACATTGCTGGCAGGGTTCTTTACTGTCATCTTGTTTTGCTCTGAGTTTTGGGAAACCGGTGTCAATCGATGCGACTCGAGTTTTCTTCTTGAGGAATGTGAGATGCATCTGATGTCATTGCGCACTCGAGCTGATGATTGACTCAATTGACCATCATCGTCGAGACTGTTGACTTCTAGTTCCAATTTTCTAGACGAGAGATCAATTTCGATTGACGTTTCATGACTGAGTTTATGCTACTAGAGCTTACCTTTTCCATCATGATGCTGTCAAGGTTTCTCTTCAGCTCTTCAACGCTCTCCTTGATTTTGTTGATCAACAAAGAAAGAGTGCGGAAGCTTTTTCTCTGCTCAACGGATGTATCTAAGAGATCAAGCTGATTTTTCATGTTGAACTCAGTCCTTTTGAACTTGTTCACTCCGTATTGTAACTTCTGGCTGTTTTATTTTGTCATCTTGATGAGCCGGCTGTAGTCAACTCGTAATGGTTCTGTCGTATGTAAAGTAAAGGTAAAGAACGGCTCGAAATTTACGGACCGACGACTTTTGTGGTAAATTAAAAATCTTTCATGTTTATGTAGGCTAATCAGGCTAGCTTTTTTCGTTCAAAAGGAGCGACGCAACTTTTCACGAAAACAAGAGTCCTAAATGTGTTTTTTGGTGCTAAATCTAGCTAAAAATTTGCTTTAAAAAAGGAAAACTCAGCGTTCGCGCGTGTGTACCGTTGATTTGTTGAACAGGACCAAATGATTGCTTTCAATTTTTTTTGAATATATGTCTTTTCAACGATTCTCCTCTAAGTTTTAGTTCTCCTTTAATCACAATCAAGGTACCAGAAAAATTTCTTTCTTTGCGTGTGGAGTGTTTTCTTTTTTTTTGCGTGTGGGGTTTTAGGAACAAATAAAACCTAAAAAACAAACAAACTAAATCTATTTTGATACTTCTGCAAAAAAAGTTAAATTTTTTTTAGAATTTAAAATGCGTTGCGACGAGGCCACGTGAGCTACAGACAAGCAGAGAAAACTGGTTGCTTAAATGCTGGGTCGACTTTGAAGCTCTTTTCCAAGAAATTCTGTTTTGGGATTCTTGTGAAGTTAAGGACAACTGCTACCATTAAACTCCTTGTATTCGTTTCTGGATACTATCTGCCACCTTTTAATTGCTCATCTTTACTTTGGTGACTACTGCGACCCAAAGGAAACAAACTACTCTTCAAATGTTGATTACTGAGACCAAAGGAGAAAAAGGGAATTCTTTCGGCAACTTCTGAGACCGCGGACAAAAAAGAAGAGACGTTTGAGTTTTCCAACTTAAAGGGACTATCTGCGTGAGCGAATTTGAGTGGGGAATTATTCGAGAGCTTTTGATTTCCTTCTTTTTGAGAAAAAAAGAAAATAGATCTCATCTTCTCTTTTATATTTCTCTTGGGAAGGTATTTTCAGTGTATACTACTCAATTAACTAGATGCGCGGCTAGTAATATGCGAAAATGAAAACAAAATAAGTGTAAATGACGGCTTTTCTTAGGAATGCATACTACCCCATTAACTAGGCTCACGGCTAGTAGTATGCAATTAAGATCAAAGAAAACACAAACCTTTTTGTAGGCTTTTTTTTCAGAAGCTTTTCAGGAATTTTTTGTCTGTTCTTTTCGGTTTTGCAGAATGGTTATATAGTTTCCCAGCTTGTGTTGTAATGAACTGAGGAGGTTTATCAAATATCTCTTTTTGAAAATTGATTGATTTGTTTATTTTAAGTAAAAAACGTTAGAAAAAACATTTTGTGATTTTTATATAACAGAGAAACAATTTGGCCACTTTTTTGTTGCTTCTTTGCAGTTTTGCAGGGGGATGAAATAAATTTTCAGCTTGTTTTCAAACAAATAGAAGGGGCTTTTTCGAACGCTTTCTTGTTATCTACTGAAAATTTCCAATAAACGTTAGAAATATGTTTTTTGAATTTTTTAAGTAAAAGATGCAAATTTCCAACAAAACCAGGGGGCTAATCAATGGGTTTCAGTGGAACTATTAAATGTTTTATTCAAAATTTAGGAAAACGTTTTTTGAATTTTTTGAGTCAAAGAAGCAATTTTTGTCAAAATTGAGTCGCCTCTTTTGTAAAACGCATAGCCGATAAACTGACTGTGACGCGTGTTTTCTGACAAACCCAGGGGGGCTAATCAATGGGTTTTTCGAATTTATTAAAAATTTTTCATTAAAAGAAAAACGTTTTTTGATTTTTGACGCTCAAAAAAGCACTTTTGCGACTTTTTCATTTTTTGAGCAAAAAATTTTACATGAGGAGTTCAACCAAAGTAAGTTGATTTTATGTCCAACTGAAATGTTCTATTCAAATAAAAATTTTACTTTCATGTAGATTTTTTGCGACAAATTGAGAAAATTGTTTTTGAGTTTTTTTGATGCCAAAAACGCTATATCGTTTTTTTCGTGCAATTTGTGTTTTTTTCGTTAATTGTTGACTTGTAGTTTCTCATGGCTATTTCATTCATAAACCATCAACAAAAGCTCGTTGGGGGACATTTTTTGTGTGTTTGAGATTTTTTGTCGCAAAAAAATCACGTTTTTTTGGTTACGTCTAACCGGGGAAAGGACTTCTAAGGACGTCTGGAACCTCGGGCTATTATCTCTTGGTGACGTCTGTAACCAGAAAAAAAATGTCAGGCCTTCTTGGTCGGATGACGTCTGAAAACCCTTGAAAAAAAACTCTTCGTCCTTGGTTGGCTCGTCTGCAATAAACAACTCTTCCTCTGTCGTAGTCTTGGATATTAGTCTTGGGGTGTGCTCATGCCCCCTCTTTGTTTCAAAAAAAAAATTAAATTACATTCAGAAGGTTCGATGTCCTTTTTATTAAGAAGGATGGTCGCCAAAATTATGTTTTAAGACATATCTCTAGTATAATCATTCGTTAAAAGAGCACGTCTAAGTTTCACGTTGTTGGACAAAAGAGTCAAGTTTTTGTTGCAATTTTGGCGGTTTATTTGAATCATCTTGAAAGTCGCAATAACATTGGCAACAAGGGACATCCTTTGTGATATAAACAATCAACATAATTAAGGTATTATGAAAAGTAATCGAGGAGAGTTAATTGAAAAACTCTACTAGTGAAAGCATGGGGAGCTAGTGGGTTAGCTAATGCCAACCCACGCAGCGGTTTTGCAGATAACTTGGTAGAACAAATAGAAATGATAACACGAGAAACAAAAGCAGGACATGATTGTTTATATGATGAAACGCTAAAGATATCTAAACCACTACTTTCAAAGAAAACCAACACCTAACTGGACAATTTTGTTTTTAATTATATTAAATAATAATGGAGCAAATAAGCAAAGAAAAATTCATTCAACGAATCACAAAGTCTGAAAGAGAAAAAAACCATAAAAAAAGAGAAAAACAGATGCAATGTGGTCAGCTGATCTAATTGACAAATCATCTTTAATTAAATAAAAAAAAACTACAAATAACAATAACACAAATATGTTCACAAAATATGCTTGGCCAATATCTTGAAAAGATAAGTCTGGTGAGTTGGCAGCTAATTCTTATAAATCTACTTTCTAGAAGGTAGAATACCAGAACAGCTATAGGTTGATAAAGACAGGAAATTTATAATAAAAAAATGAAACTCTCATATGCAGTGTGAAACTTTACTCAACAAATCGTGACTTCAAGCTATATTCATTTAAAGATTTAGTAAAATTATTGACGCCTTTTCTTTTGAGAATGCTAAACTTCATTATAAAAATAATGTTTATGTAAGAATAACTAATGAAAGCAGTATCTTTTCAACGTGGAGTCAAGTTGGAATGCTTCTAGTTGGACTCAAAGTTAATTCAAAGTTTAAAAAATACTTGAAACAGAACCACCAACATGTTATGTTGAAAAAAATGAAAAAAATTATTTTGAAGGAAGATAAAAATAAGGAAATGATAGAAGGTAAACATTATGAATAAAATAAAACTCAAATCAAAATCCAAATTGAATAAAACAATAAAGTATGAGATTCACTCTAGGTAAACAACAACAAGAAACTGATTCAATCAAGGAAAGCATCAATAACAACAACGATCAACACTAACAATAAGCACATCTCATCAGCAGTTCTTATGTCAGCATTGACATGTGTATTAATCAAACTGAAAAAAACCTACTCGTACTATTTTTAAAGATTTTGTTAGTAAAGAGTATTTTGATAGTAACATAAACTTTGATAGGTTTAATAAAAATATATAAGCGGAGTTGTCGGACATTCTAATAAAGAACTTCAATCTCAACTTAATGATTTTACTTTACATCTAGATGAAACAACATTACTATTAGATGAAGCCACATTACAATTAGATGAAAGTATTTCACAAATAGACAAACTAACTAAGAAAAGGAAGTCATTGTAAAGTCACTTATGAAACTCTACAACTAAATGAAACAACGGTGAAATCATTTAAGACTATATTAAAGCAAAAATGAGGCCACAGAAGTAGTTTACGCCTTCGAACAAATCAAAAGTGACATATTTTATCAATACATATAAAGCTTTAAAACAAAAGTTCAATAACGAGAAAATTAATTAAAAAGCCAGTATTGTACGAATTGATAGTGTAGTCCTTATAGGGTTAAATGAACTAAAACAACATATGCTGATTGAAAAGGCTTTAACCAATACTTAATAGCTGTACTATTAGAGAGTAAATTTTTTCACAACAATGAACAAACACAACTAAAGAAACACTACGTCTTTGATCAAGTAGATACAATGAAAGAGATTGATGGTGATTTCACTAATGATAATGAATAACCCAATACCATCGGCACCAACATGCGAAGACAACAACGCTACGCATCTACTATATCTTAACTTAGTAACAGAAAGCGAGCAGCTATTTAAAAATCAGATATACCAAATAATAGGTTCAACAATAGAGTTAGGAACTTCATTATAAAAATAATGTTTATGTAAGAATAACTAATGAAAGCAGTATTTTTTCAACGGTGATTCAAGTTGGAGTGCTTCTAGTTGGACCCAAGCGTAATTCAAAGTTTAAAAAAGTACTTGAAACAGAACCACCATGTTATATTGAAAGAAATGAAAAATATTATTTTGAAGGAAGATATAAATAAGGAAATGATAGAAGATAAAAACTATGAATAAAATCTAACTCAAATCTATATCCAAATTGAATTAAACAATTAAGTATGAGATTCACTCTAGATAAACAACAACAAGAAACCGATTCAATCAAGGAAAGCATCAACAACAACAATACGAAGTTAACATGTACTACACAAAATTCTAGTCGAAAATTAATGGAAAGTTTATAAAAATTTATAAAAAATTTACAAATATTTCCAAAAAAGATGCATTATTTTTACAAATTTTTACAAAAAATTCCGAAACTTTTGCATTAATTTGTAAAAATTTGTAAACTCTTGCCTTGATTTATAAACAGTTTTCAAATACTTCCATTAATTTACAACAAGTTTGCAAATTTATGCATTATTTTATAAACAAGATTTACAAATTAATGCAAATTGTTGCATTTTTTTTAAAAAAAAACCGTAAAAAACGCTAAATAATAGCTGTTGAGACTCCAAAAATGAGCCTAAAAGCCTATCCTATAGAGCCTAGAAACCTATCTTATAGAGCCTAGAACCTATCCTATTCAAAAACGAGAAGCTCTTAAAATTTAAATATACAAAAAAAATAAAAGAGCACCACACGAAAAGCAGCAAAAGGCATCAGCGTTATCAATATAGGGCATCAAAGAAGCTGTTCTTCTTCTTCTTCTTCTTCCGTTTTTTTTTTCATTTTTTCAAACAATTCTCTTCAAAACAATTTTCTTTTTGTTTCTGTTGACTGGTTCCCAGGTGTCCTCGTTCCCGGGTGTCCTCGTTCCCGGGTGTCCTCGTTCCCGGGTGTCCTCTCCTCGTCCTCGGCTGTCGTCAGATCCTGAAGAAAAAGGAAAACTGAATACAAGAGAACAGCAGCAAAAAAACCATGCACAAAAGTGCATGGTTACCCCCCACACCGAGCCAAAGCACACCAGGGCAAAAGCAAAGCCCAAAAAAAACCAAAACCTAATGCCTGTGCCGAACACCTAAGGGGGCAGGGGGAACAAAAAGGGGCAAAAAAACCGGCACAGGCAGAAAGAGCCCTCCCACCCATAACCTAAGCACCCAAAGCCAAGAGCAAAGCCAAGCAAAGCAACACCTAGGGCCTGCGCCAAAAGCCTAGTGGAGGGGGATAGCGCAAAAAGCGCTCAAAGACCTAGTCCTAAGAAGGCGCAGGCAAACACTTGGGCAAAGAAAAAGCCCAAACAAAACACCTAAGAAAAAATGGCGCAAAAAAGGCGCCAAAACAGACAAACCTCACCGGGTTGAAGAAGCCAGGAGACCCTCCAGCCAGCCCACCACTGAGCCGCCCAGATCCAGGTGTCCTCTCCTCGTCCTCGGCTGTCGTCAGATCCTGAAGAAAAAAAAGAAAACTGAACACAACAGAACAGCAGCAAAAAAACCATGCACAAAAGTGCATGGTTACCCCCCACACCGAGCCAAAGCACACCAGGGCAAAAGCAAAGCCCAAAACCAAACCTAATGCCTGTGCCGAACACCTAAGGGGCAGGGGAACAAAACGGGGCAACAAAAAACGGCACAGGCAAAAAGAGCCCTCAAACCCAAAACCTAAGCACCCAAACGCAAGAGCAAAGCCAAGCAAAGCAACACCTAGGGCCTGCGCCAAAAACCTAGTGGGGGGGGGGGGGGAGAGCGCAAAAGGCGCTCAAAAAACCTAGTCCTAAGGAGGCGCAGGCAAACACGTGGGCAAAGCAAAAGCCCAAGCAAAACACCTAAGAGAAAAAGGCGCAAAAAGAGGAGAGGGGAGAGAGGGGGAGAAGGCGAGAGACAGAGAGAGAGGGAGGGGAGCAAAGGGGAGGGGAGGAAGGAGAGAGAGAGAGAGCAGGGGGGGGGGAGGGAGAAAGGAGAGGGGAGCAAAGGGGAGGGAAGGAGATGGGAAGAGAAGGGAAGGGGGGCAGAGGCGAGAGAGAGAGAGAGAGAGAGAGAGAGAGAGAGAGAGAGAGAGACAGAGAGAGAGAGAGAGAGAGAGAGAGAGAGAGAGAGAGAGAGAGAGAGAGAGAGAGAAAGAGAAGCAAAGGGGAGGGGAGGAAGGAGAGAGAGCAGGGGAGGGGGAGAGGGGAGGGAGGGAGAGGGGAAAGAGAAGGGGGAGCAAAGGCAAAGAGAGAGAGAGAGAGAGAGAGAGAGAGAGAAGCAGAGGGGAGGAAGGAGAGAGAGAGAGAGCAGGGCAGGGGGAGAAATGAGTGGGGAGCAAAGGGGAGGGAGGGATAGGGGGAAGAGAAGGGAAGGGCGAGCAGAAGGGAGAGAGAGAGAGAAGCAAAGGGGAGGGGAGGAAGGAGAGAGAGCAGGCGAGTGGGAGAAAGAAGAGGGCAGCAAAAGGGAGGGAAGGAGATGGGAAGAGAAGGGAAGGGGGAGCAGAGGCGAGAGAGAGAGAGAGAGAGAGAGAGAGAGAGAGAGGGAGATGGAGAGGGAGAGAGAGAGAGAGAGAGAGAGAGAGAGAGAAGCAAAGGGGAGGGGAGGAAGGAGAGAGAGCAGGGGAGGGGGAGAGGGGAGCAAAGGGGAGGGAGGGAGAGGGGAAAGAGAAGGGGGAGCAAAGGCAAAGAGAGAGAGAGAGAGAAGCAAAGGGGAGGGGAGGAAGGAGAGAGAGCAGGGGAGGGGGAGAGGGGAGCAAAAGGGAGGGAGGGAGAGGGGGAAGAGAAGGGAAGGGGAGCAGAGGCGAGAGAGAGAGAGAGAGAGAGAGAGAGAGAGAGAGAAGCAAAGGGGAGGGGAGGAAGGAGAGAGGGGGAGAAAGGAGCAAAGGAGAGGGGGAAGAGATGGGGGAGCAAAGGCGAGAAAGAGAGAGAGATAGGCAGAGGAGAGGAGCAAAAAGCAGGGGAGGAGAGAGGGCAGGGGCGCCGACAAGGGGAGGGCGAGAGAGGGGAGAAGCAGAGAGGGAGAGAGCGGGGGGGAGCAGAGAGGGAGAGGAGAGCAAGGGGTGGGAGAGGGCAAAGGCGCAGAAAAGACCAACCTCACCGAGTTGAAGAAGCCAGGAGACCCTCCAGCCAGCCCCGCCACCCAGCCGCTCCAGATCCACCTCGGGTGTCCTCTCCTCGTCCTCGGCTGTCGTCAGATCCTGAAGAAAAAGGAAAACTGAATACAAGAGAACAGCAGCAAAAAAAACCATGCACAAAAGTGCATGGTTACCACCCACACCGAGCCAAAGCACACCAGGGCAAAAGCAAAGCCCAAAACCAAACCTAATGCCTGTGCCGAACACCTAAGGGGCAGGGGAACAAAACAGGGCAACAAAAAACGGCACAGGCAAAAAGAGCCCTCAAACCCAAAACCTAAGCACCCAAACGCAAGAGCAAAGCCAAGCAAAGCAACACCTAGGGCCTGCGCCAAAAACCTAGTGGGGGGGGGGAGAGCGCAAAAGGCGCTCAAAAAACCTAGTCCTAAGAGGCGCAGGCAAACACGTGGGCAAAGCAAAAGCCCAAGCAAAACACCTAAGAGAAAAAGGCGCAAAAAGAGGAGAGGGGAGAGAGGGGGAGAAGGCGAGAGACAGAGAGAGAGGGAGGGGAGCAAAGGGGAGGGGAGGAAGGAGAGAGAGCAGGGGAGGGGGAGAAAGAGGGAGGGGAGCAAAGGGGAGGGAAGGAGATGGGAAGAGAAGGGAAGGGGGGGGGGCAGAGGCGAGAGAGAGAGAGAGAGAGAGAGAGAGAGAGAGAGAGAAGCAGAGGGGAGGAAGGAGAGAGAGAGAGAGAGAGAGCAGGGCAGGGGGAG
>NC_134472.1:39987626-40090126 GCF_964194025.1 Convolutriloba macropyga
AAACACATAATCCTAAATCCTTCAGATATCCATTAAGGATACTTTGTTTAAAGACATATCATTAAGTATTCTTTAAATACTTTACATCCCATATCCTTCCAATAATCCAATGACTGTAAGTAATCATCATCACTTATATGATTTTGTTTTAGTTTAGAAAGGAAACACTTTTTTTCTGGTAAAAATCTATATCAGGTTTATCTATGGTATCAAACCATTCATAGGGAAATATACGTTTTCTTTAGATTTATATAATGTTATACATTTATCATCAATAATGTTTGATTATAGCATCTAAGCTAGAGGAATGAAAGAATCTAAACATATCAAATATGTTTAAACAACCTAAATCTATATTAATATTAAATCAACCAGTCGGAGCTAATGCTTTCATTTCATTTTTGTTGCTAGCTCCCTTATGAATAAATGATTGTCGGGATTAGATCCATTATAGCAATTGAAGTGTAAAAATGCATTCATAGCCTGAAGTATAAATTATTCGTATGAAAACCCTACAAGTTCAGCATTTAAGTGATCTATAACACGGTCATCTCGCATATCTTTTATTACAATAACAACAATCTTTAATTTGAGGTGTAAAATTATTCTCGTCTAATGGCATACTAATTTCAAATAACTCTCTAAAAGCTTATTATAAGGCTCCATTTTTTAAGTAGACCATTTATTACAACAATAAACACAGTTACCTTCACAAAATCTATTTTGATAAATGATTTTGATATATAAACCACGAGTAGAACGTACGGTTTTATCACTAATTACTTTGACTTCAAAGTAGGGTTAAATCAAAGTATATACGTTTTTGGTTTGTGAAATGTTTGTGTTTGTATGCTGCATCCTGATTGATTCAAATCTTTTTCTTGCATTCTTGTTTGTAACTAACTATGCAATTTGTCTAAGTTTTTCGGTGTATTATATAATCTGTTGTGAAGTCGAAATGTGAATAAGTGTTTTTCTGTACAGTTGTCCGTAGGTCTAATATACTTTACTTCATCAAAATTTTTAAATTTCAATTGAGGAGGTTTTGATGTAGCTCTTCTAAGATTTCCGAGAAAATGAAGTCTTCGTGGTTATTACACGTTTATTGAAACCTGATTATATTTCAAATTATTTTCATAATCATACCCATTTACAGATTTTCTCCATTTTTTATTGCTTTCTATTTTGATTTGAACTTTCTCTCTATGTTTACTACAGGACTATACAGTTTTATCAGTTACTACAGGACCGAAACTATTTTTTGTATATAACATATATTTACATACTTTGAGTTTAGAGTATTCGGTGTATCTTTCTTTAGTAATAACTAACATCTCTATGTTGCTCATTAATTATATGATCTGTATAATACTTTTATAACTCAATAACATGTTCAGAATCACTCTAATATGTTTATAATCAATCAAATACTCATCCCACAAACTAAATTATATTAAACTCATTGTTCTTGACAACTTATTATCGCGAATTTTTCAACAGCATGGGCTTCTTTAATCTGACAATCCTTCAGAATACACAAGGGCAAATTTTTTTCCCTAATCAAACCATTTCTAAACAACATTCTATACTTCTTAATAGGATTTAATGACTGTACATGTCGACCTTGATTCTTTTTTACTTAAGGTAGACTAGAAAAAACCAATACGTTTTTTGTCACTATTAAGCATATCCTATAATGACGCAGTAAGTTCGTCGTCAATGTCTAGGTTATTCATATGAAAAGAAAAAAATTTTGAAAGATAATCTACTTTTCATTAGATAAATTATTTATCAAAAGTGATAATTGTATAGATGAAACTTGCTAAAATTTGATATGAATGTCAAAATAAATCTTGCAAGTGCCTCATTTGTAAAGATATTTTAAAAATAATAGATATTCATAGTCATATGAGTAAAGACATAGAAATCCAGACCTGTATGTATCTTGTAGATGTGTAAGTTATATAAACACAACAATCTTTATATTTAGAAAAGATAAATGTAGATTTTGTGTATCTTCATAGATATAGATTTAGTCATACTAAAGATTAATTTAGATAATATGCGGAAAATCTTAAGATTTAATGAAATTATTTAATGATAGTAATCAATTAACGAGACAGTTTACTCTAAAATAACTCCCATTTTAGATAATAATTGATTACAAATAATTCCATTGTTTATTAGTTTATTTGATATATCATTACACTGTTTACAACTATAACTAATCCCATGCATCTATTTAATAGGACTAAATTACCTATAGAAATTTGACAACTACAAAAGGAGCAAATAATTCTGCTAAACAGCGTTTATAATTTCCTTTATTTTATTGAAAATATTTTAGGTTCATCAGTACATTTTTTAAATTTTTTATTATAATTATAGTTCATAATAATTTGGTTCAGAATATTTTTTATCTATTTCATTATAATGCATCTGTGAACGGATGTTGACTCCGTCAAGCTCAACACCTTGTTTTTGGTCAATGGGTTATTTTCCTTGTCAAAATATTAATATCTTTATTATTATTATGGTTCATAAAATTTTTTTAACTTTATTATTGGGTTTCAGAAAATTATTGTCTTTTTTTTGTTATGTATAACTTTATTTTATTCAAAGTTTTATTATCTGTATCAATGTAAGTCGTAGTGTTTTTGTCTATGTTTTTTAAATTCATAGTAATATTATAGATCATTGTGTTATTATCTGTGTTATTATCTGTGAGTTGTATAATGTTATACATTTATCATCAATAATTTTTGACTTATAGCATCTAAGCTAGAGGAATGAAGGAATCTAAACATATCAAATATGTTTAAACAACCTAAATCTATATTAATATGAAATCAACGAGTCTTAGCTAATGCTTTCATTTCAATTTTTGTTGCTAGCTCCCTTATGAAAAAATGATTGTCGTAATTTGATCCATTATAGCATTTCAAGTGTAAAAATGCATTCATAGCCTGAAGTATAAATTATTCGGGTGAAAAGCCTACAAGTTCACTATTTAAGTGATCTATTACACGGCCATCTCGCAAATCTTTTATTACAATAACAACCATCTTTAATTTGAGGTGTAAAATTCTTCTCGTCTAATGGCATACTAATTTCAAATAACTCTCTAAAAGCTTATTATAAGGCTCCATTTTTTTAAGTAGACCAGTTATTACAACAATAAACACAGTTACCTTCACAAATCTATTTTGATAAATGATTTTGATATATAAACCACGAGTAGAACGTACGGTTTTATCACTAATTACTTTGACTTCAAAGTAGGGTTAAATCAAAGTATATACGTTTTTGGTTTGTGAAATGTTTGTGTTTGTATGCTGCATCCTGATTGATTCAAATCTTTTTCTTGCATTCTTGTTTGTAACTAACTATGCAAATTGTCTAAGTTTTTCGGTGTATTATATAATCTGTTGTGAAGTCGAAATGTGAATAAGTGTTTTTCTGTACAGTTGTGCGTATGTCTAATATACTTTACTTCATCAAAATTTTAAAATTTGAATTGAGGAGGTTTTGATGTAGCTCTTCTAAGACTTCCGAGAAAATGAAGTCTTCATGGTTATTACACGTTTATTGAAACTTGATTATAATTCATATTATATTCATAATCATACACATTTACAGATTTTCTCCATTTCTTATTGCTTTTTATTTTGAGATGAACATTCTCTCTATGTTTAGCTGATTGATAATTGTATCTTTTTTCAATTTTTGTATTAAATTCCTTAAAATGACCAGGTTCATCATATAGTCGTCTTTGACTATTACCTTCGATAAGAATAGATATTTCACAACTTTCTTTATCTGACATACATGTTACACCAGTCTCATTGATATCAATATTATTATTATTATCATTAGTTGTATTATTATTATTACTACTATCAGTATTTGTTTTGCTATTAGTTTCAGCGTTTTTATCAGTATTAGTAATATTACCAATATTAGTATTATTATCAGCAGTTGTATTATTATTATAAGTTGTATTAAGATTTGTTATATGAGTATTAGTTACTACAGGACCGAAACTATTTTTTGTATATAACATATATTTACATACTTCGATTTAGAGTATTCGGTGTATCTTTCTTTAGTAATAACTAATTCTCTGTGTTGCTCATTAATTATATGATCTGTATAATACGTTTGTAACTCAATAACATGTTCAGAATCACTCTAATATGTTTATAATCAATCAAATACTCATCCCACAAACTAAATTATATTAAACTCATTGTTCTTGACAACTTATTATCGCGAATTTTTCAACAGCATGGGCTTCTTTAATCTGACAATCCTTCAGAATACACAAGGGCAAATTTTTTCCCTAATCAAACCATTTCTAAACAACATTCTAAACTTCCTAATAGGATTCAATGATTGTACATGTCGACCTTGATTCTTTTTTACTTAATATAGACTAGAAAAAACCAATACGTTTTTTGTCACTATTAAGCATATCCTATAATGACGCAGTAAGTTCGTTGTCAATGTCTAGGTTATTCATATGAAAAGAAAAAAATTTGGAAAGATAATCTACTTTTCATTAGACAAATTATTTATCAAAAGTGATAATTGTATAGATGAAACTTGCTAAAATTTGAGATGAATGTCAAAATAAATCTTGCAAGTGCCTCATTTGTAAAGATATTTTAAAAATAATAGATATTCATAGTCATATGAGTAAAGACATAGAAATCCAGACCTGTATGTATCTTGTAGATGTGTAAGTTATATAAACACAACAATCTTTATATTTAGAAAAGATAAATGCAGATTTTGTGTATCTTCATAGATATAGATTTAGTCATACTAAAGATTAATTTAGATAATATGCGGAAAATCTTAAGATTTAATGAAATTATTTAATGATAGTAATCAATTAACGAGACAGTTTACTCTAAAATAACTCCCATTTTAGATAATAATTGATTACAAATAATTCCATTGTTTATTAGTTTATTTGATATATCATTACACTGTTTACAACTATAACTAATCCCATGCACCTATTTAATAGGACTAAATTACCTATAGAAATTTGACAACTACAAAAGGAGCAAATAATTCTGCTAAACACCGTTTATAATTTCCTTTATTTTATTGAAAATATTTTAGGTTCATCAGTACATTTTTTAAATTTTTTATTATAATTATAGTTCATAATAATTTGGTTCAGAATATTTTTTTATCTATTTCATTATAATGCATCTGTGAACGGATGTTGACTCCGTCAAGCTCAACACCTTGTTTTTGGTCAATGGGTTATTTTCCTTGTAATTTTTTTTCAAAATATTAATATCTTTATTATTATTATGGTTCATAAAATTTTTTTACTTTATTATTGGGTTTCAGAAAATTATTGTCTTTATTTTTGTGATGTATAACTTTATTTTATTCATAGTTTTATTATCTGTATCAATGTAAGTCGTAGTGTTTTTGTCTATGTTTTTTAAATTCATAGTAATATTATAGATCATTGTGTTATTATCTGTGTTATTATCTGTGAGTTATATAATGTTATACATTTATCATCAATAATGTTTGACTTATAGCATCTAAGCTAGAGGAATGAAGGAATCTAAACATATCAAATATGTTTAAACAACCTAAATCTATATTAATATGAAATCAACGAGTCTTAGCTAATGCTTTCATTTCAATTTTTGTTGCTAGCTCCCTTATGAAAAAATGATTGTCGTAATTAGATCCATTATAGCATTTCAATTGTAAAAATGCATTCATAGCCTGAAGTATAAATAATTCGGGTGAAAAGCCTACAAGTTCACTATTTAAGTGATCTATTACACGGCCATCTCGCAAATCTTTTATTACAATAACAACAATCTTTAATTTGAGGTGTAAAATTCTTCTCGTCTAATGGCATACTAATTTCAAATAACTCTCTAAAAGCTTATTATAAGGCTCCATTTTTTTAAGTAGACCATTTATTACAACAATAAACACAGTTACCTTCACAAATCTATTTTGATAAATGATTTTGATATATAAACCACGAGTAGAACGTACGGTTTTATCACTAATTACTTTGACTTCAAAGTAGGGTTAAATCAAAGTATATACGTTTTTGGTTTGTGAAACGTGTGTGTTTGTATGCTGCATCCTGATTGATTCAAATCTTTTTCTTGCATTCTTGTTTGTAACTAACTATGCAATTTGTCTAAGTTTTTCGGTTTATTATATAATCTGTTGTGAAGTCGAAATGTGAATAAGTGTTTTTCTGTACAGTTGTCCGTATGTCTAATATACTTTACTTCATCAAAATTTTAAAATTTGAATTGAGGAGGTTTTGATGTAGCTCTTCTAAGACTTCCGAGAAAATGAAGTCTTCATGGTTATTACACGTTTATTGAAACTTGATTATAATTCATATTATGTTCATAATCATACACATTTACAGATTTTCTCCATTTCTTATTGCTTTTTATTTTGAGTTGAACATTCTCTCTATGTTTAGCTGATTGATAATTGTATCTTTTTTCAATTTTTGTGTTAAATTCCCTAAAATGACCAGGTTCATCATATAGTCTTCTTTGACTATTACCTTCGATAAGAATAGATATTTCACAACTTTCTTTATCTGACATACATGTTACACCAGTCTCATTGATATCAATATTAGTATTATTATCATTAGTTGTATTATTATTATTACTACTATCAGTATTTGTTTTGCTATTAGTTTCAGCGTTTTTATCAGTATTAGTAATATTACCAATATTAGTATTATTATTATCAGCAGTTGTATTATTATTATAAGTTGTATTAAGATTTGTTATGTGAGTATTAGTTACTACAGGACCGAAACTATTTTTTGTATATAACATATATTTACATACTTAGATTTAGAGTATTCGGTGTATCTTTCTTTAGTAATAACTAATTCTCTGTGTTGCTCATTAATTATATTATATGTAGAATACTTTTGTAACATGCTCATAATCCTTAATATACTCATCACAATAACTAAATTATATTGAACTCATTTTTTGACAACTTATTATCACGAATTTCTGCAACAGTATGGGCTTCTTTAATCTGATCGTCCCTCAGAACACATTAGAGCAAATTTGTTTCCTTAATCAAACCATTTCGAAACAACATTCTATATTTCTTAATATGATTTAATGATTGTACATTCTTTTTTACTTAATGTAGACTACAAAAACCAATACGTTTTTTTGTCAGTATTAAGCATATCCTTCATTGATGCAGTAAGTTCATCGTCAATGTCTGGGTTATTCATATGTAAAGGAAAAAGTTTTGAAACATAATCTACTTTTCATTAGATAAATTATTTATCAAAAGTGATAGTTAGTAGTGGATAAAACAAGGAAATCAACCACTAGCAAAATTTGGCCCGTTCTCCAAACGCTAATCGCGCATGCCGAATAGGGCCAAATTTTACTACTTGTTGATTTCCTTGTTTTATCCACTACTATATATTAGATTTATACTCGATCAAAAATCAATTAAAATCAAAAATAAAACAAAAAATCAAAAAATCAAAGCAAAAATTATATTTCACTCTTTAAGAGCGATTCACTCTTATTCGGGGTGATCCCCCAGTAGAAAGATCGCTTTTTTCGCTCTTAAAGAATGATTCCCTCTTTTTTGATATTTTTATATTTTTTTATACTTTTATTTCAAATTATCTATATTCTTCAATAAATTTATATTTTCTTTTATTCATTCTATATTTAACCCATCAATATTAAGAAATGATACACAATTATATTATTTACACGAACAACTTTCCTCAGTTTGGCTAATAACTAAAGGACTTACAGTCTTGCTTTGCCAACTAGGATTAATTGTTTTCTCACTCAAATTTCTACTAAATCCCTTAGGTATATCTACATCTGGATGTTGTTTCTTTACATGAGCCCGTATCCCATCATATCTCACAGCAGAAGCAAAATATGGACAAATAACTTTAGCTGAAGTACAGCTTCTACATGTATACTTACTCTCATCAAAATCAGTTAGTGGTTTTATATAATTACATTTATTACACCTTCTAATTAAGACTTCTGGGCTAAGGTTAAGGTTAAGGTTAAGGTTAGGGTAAGGGTTAGGATTAGGGTTAAGGTTAGAGTTAAGGTTAGGGTTGGGGTTGAGGTTAGGGTTAAGGTTAGGGTTAGGTTTAGGGTTAGGGTTAGGGTTAGGGTTAGGGTCTGAGTTAGAGTTAGAGTCATAGATAGAACTAGAACCAGAACCAGAACTAGAACTAGAGCTAGAACTAGAACTTGAACTAGATTCATTTTTTAAAGAACAACCCATGGAGAAAAATTATTAGGACAAATACCACTTAGTATTATATTACCACACACACAATTATCAGTTTTATCTTTATGACATGATTCATAATGATATTTTAAACAAGCAATGTTTCCATATTTATAGCTACACTCTAAACATTTTAAAAGCATTTATAATAGGGTAAACTATAATATTTACCTAATCATTTCGCAGATCAGTGAACGAACTTTGTTCGTGGTTCTCCAACGAACTTTGCTCGTGGTTCTCCAACGAGCTTTACTCGTGGTTCTCCAACGAACTTTGCTCGTGGTTCTCCAACGAGCTTTGCAGATAATGTTTAACCATGATTTCAATTAAATCTTTAGTATTATCTTTAGATGTGATACACTCTGCTAAATATTTTTTTCCTAACGTATTGAGTGTATTAGTTTTACATCTCTTATCTAAAATCAATTCAAGGTCCAATTCTTTTTTATCTCTAACAAAATTTATAATCTCTTCTCTAAATTCTTCATTATTTCCATATAGTCGGGTTAAAAACTTTCCTCCCTTTCTATTCAAAATTCCCATCTCTTCTTTTATATATTCTTTTTGTAGTTTTTCTAAGGGTGTAACATTTACTAAACTATTTTTTAGATCGGTGAAACTGCTTCGCATATCGGTAGAATCACTTTGTTTATAGGATTTTGTCCATGTTTCTCCATCGGTATAATCACTTTGCAAATAGGATTTTGTCCATATTTCACCATCAGGGTACCTGCTTGGCAGATCTATTCCATTTCCACCGTTAACCAAAGTGTTTGCTCTATTCAACATATTGCTTGCACTCATTGCCACGGCTCCAACAGTTTTTATTATTGAATCAGGATAAATATAACTAGCTATAACTAAACCCCAACCTATAAATCCACCAATAGTTCATAATTGTTTTAAACCTTTTGCTTTAACAATCTCTTTTGTTAAAACATCATTCTGAATTTTAATATTATTTAAAGTAAGAAGTTTATTAAAATAAAACTGATAATTATCATGATTAAGGGTATTTCTATCTGTTGCATTTATCATGAGTGGTTTCATAGATGCCATAAGTTAATTTATATCTTCTTTTTCTAATTCATCTTTTAAACTAAGAGCTTTTAAATCAAGGAACCTAACTCTTGAATCATTGTTCTATTACTATTAAAAATAGTAAACGTATTTTCCTTCTTATTATATTTAATTATAACATAACGAAGTTCATCTGACATTCAATCTGTACGATAATAATGGTTACTATTTGACTCACTAATTTTTTTTATTAAAGTCATGTTCACATTTATATATCTCATTGAAGTTTTTAAATAGATCAGGTCCATTATAAGTTGTTAAATAAATAGTATCACAACTCATTCTTGCTGTATTAATTATCTGAGCTGGTTTATGACACATTACAACCATTTGAATATTATAATGTCTTCCTTTTGTGAAATAATAAGCTATATCCTTATTTAACCCATATCATCAAGTACTATTACACAATTTTGAAATTTATGCATATTATTTTTTGTGATCATATTTATATCACATTTATTTAACCCAGCATAAAACTTATTAGACTCAGGATCTATCCAGTCACTGTCATCTTTACACACTATAACTATTTTTTTAGCTTGGTCTTGGTTTTGGTTTTGGGTCTTGGTTTTGGTTTTGGTCCCGGTTTTGGTTTTGGTCTGGGTTTTGGACTGAGTATAATTTTAAGTATTGTCTAAAAAAATATGTTTTCCCTGTACCAGTTCCACCATAAACGATAGTATGTAATGGTGACTTTTCATATTCAAATCTAACTAGACTCCTATTCATAAATCCACCAAAGCTTTCTTCTAGTTTTGTGTATTCACTCGGCATTGAATCATATATTATAAAACAAAGTATAATTATTAAAAAAAAAATTTAAAAAAAAAACTGCACTACCCGTCTCCATTTTTATATATAAAATATAGACTTGATTTAGACTTAGACTTAGACTTATTGAATTTAATATATAAAAATGCTTATCCTAACTTTTCAGGAATTCAATAATAAATTTAATATTGATAATAGTGCTATGAGCGATATCAGAATAAAAGAGATAGGTAAAGATATAAGTGTAACACCAATTGAAATAGTGATGAGAGATCAAAGTCCTAAAACAATCTATGAACTTTACTCCAACATCATTGTAAATTTACAACGAACTGATGGTACACATTGGTTTTTAGTTATAAGAAGAGAAGGTGGTCCTCTGTATTACTTTGATAGTTTTGGTGTTTAGACCCCCCATTATTTTTAGAAGAATATGTTGATCTAGGCTCTATTAAAAGAATACAACCATATGATGAATCTTATTGTGGGGCTTATTGTTTATACATGATCTATCTTATTGATAGAGGAAATAGAATTAAAAGTGCTTTAAATATTCTAGTTAATCAATGTAAATATCAGGGAATATATAATGAGTGTTTTTGTTTGGGTTGTAATGTTAATGATAAATATAATGTTAATGATAATGATAATGTTAATGATAATGATCTACGAAGTAGCTTTGCTAATAATGATAATGATTTACGAAGTAGCTTTGCTAATAATGATAATTATAATGATAATGATAATGATAATGATAATGATAATGATAATGATAATGATAATGATAATGATAATGATAATGATAATGATAATGATAATGATAATGATAATGATAATGATAATGATATTGATAATGATAATGATAATGTTAATGATAATGATAATGATAATGATAATGATAATTTTATATATCTATTTGGTGAAAAACATCAAAGGGGTACACCTAACAACAAAGAATGTCTTAGTAACAATATCTCTGTTAATATAAATGATGATCTACAATCATGGCTAAACGATGATGTTATAATTACTGAAGCTGAATTCCCAGATAACTTTAGATGTATAATATCTGTTCCTAGTGAATGTGGTAAGACATTCTTTTTAAAAACCTAATTCTAGCTAGTATTTATTCTGATATCCTATACGTCATTGGACCTACTGGTGATCAATACAATGGATTAGAAAGAATAAACAATAAAGCAATTATCGATATTATTAAAGATTTAAAAGATTTACCCTCTCCTGATAAACTACCCAAAGACTTTAAGAAACTGCTGCTATGCGATGATGTTAGAGCCAAAGAACCAGTTATTAATGAATACTTTTGTAGAGGTAGACATAATAATTGCAATATGATATATGTTAATCAAAGCCTGTTGTCACTGGATAGGCAGAATGTTAGAGAGAACTGTAATCTATTCATTTTATTTGAACAGAGAGGTAAAGTCATAGCATCGATATATCAAGATTTCTTTAATAATATTGAAATTAGTTATAATGATTTTGCTAATATATGTAAAAAGGTATGGAACGAGCCTTATAATTATATTGTCATTGATATAACTAAAATTAAAAATATTAATGGTAAACTAAGAATTAATTGGGATCGGAGAGTATTGTAGTTAATTTATTTCTATGTCCATGGCTATTATTATAGATAGAGATTGAACCATAACCATATCAGTGACTATAAATATATTCTAACTCCAACGTAAAGTAAAACTCAATACATCGCCATTAAAGTCTATAGGTCTTCCATGCTCATCTTTAATATGAAACACTGTATATTCTATTCTATCTTTAGTTACTTTTTGATACAAGATATTAGTTGGTATAAGATTTATCAAGTAACCTGGTGGTTCTGTTAGAGTAAAAGTATATAGTATGTCTGTGTTATTCCCATTATCTTTAGCACCAGATATCACATTACAATGAATGTTAATAGTACTAAAACCCATAATATCAACAATTTTCTGAGATGTATATTTTCCTTTTTTTATAAACTATTTTTCTGAAGCCAAGTAATGAGCCTATTGAGTTTTCTTAAGAATTGATTATTTATCCCGTTCACATTAAACACCGAGTTATAAACCGATAATCTAATTAAAACTAAAATTGTTGTATTAAGTATAGGTTAACTAAAGTTAAATTTTTCTGTTGGTTTTATCACTCTAAAGTTAAGTGTATGCTCTTCTTTAGTTTTAGTTAAAGCATCATGTATCTTTTGTAGTTCATATATAATTAAGTTATCGGAGAAGCCGCTTCGTGGATCTGTCATTTTTTTATATTCAAATATTAGATTATATTTATGGATATAGTCATAATTATAGTCTTAGTTATAATTAAAATTTAAATTTTATACTAATAAAAATGAATTTTAATTTGGATACAATTTATGGTTATAATAATGATATACACAAAAGTAAGATTATAAAGTATAAACCAAATAATCTAGCAACAATGAATGTTGTTAATACTAACATTATTATCATGCTCAATAGAGAAGAGAATCATCTAAATTTACATGTGCCCAGTATTGATCCTAGTAATGACAATAGAATTATTGTGCAAAAGGTTTTAAGTAAAAAGAATAATGTAGACTTTAGCTATTATGAAAGAAAGACATTTTATAAGAATGTACCCAATGCTACTTACTTCTTGTTTGATCTAGGTATGGAAAGTGGGATGGAGAGACCACAATATATAATAGTTGGTTTTGAAAATAATAATGTTAACGAACAAACTCATGATGCAAGTACATTTGATATAATGAATTTTACTGAATGATATTGTAAGATTGGTAGCGAGTTTTATCCTGAGGATAGAATGAATATTAATTATGGTACCAATAATTATAATGAGGCTTTTGAAGAGTTTTTTAGCTTTAATAAAGATTATAATGGGTTACCACATAATATAAAACCGTATATAAATCATTGAACATTCAAAAGTAGTTATAGAATATATGTATTCGATACTAGATGTCAAAGTGATCATATAGGCTCAGAACCAATACAACTTAAATTTAAATTTAGTGCTGCAGTTGCCGATGTTATATGTCATGCATTAGTATTAACTAAAAAGGTTATTAGTGTTAATAGTGGTGGTAATAAGATGGTTGATATTATATCATAGACACAGTCTTAGTTATAATTAGGTCATAGTTAAAAAAATGATATATTTATTGACTTAACCAATGACTAAACAATGACTAAATCAATGATAATCAAACTATTTCCAACTAGTCTTAACAAAACCCTTAGTATAAATAATATCTAATTTCTTTTTATTCTCTAGAGCTAAACCTCTAGCTTCAGGTTTAGTTTGGGGTTTGGGTTTGGCTTTAAGTTTAACCCTGGGCTTAGGCTTAGGCTTAAAAACAACAAAGGGATTATAATTTTTAACTTCCATCATTTTTTATATATAGAAATGATTCTTTTAAACAAGTTCAAAACTAACTCATATTGTGTTGGTGGCAGACATTATAGTGGTACTAATAATATAAGTGGAGCTATTACTTCAAAAGGTACTAAAATGTTAAAGGGTAATTGTGTTAAGTGTAAGAGAAATAAGTCAATCACTGTATCTGATGCAACAATAGAAGCTGAGGGATTGAAAGATTTCTTCAAAAGTGTTGGTAGAGCTACGGTTAACTTTGGAAAGAAAGTGACTAATAATCCAGTAAGAGCATTAGAAATAGCAAGTAAAATAGGAAGTGCAGCTGCAAGTAGAAACCCTAGAGCTCCTTTATCAGCCACACCTGATTTAATTAAATTTGCAACTACTGGTGAAGGTATAAAGGTAGTACAAAAAGGAAGAGGGTTATACTTAGGTACTAAGAAGAGATAATTATTTGATTATAGTCATGATTAAATTTATGATTATGTTTATATTTATGTTTATAGTCATGATTATTTTTATATATATATATATATATATTTATATATATATATATATATATATATATATATATATTTATATATATATATATATATATATATATATATATATATATATAAATATTAATACTAATATTATTATTACTAAATATACTATTATTACTAAACACCAATATCTTAAATCTAAAAAAACACTCAGCTTGTTTTTCTTGCTCTTCTTATATTCTTCATATACCTTGACTAATTCATTATATTCATCATTATCTGTTTTATTATCTTCCATTGATTTAGTATATAGTTTGTTAACTTGTCGCTAAACTGTTTACTTAAAATATACATTTGTGAATACTTTATAATTTTTTTTCTTATTTTAGTATTAATTGTTTTTGATAATGAACCACAAACAGTTGCGGTAGCAAAAGCTGTTGGTATAGAATAAGGTAATCCTATACCTATTAATGCAACTGTTGTTGTTGTTGCCGTTGTTGCAATTGATGATAATACTATTTCTGTTATCTCAGCTACGTTAATATAATTTTTATCTCTACTTAATTTCTTATTATAGTTATTAGTTTCAGTTTCATAATATTTTCTAATATCTTTTATAATGTTAATATTATTATTAAATTTATTTTTAGCTAAGATCCTTTCATTTATCAATCTTTCTGATACTGATGGCAAATCTGGATATAGTAATCTCTCACTCGGTGCTGTTGGATTGGTCATGGACTCCGTCATAGCTTTGCTTATTTTCATTAGTAAAAAAACTTTCTATTTCTTTCGTTATATCTTCTTGTTTAAATCCAAAATGCATCTCAAATCTTGCTAGCTCTTTATTATCAACTGACGTAATTCGTAACAGTATAGCAATTATATATTGTACTATTGTCCTTTTATTCTTTATAAGTGCTTCATCAACGGCAGATTTAGTCTTTTTATTAATTTCTTTAAATTCTTTGAGACCCGTAGTAAGCATATCATCTAGTAGCATGTTAGTGATATTCTGATTAAACTTATTATTATCAAATTCTTGTTTTAATTGATTATATTTAGAGATAGTATCAGCAGCAACTTTATTACAAAACTTAACAGTTTTTGTGACTTCATTTGCTGATTCAATAAGCGCATTAATTAGTTCATCATTAACTTGTGTTTCTTTTAGTTGTAATGTTTTAGTTGTGACTTTATTAATTTCACCTTTTCTTAGCTCAGTTATTTTTCTACTTAAAATGTCTATTTTATTAGAAGAGGATAATAAGTTAATGTCACAATACTATTTATGAACAACATCTTTTTCATGTATCGGAGGATGTAAATTTGTAATTTTATAGGTATCCTTCATATCAATATTATCATTATCTTCTAGGAATAACCCACAAGCCTTACTTAGTGTTAAGTTGTTTCTATTCCCCATATGATGTTTCGCCTGGTTAAATCTATTTCTTGTCATTATTTATATTAAGAAATATATTTAATGATTCTAAAACTTTATTATTAGATTCAAATTCAAACTCGGATTTTAATAGTTCCTGTTCATAATATTTACCTTCTATTATCTCCCCATTAATAGCTTCTGTTTTATATGTTGGTGGTTGTGTTTTTAGAACTTCATTAACTTTAAACAATTTTCTATTCCAATTAGTAGTGTAACCTATAGAGAAGATATTACGTTTATCTGCATTTCTAACATAATCACCAACTTTATATTTTGGTGTTGCTTTGGTAGATTTAATCTGCGAAGCAGTTTCACTGAAATAGTTTTTAACTTTATCAGGATTATTAGAAGCGTCAACTGGTGTCATATTAATTGTTGAATGAATGTTATTTTTATATGTTATGACTGCATCATTTAGTATATTTACCCAATTACCACCACCATTGATGAACATTGGTTTATTAATTATGTGTAATAATGTTCTATTGAATATCTCTATAAACACAGCCTTTAAATCACTGTATGTAGAATATAGTTTTGTTTTATATTCTTTAAGTAAAGATTTAAATGTTTTATTGTAAAACTCACTACCTCTATCTACCCATAACTATTCTGGTTTTCGACTTTCAGAGCCACCCTGTGGATGTTCACTTAATACTATTTTAAAACCATTAGTTATAGATTAACCAGATTTATTCTTTAATGGAATAGCCCAAGCATATTTTGTGAATATATCTATAACAGTTAATATAAACTTATAATTATTATTGTATTTACTTAGAGATGACTTATCAATCAAATCAGCTGACCATGTTTCATCTTTATATAATGGTATCATTCTTTGTCTACTATTTTTTGTTATTTAAGGACTGAATACTTCTTTAGCTAATAATAATTGTTGTTGTTTTTCTACATTTTTAATGTACGCAGTTATGGTTTCACCTATTTACCATAATTGAAAACAAAATTATCTAGTTGCTCTTGATTAATAATATTCATAGATAATAGTGGCTTAGATATATCTAGCATTTCATCATATAATCCATCATGACCTGCTTTTGTTTCTAGTATTAATAATTCTAGTCTTTCTACTATGTTGTTGGGGTCAGTCTTAGTAAGACCAATAGCTTTAACTTCTTCTTCTTCTTCTTCATTAGTATCATAAACAGTGGAATCACCACTAAAAGAATCTCTTCTTGGTGATGCGATACTAATTGATAATCTTCTTATAACTTTCAAATTATTACTTTTAGTATCCCCTCTTTGTTTATAACCAATATCCCTTAGAAATTGTTTTATTTTGATTTCATCACCTTTTATGTCTCTTTCTGTCACATTTTTATTAGTGATAAACATAAGGAAACCCTTAGTGAAATCATAGTTGTTATTTCCTAGTTTTATACCATTCGGTGTTATATGAGTGGGCACATTATTAATTGTAAACTCATTTTCATTTGCATCGAATGGGACTAATCGTAATTGAATATTCGTTTGTTTTCTCATATCTGCTAGAATATCAAGCATCTTGTTACTTAGTTTAAACAACTTGCCCTCTCGACCTGGTAATGTGATAGGCTCTCTGGCAGAAAACCCGCTTTGTTGAACGGGGGAGAATTCTAAAGCTTTTAATGCATTTGTGTTTTCTTCTATCTGTGCAGCAGTTTCACCAATTGCTTCCATTGTTTGTGTTTGGTGGGCTTGTAGTTTTTCACTATTAGTATTTAAAGCTTTAGTTAAAGGATCAAATAACTCTTCTATTTCACCAAAATATTCTTGTTGTTTTAATTTATCTTTTAATCTATTCTTTCTGTTCTGTTTTCCTAGTTAGTTTAATTTTAAAAGTTCATCTAGTTTAGTTATTTTTTATATAAAAATTTTATACTAAGTATGAATTAGATCTATAATTATAATTAAAATAACTAATTACAATATCTCATTATATAATATAATAGCTGCGTCTATTATTTTCTATTGTAATCTATAGTTAATTCTTTAATATCATTAATCAGTTTATCTACATCCATATCCTTATCCTTATCCTTATCCTTTTCCTTATCCTTATACTTATCCTTATCCTTATCTTTATATAGTCTCTTAACCGGTGAGGCCGCTTCTCGGATCCTATTTATCAAATCCCTTTTAAATAAATATAGTTCCTTATCATGTGGATAACTTTTTATATTGTTTACATAAAACTTTTTATCATCAAATATTTTTAAACTAATCTTACTTGTTTTTGTTGTTGTCATGCTATCCCCAACTTTTTGTATTCTGCTTTCATCTATTGTTCTCGGTGTATTGTTTATCAATGCATCATAATAATCTATGTGCCTAGCATTATTATGCTTCTTTATCCCTTTTTCTTTAGTGTTTTTAGGATAATTTTTGAAGCTATATGTTTTGGGGGACAATGCTATAAATTCCTCAAAAATCCTACTCCCCAGCTCTTGCTTAACCTTGCCGGGGCTTTATTATTAGTTTTTGTAGGTATGTCTTGATTACTTAAGTCCATATGCTCATCACTAACATTACCTTCACTATCACTTAATACGAAACTGTCCGTATCCATTTAGTGATGTTTTAGATCTTTGAGGGATGGTTGTTGAATTTTATAGAATACATCAAACATATGTAATTTGCTAAGTTCGAGTATTGTTACTCCTACATATACAGGTGAGCTATATTCTATTTTTTCTTTATATATATTTTATTTGGCTATAATCTCTATATCTAGTTATATTCTTAAATGTTGGTTTACTTACACTTTTCATTATCTTTTCTTCATTATGCAAGAACTTGCTTTGAAAGAAGTGTAGAGGATTCATGCACATTCTTCCATATATGGAGTTGTTCATTAATTTCCTTACACCCTTCTCTGGTTCAGTTTTAGCTGTTGCTCTTTTGTTAGTATTGTTTTGTATATAATCTCTACATATATAATCTTGTTTAAATTCAATTACTCTGTGTATTTTTGTTACTTTGACTCCCATCTTAAAATAGAACTTTAACATCCTATAATGAACCATATATTCTGTTTTGTTGTTTTGGTCTAAGATTAATTTCTCTGATCTTGCCTTGCCTCCATCTCTTTCTCTGTAACCTAATTCATTATCATTTATCTTTCTCTTATTAGGCATTAGTGCTAACTGTTCTGTTCTCTCTTTACATTCATTAGTATAATCAAAATCACAAACTATACAGTAACCATGATCACTATCATATGGAGTATTCAATATTGCATCTAGAGTAGTAGTAGTTGTAGTAGTAGTAGTAGTAGTAGTAGTAGTAGTAGTAGTAGTAGTAGTAGTAGTAGTAGTAGTAGTAGTAGTAAATTGGAAGTCCTTATAAGGTAACTTTTGCATCATTGCATAACCATATAGGTTGTTTGCGTCTATGTACCATATGGTCTTACCACTGTCATTGTCATTGTCATTGCCATTGCCATTACCATTGCCATTACTATTAATATTACCCCTAGCATTACCATTACCATTACTAATATATCTATCACCCATTATTCCACATATGATACCTCTCTTTGCTCCAACAATATCATCTAGCATTTGTTTTCTTGCAATGTATCTAATGTAACACCACTTGACATTAACCAACAATCAAAACTATAACCCGGGAGACTAACATAATGTAGTGGATTGAGCTTGAATTCTTTCATACTTAATTAAACATATTCATTCATGCAATAGTCTAATATTTCGACATCATTCTGTAAATACTCTCTAGTTAGATCTTTACCAGTTTTATGGCTGTTTTCATTATTAAAGTTATCTACTTCTTCTTGTGTTGGTAATTTATTATGTAGTGAGGATTTGAATTCTTCTATTTTTAGATTACCTATAAAATTGTCATCTTATAAGATTGTCATACCTATGACAATCTTTAGATTACCTATAAGATTGTCATAGGTATAAGATTGTCTTAGGTATAAGATTGTCATAGGTATAAGATTGTCATAGGTATAAGTTTGTCATAGGTATAAGATTGTCATAGGTAGATTGCCATATTTTTAGATTACCTATAAGATTGTCATTTGCTACCATTGGTGGTTCCACTACCATACGACTTCGCCCAACTCATCTAAACCAAAGTATTCATACGGATATAATGTTTTAGTTTTACATCCGTATATCTTTGCCATTTGATCTAGAGGCATAGCTAGGAAGTTTAAACTATCTAAGAATTTAAGACAACCAATGCTAAACACATTAGACTTGCCAGCAGCTAGAGGTATATTATCTTCTTTTCTTTTATCCTTATTCTGTTTGAAGAGTTTACTGTATAGTAGGTTGAAGTCATAGCCAGAGCCATTATGGAATATCACAGGAATGAAGATTTGTTGTTTGTATCTTAGATTCCATATTTTACATGCCGGTCCTCTATATTTACCAGTTTTATGACAGTGATCCCCTACTTTATTAAAACATGTTTTCCTGCAGGTATGAGAAGTGTTATTGGTTTCATGATTTAATTTATCTTCTTCTGTGAATATCATCTTTTCATTACTTTTGAAATT
Source organism: Convolutriloba macropyga (assembly GCF_964194025.1). Classification (NCBI taxonomy): domain Eukaryota; kingdom Metazoa; phylum Xenacoelomorpha; order Acoela; family Convolutidae; genus Convolutriloba; species Convolutriloba macropyga. Next base: position 40,007,671 of record NC_134472.1, read on the forward strand.
ATTCTCTGTTTCTTTTTCTAATAGATCACAAGCAAATCTTTTGATGCAGCCTAGACCGAAGTAGTGCTTGAAGTTACTTTGCCATGTGTAACTCACAGCTATTGGAATATATTCAGCTATTACATCTTTACAATCATTAGTTGAGACTTCAACAATGCAACATTCTATATCGCCAGTTATAATATTTTTTTATTTTCTGACGTTTGTGTTCATTTATAAAAGTAATATGTTTGTTCCTCGGACAAAGCAATCTCTGGTTTGAATGAGTTGCTGCATTTGTGTTTATCATATTTAATTTGTGAGTTAAACCAATAGGTACATCTATCGCAATAATAATATTTAATGTTATTTTTATTTGGGCGAACTAACAGGGTTTCTATATTTTTTTAGGGCGCAGTGTTCTATTTGACCATTACTCCAAACTAGTATTCTTATATCTTTTCTACCTTTATTAAAATCATCCACTTGTTTAAACAATTCTACTTTACCTCCACCACAGGGGGTGTATAACCAAATATTAATATTGTATAATTTCTGTATTCTTAATATATAGCCGATGTCATCTTCATGTTGTTGTCTTGGTTCAATTAGTCTATCTACATATTTACTTTCTCGAGTTGCATTAACTATGACTGGATATAACCATGCGGTGATAGTTAGTTGCAAGCAGTTATATTTAATATCCATATAGAGTTTTTGAGATCAGCTGGTAAATCTATGTGGGTACCAATAGATGCTTTAGTTGGTTCAATGTATAACTGAATACTTCTTAATCCAAGAAACTCAAAGTCATAACCATAACCTTCATATATTTCCTTTTCGAAATCTAGCCATTGATTGAAGTCACCATATTCATATATTGCATTATTATTAATATAATCAGTATTGAAGAATATTTTGGTAGTTTTAACTTCATCTCTGGTTCTCTTCTTATAATCACATTCAGCCGTGATCTTATATTTAAATCTCTTAACTTTTCTGAACTGGTAACAGTTATTAATTTCTTCTAAAGAGTAATTAGTTGCTTCGTCTATGTCTTCAAAGTAATTCCCACCTTTATCAGTAATATAAAACTCTCTCATGTTCTGACTGGAGTTTATATCAAAGTCTTCTGTGTTTTCTAGATACTTACGATTATGACTATATGAGTGAGTAGTTAGAGCTATTTTATTCTTAAATTCTTCATGACATTCTTTACATTCATATCCGTGAAAGGGGCTCTGCCATTGGTACCCCAATGGCTTCGCCGATCCAATTTTAGAGTAGATGTTGTTTTCGGTTTTGGCTTTAAATTTAATAATATAATCATCTTCATCCAAACTATACACCCTCTCTGAGATTTCTTCTTCTTCAGTCTCAAATATTTTCTACAATAGTTCCTTATGTTTGAGATCGTATGATTGATGCCTGTATAAACCCTTCTTTGATTCAAAGGATAGATTACAGACATCGCAGAAATTTATGACACTCGTATTAGTTGATTTAGACATGATGTATTTATTTAGGGAAACAATCAAAAAATAATTTTGCAAAATATGAAAATGAAATGCAATAAGTGTATAAACAAACCTTAGAAAGAATGTTGTAATAATTGTAAAGAATTAGAATAATCTTGTTATGTATGTAAAAATATGGTTAAAGTGAAAGATTATATAGAACATTTGGGATATCATTATTCTGATCCTGATCAATATCTAACATGTAGTATGTGTAATGTTTATAAAAATATATCTTTATATAGATTTAGAAATAGGAAATGTAGACTATGTATTAATCTTCATAGATATAGATATGGTCATACTAGAAATCAATTCAGAGAGCATGTTTAAAAGTATAATATTCAAGAAGTTTATTCTTCTTCTTTTAATTTATCTGTCATGTAGTTTTTGGGTTTTATTAATATTTTAGATTTAGACTTTTTTTCTTAATTAATACCAGATTTAGAATAAATAATAAGCTGGTTTTTTTAATTCAAGTTACACTGAAAAACACTAATTACTGTGTTTCCACCGATCTCAGTGCCAGTGTTTTTTGACTGTATAACCATCACAGTGTGTCCCATATACAGTCTCACAGCAGGAATCATCCTTTTTAGGAACTGTGAATTTGGTTTTTTTAAATCTCACTTAGTTTTATAGTATTTCATTAAAGTCGGGGGACGTTCACTGGAGTCAGTGAGGAAGGAGCCCCAAACCTTCCGTTTGCTAAAGCGACTTAACTAGACTCGATGATTTAGCCACTACACCAACAAGTGCGACAGAAAGTTTTAGTTTTAAATTGATTAAATATTGATCAGGGGATATATGAAAATTTTTATTATTTTAATATTTCTTTCAATTTTTTTTCAAGTTTTCTTTTTTGTTCAAGTTTTTTCGCAAGTTTGTTTACGTGCTTGTTACACGGTCTTAGTAGTTTTATACTAGTTTCTGGGGACGTCCATTGGAGTCAGTGGGGATAGAACCCAAACTATCCGTCTGATAACGATTAATTACCAGCTTAACTCGACACCAAGTGAGACATGAAATGATAGATTTAAAATATATAGAAGAAGTGAATATAGAGAGAATGTATGGTAGTGGATAAAACAAGGAAACCAACAAGTAGTAAAATTTGGCCCTATTCGACATGCGCGATTAGCGTTTGGAGAACGGGCCAAATTTTGCTAGTGGTTGATTTCCTTGTTTTATCCGCTACTATAATTGTATAGATGAAACCTGCTAAAATTTGAGATGAATGTCAAAATAAATCTTGTGAGTGCCTCATTTGTAAAGATATTTTAAAAATAAAAGATATTCATAGTCATATGAGTAAAGACATAGAAATCCAGATTTGTATATATATCTTGTAGATGTGTAAGCTTTATAAACACAACAATCTTTATATTTAGAAAAGATAAATGTAGATTATGTGTATCTTCATAGATATATATTTAGTCATACTTAAGATTAATTTAGAGAATATGAGGAAAAATCTAAGGTTTTGTTAAATTATTTATTGATAGTTATCATTTATCCAGACAGTTTACTCTTGTGAGTGCCTCATTTGTAAAGATATTTTAAAAATAAAAGATATTCATAGTCATATGAGTAAAGACATAGAAATCCAGATTTGTATATATATCTTGTAGATGTGTAAGCTTTATAAACACAACAATCTTTATATTTAGAAAAGATAAATGTAGATTATGTGTATCTTCATAGATATATATTTAGTCATACTTAAGATTAATTTAGAGAATATGAGGAAAAATCTAAGGTTTTGTTAAATTATTTATTGATAGTTATCATTTATCCAGACAGTTTACTCTAAAATAACTCCCATTTTAGATAATATAGAAATTTTGGAAACTACAAAAGGAGCAAATAATTCTGCTAAACACCGTTTACAATTTCCTTTATTTTTATTGAAAATCATTTAGGTTCATCAGTACATTTATAAAGTTTTTTATTATAATCATAGTTCAAAATACTTTGGTTTAGAATATTTTTTATCTATTTCATTGTAATGCATCTGTGAACGGATGTTGTCTCCGTTAAGCCCAACACCTTACTTTTGGTGATTGTGTTATTTTCCTTGTAATTATTTTTCAAAATATTAATATCTTTACGATTATTATGGTTCATAAAATTTTTCTTTTTTTTGGGATTCAGAAAATTATTGTCTTTATTTTTGTGATTTATAACTTTGTTTTTTTCATAGTTTTATTATCTGTATCAATGTAAGTCGTAGTGTTTTTATCTATGTTTTTTATATTCATAGTAATATTATAGATCATTGTGTTAATATCTGTGTTAATATGATTCATAGTTTTATTATCTAATTTTTAATTATTCATAGTGTTATTATCATTATTACGGAGATTCAACTGTGAAACAGCTTTGCTGATAGTGTTATTATCTATATTATTCTGATTCATCGTTTCATTAGTGCTCTTATTACTGATACAATTTTATCAACACAAACTCCATCAAAATAATTTATTTAGACTTCTGCAAATACTTTTCTTATTAAGATGAACCCTATTATTATGAAAATCTAATGAAAAAGAGTTTGAAACCCTTCTTGTTACAAACAGAACATTTATATGAGAGATTCATTTACATATATTAAATATTCGACAAAAGTATCAGATTTACTTTCAACACGAGATTGTGAATTGAGGAATTAATTTAAACCTTCACTTGTAGAGCCCTTTAGCTTACTTGATGTCTCATTTCGTTTATCAAAATTTTACTAATATCTTTTTCTTCAATTATCTCAATAAATATACAACCAATATTTCTTTCACAAAAATTCTTGTTTTGCATACAATCATTATTTCGTGTTTTTCCATGAGAAGTTAAGAGTTTCGTCTTTTCTTAATGCATATTTTGTCTTTTAAAATACCTTGAAGAAACATTTTTATTGAGATTTTGTTTTGCATCAAACCTAGTAATTATTATTCTAGCTGATGCAGCAACATTAGCGGTTGTTTTAACAACTGGATTTGAATTGAAATGACTAAATATACCGACACGGGTACCAATACTACAAAGCTTAGTTGCTATAGTTTTTTTATTGTTTATTATTATTTATCTTTGTTCTGGTTAGCACATTATTCCAAACTTTAGGTCACTTAAACTCTAATTATTTATTAAAATAGAAGTTTTCATCCTTAGAACTTTTCATTCTTTTTTGTGAATTTTTTTTTCTTCCGCTTAACTTGTTAGTGATTCTCTTGATCTATATGCCTTTATATTTAATGCAAAATTTTGAGTCATATATAACATTTCCATCTTTGTCTACGCACATCATGTATTTTCTACTGGAATTTATTTTATTATACCCTAATTAGTGTTTGAACATATATCATGGAAATTATAATTGCATTCAAAAGTAGCTTTAAAGTTCTTAAAGAATGCTTTATTATAAGTTGGAATACAAAAAGTGCTAGTATTGGCTCTAGAGTTATTGCTTTTTTGTGTGGGTTTATCACAAATTTAGTTGATTTGATATTATAATATACCTCTTATATTTTATTTTACAACAGGTTTATCTATCTGTTCCAAATTTTTGGGCAGTGTCTTTATTAAATAAATCATCCATATCTATCAATAAGTACTATAATACAATTACTAGGCTTTTTATAATACTCTTAATTAGATCATTAATAACCCCAATATCATATACTTCTCAATCTTTTTTAAATTGACAGAGCACAAAATTTTGTTCATCGTTGTTTGTTTTCAAAAATTCTTTAATGTAATATTTGACGACCAAAGTCAATTGTCTATCTTCATATTGTTCAAAACATTCCTCTATTTCTGAATATTTACTTTGTGCGAAAAAATATAATAATGTTCCAATAAGAATTAAAAACATAACAACAAAAAATGTTATGGACATTTTTATAGTTACAAACTGATCTTATCAACTGAATTTTTTATTAAGTATAATATTATAAATGAGGCTTCGAGTGATAAAGATATAGAAAGAAGATCTAGTGATATAGGTTAAACAACAATTGAAAAAGTAATGAGAGATCAAATACAAAAAACAATTAATTATACTCATTTTTAAATTATTGTTGATTTTTGCTCTACCAATGATACTGATTTGGCATTATCATAAGAAAAAATGTATTTAAAATACATCACTTTGATAGTTTTTGTGTAGGGCACCACATTTTCTGCACCACATTTTCTGCAAGAATAAATTGATCGAGGGTCAAACGAGAGAATAAAATAAGACAATGAGTCCTTTTGTGGTGCTTATTTTGTCTTAATGATCTTTTCTATTGACCATTAGTCTAAAATAAAGAGTTGTGCTAATTCTTTTTTACTTAATCAAAGAAAATATGTTGATAAAAAGTCTTATTCTTTATAATGTAGTAACAGTATTATTAGTAGTAATGATAAATGTAATGTTGATAATAGTATTAATAGTGAAAATGATATTTTCTTTTTTCCCCAGAAAGCTTTAGATTTATAATATCCGGACCGATTGAATGTGGTAAGACATATCAATTAAAGAATGTCTTTATAGATAAATTGTACTGTGATAAATTATACACTATTTGTCTTACTGGTGTCAAAATTAAGATTTTGAAATTATTAGTGATGAAGCAGATGTTGATTTTGTTCAAGATATGAAGGATCTACCATCACCTGACCGATTACCTAAAAACATAAAGAAACTTCTGATATTTCATGGTGTACAAGCTGAATAGGCAGCTATTAATGCACATATATGTAGAGCTAGACATGTCATAGTAAATGTGATATGATTTCTCTTAATCAAAATCTATTTTCATATAGACAAATTGTGAAAGAGAATAGTCATCTGTTTATATTTTTTGAAAAAAAGGGAAGATTATGAGTACGTTTTATAGTGACTTTGTTAATGATCGTGGGATAAGTTCGATAATGTTGCTTGTCTGTCTAATAAAGCTTAGCGAGAAACCTATAAATAGATTGTTATAGATTTGTCTAAAGATTTAAAAACTGATGGAAATTGTAGTGTTAATTGAAATGATCACATTGACTTCAATGAGTGATTAGTACTATAATTATGAATATTATTAAATATGATAAATATTGTTCTAGTTCATATTATCCTAAATAACAAAAATCTTTCGTACAGTAAAACATAATACATCGTTATTAGTCTCAAATAATCTACCTTGTTCATCTATCTTTCACTTTAATTTCAATGCTTTCTATTCTTTATTTTGTTACACTTTGATATAAAACGCCTGCTGTTGCAATAGTTATCAAATAACTCGGTGGTTCAGCGGGGTAAATTTTGCATAAAATATGAGAGTTCATATTATTATCTTTAATAACAGATAAGCATCAAAATTAATATAAGATGAACTACGGCCATTATATTAACTACTTGTCAGCTGTATAATTACCTATTGGGTAAATTGTTTTCTCATATCTTATTAAAGATAATATTGAATTTTCAACATCAAAGTCACTTTTTCTTTAGTTTCCATCTTACATTTTATTATATTCTTATCAGCTTCGATTAAAATTTGATCACCGGTTTGCTCTTTTAATAATTCTGCTACATCAGATGATTCATATGCTCGGGGTGTTTTGTTGTAGACCGAATTCGTTATTCTTTTGATGATCCTACTTCATTCGAGAAATTTCTTCGTTTATATTTATTATTCGTTTCATTTATTTAGTTATTATTTGTTGTTCCCAGAAAATTTGATTGTTTATCATTTTTTATCCCTGAAAAATGATATTCAACTTAGATGAAACATTTGATTATACTAGTGTTATACATAAAAGTAAGATTAGAAAATATAAGCCAATTAATCTGGCAACTTTGAATACTGTTAAGAAATATCAATATCAATCGCAATAGAGAAGAGAATCATTTGAATATATCTAATTCTTATCTTGAGATTAACTTTTGTGTTCCTGTTAAGATTTCTGGAGCTAAATTTGCAAAATGTGATAATATTAGATTGGTTATTTATGGTCTTGTCTAGTTCCATTCAACATAATTTTTTAATTTCTTAATTTCCTAATCTCTTAATGCACAAATGTTGTACCAGCGCTAATGCTGAAATTGAGGGTCATTTTGCTGGAAGTAGGGGAAGGTCTTCCAGCTGCACGTGGTCATATGTGTATGATGATTAAGATGAATAATCTATTTGCGTTAGTTAATGATAGAGAAAAGATTATAATTGGATTAGGATTTAATATAATACTAAGAAGAAATAATAATGATAGAGCGTTGTGAAGAGCTAATGGTGATGGTGGTGATACTTTTTATTGAAGTAACTGCTGATGCTGTTATAGCGATTGATGATATATCAAGGTGGGTACCCTATTTTTGCCAGTAGAGTATTTCTTCAGAAAGGATTAAATAAATGAATAACATAGATTTTAGTTATTGTAATAAGAAGACACTCTATAAAAAGTACCTAATGGTACTACCCCCTTGCTTGATCTGGGCATCGAAAGTGGTACGGAGGGACGTCATTATTTAGTACTTTGTTTTCAAAAAAATAATGTTGATGAAGAAGTTTTTGAGTCATGAGTTTTACCCTGAGAATAGGATGAATAGATATTATGGTAATAATATTTATAATGACGTGTTTAAAGATACCCTGATATTTAAGCCAAGTTATGGTGGATTACCTAATAATATTAAACCATATAAAAATTGCAGAACTTTTAAACGTAATTATAAAAAATGTGTTTTCGATACTAGATATCAAAATGATCATATAGAACCAATACCAATACAAACCAATTTTGAGCTTGTCGCTGCTTTTGCTGATGTTATATTTCATGCATTAGCTTTAACTAAAAAGATCATTAGTATGAATACTGATGATCATAAGATTGTTGATACAGTTTCCCAAGGAAACGTGGCCAAGATTCCATTGTATCAGAGCTTTAATTATTGAATCAAATATTGCTTCTATGTTACCATAAAATCCTTGTTGTTTCAGTTTATCTTCTGATCTATTTTTTTGTTCTGTTCCAGATTGTTTGATTCTGTTAGTGTTTCTCTTTTACTCAGAGACCCTGTCATTACTTTGTTTATTATATCTTTAAGAAAAACCATAACATTTAGTCAATTTTCTCCCTCTATAACATTAAAAAAATCTTTGATAAGTTTTGTTTTAAGAAAACGTCTTTTGTATCGTTAGGAGGAATAAGATCTTAAGATTTAATACTTCGTAAATCAAGTATCTGAAAAGGCGTTTCATTCATAGTTAAAAAATAATTATTTTTTGATTTTTTAAAGAAAAACTATATTAGCAGTCAATTTCTATCACTTCAACAGTTGAAACTTCTCTGATCATTATATTTTATGAATTCGTTTTATATTAGTTGAATGTTAAAAACCTAACCTACGTTTTGATACTACATAACATAAAGTCATAATTAATATTTAAGAAAATATTCAAGAATAACCAAAATGTAACTCAATGCGATTCACTAATATAGCTAGAAAACTTTTCTGGATCCATTTTTAGTGAAAGCGACTCATATTGTTAGAAAGCTAAAAATAAAACCTACATTTTGATACTACAAAGCTTATAGTCAAAAACTTATTTAGGAAATTGCTCAAGAAAAGCCTTTAAATTGAGTAGTATTTTTCAAGATGAATTTTTTATTAAACGTGATTTATATCGTTTGAAAGGAAAAAAGTCTCAGCTAAAATTTGATACTACATAACTTATATTCAAACATGAATATTTTTTATTAAAAATAATTTTTTTATCTTTGCCCAATACTTCTCTATTCCCAAATTTAAGTTGGGTAAAGTCACTTGAGTGGACCTGTAAACAAAAATTGCGTATTTCGCTTATTTGCGTATGTGTTATACGGTTTTTTAACCAAATTTCAGGAGTGATATTTTTTTTCAATCAATGGAGTTTTATTGTGCGCCATTCTTTTTTTTCATTATGATTAATACGGTTCAAATTGGTATTAGCTAATTTTTGTATAATTTGTATATCATTGGGCCTACTGGTGATCAATATGTTGTTGAAAGTATTAGTGAAGAGGCAGGTATTGAATTTGTTTGAGATATACCATCACCTGACCAATTACCTACAGAGATAAGGAAAGTTGTGATATTTAATGGTGTACGAGCGGAATAGCCAGCTATTAATGCGTATTTAATTAGAGCTAGACATTATAAAGGTAATATGGTATCTCTTAATCAGAATCTATTTTAATTAGATAGACAAAATTTTAGAGAAAATTGTAATCATTTTATATTATATGAATAAAGAGGTAAGAATATGAGTACGTTATACAGTGACTTTGTTAATAATTGAGATACAAATTTGATAATTTTGCTGGTCTGTCTAATAAAGTTTAGAGAGAGCCCTATAAAAATATTGTTAAAGATAAGTCTAAAGATTAACAAACTAATGGAAAATTCCGCGTTAATTGAAATGATTGCAGATAAATATTGTTCTAGTTCATATTATTGTTAACAACAAATATGTATTAGATGTACAGTAAGACATAACACATCGTTATTAATCTCTTATAATCTACCCTGTTCACTTTTCACACTAAATTCAAAGTACTCTATTCTTTCTTTTGTTACAATATGATAAAACGCCTGTTGTTGCAGTAGTTATCATTTAACTTGGTGGTTTAGCGTGTTTAATTGTGCATAATATATGAGAGTTCATATTATAAACTTCAATAACAGATAAGCATTAAAATTAATATAAGATGAACTTTAGCCATTATATCAACTATTTTGTGAGCTGTATATTTACCTACTGTGTAAATTAGTTTCTCTAATCATATTAATGATGCTATTGAATTATCAACATCAAAGTCACTTTTTCTTTCTTTAATTTTCATCTTAGATTTTATTGTTCTCTTACCAGCTTCGATTATAATTTTATCACCGGTTTGTTCTTTTATTAAGTCTGCTACATCAGATATTTAATATGCTCCGGGTGCTTTTGTTTGTAGACCAAATTGATGATTCTTTTGACGATCCTACTTTATTCACGAAATAACTGCGATTACAATTATTTTTCCTTTCAATTTTGTTAAACACTGAATAAAAAATAGAGAACTTTACTTAGCCTTACTTTGTAAAATTGAGTATAGGTTCCCTGAAAAAAAATATTGCTTTCGGCTTTACCATTCTTAATTTAAGTGTATGTTCATCTTTGGTTCTTGTTAGCTGTTATTGATTTTTTTGGAGTTCCCATAAAATTAGGCTTGTCATCTTTTATTCTCTAATAAATTTTTATTTAGATGAAACATATGATTATATTCAAGACATACAAAAATTAAGATTTTAAAAAACAAGTAAAATGGCAACTGTGAATACCTTTAATATTAATATCAATATGAACCTCAAAAGAGAAGAGAATCATTTGAATTTACTTGATTCTTTTTTTGAGATTTTATATAACTGTTAATAATGCCGCAGCCAGATTTGCAAAGTGTAATAATATCAGATTGATTAATTATGGTATGATGGAATGGTTTAGTTCTATTAAACTTGAAATAAGTGGTGTTAGAACAATTTAATACGTAATTCACAATTATCCTAAGCTATTAATGTATAATTTGGTAACCAGCACTAATGATTAATATGATACTGATTTTGTTAGAAATCAGGGTGAAAGAGTTAATTTGAGCAAAATCATGCTTAATATGGTTAAGATGAGTACACTATTTGGGTTGCCTTGATTTAGAAATTATTACATATGGATTAGGATTTTAATTAAAGCTAAAATGAAATAATAATGTTAGAGCCTTGTATAGAGCTAATGCTGGTGGCGATTTTACTTTTTCTGCAGTAGCTGCAAATTGGGTTATGGCGATTAATGATTTATCATGGTGTTTACCTAATTTCACCCTAGTCTTGACAAAAAAATAATTGTTTAGAATGTATTAAAGAAAAAGAATAGTAAAGATTTTAGTTATTACGGAAGAAAGACACCGTATAAAAACGTAATTAATGCTCTCAACTTTTTTGATCTTGATATGGAGAGTGGGATGGAGAGACCTCAATTTATAATAATTGACTTTGAGAATAATGATTGCAATGAAAAAGTTAATGATGCAAGTACTTTTAATAAAATGATTGTTATTGTTTGATTCGAATGGAGTTTTATCCTGAGGTATAGGATGAATATAGATTATCGTACAAAGAATTATAATCGAGTGTTTGAAGATGTAGTGAATTTCAATAAAGATTATAATAGATTAACTTATAATATTAGATAATGTTCAATATATAGAAAATTTGATTGTAGGTATAAAACATATGTATTTGATACTCGATATCAAAAATGTTTATATAGCAGCATATTCGATAGAACTTAATTGTTAACTTAAAAACTGCTGTTGCTGATATTTTATGTCATGCAGTAGTTTCACCTTAAAAGTAGTGATGAAACTAAAAAAATAAACTGGTAGTAATGGTAATAACATGGTTGATATAGTTTCGGAAAGAAACGTGGCCAATGGCTCAATGTGTCATTATTTTAGTTAGTGGGTCAAATAATTCTGCTATGTTACCCCAGTATTCTTGCTGTTTTAGTTGATCTTCTAAACTTTTTCTTCTGTTTTCTTTTTCTAGAGTGTTTAAATTTGTTAGTATTTCTAGTTTATTCATAGACCCTGTCATAGTTTTTCATTTGATATTCAAGAAAACCCTTACTTTTAAGTGATTTTTCATCACTCATAACATTAAAAAAACCTTTGAAATTTTATATGTTAACAACGTTTCTCTGTTATCATAAAAATTAATATCTACTGAAATAATAGTTTTCTTTTATTAAATACAAAAACTTTCTTTCTATTCTATCTATTCCCAATACCCTTTCTGTCTATTCCTATGCTTCACTGATAGTCGAAAAAGGAAATTTTTTGTTTTCTTAATGAAGAACCATAAAAATAAACCATTTTCTATCGCTTTAAAGGTTTGTAAATGTGATATTTAATATTTTATGACCCAAATTTATATCATTGAAGAGAAGAAAAATCTAAGCTAAATTTCGATACTACTTAACCTCTAGTCAAAAATAATTAGTTTTATTTCATTAGAGACAAAAAGATTCTCTCTATTCTATTTATTCCTACTACCATTTCTGTCTATTCCTAATACCCCAATTTTTATATTATTTACGCCTCTGTTCCTAATCCTAATACATTACGCTTCTACTACAACTCGAAACCATTGCTCACTTGGTTCAACAAAAAAAAACATGTTTTTTAGTTGGATTAAAAATATCGAAAATGCGCTAACCGTTAAAAAATATAGTCCCAATAAGAATATTCTTGAAAAGTTCCACTTGTGTGGACCTGCAAACAAAGATTCATTATCTATCTTAGATGCAACACGTTTTGGATAGTTTATCCTAACCAAATTTTGTGCGTGAAACTTTGTCTTTTTTCAATGGAATTATGTGGTGAAAGGAGTTATATGGTGATTTTTTACTTTCATTTTTTCCACGTGCGTCCGGTTGATCTCTCAAATCCAACGAACAAAACAAGAAATGAGAAAAATTTACATTTGAAATTTGAATCATCAGCACCCAAAATTGAACGCCCCATAATTTTTTTAAATCAGTTGCTGTTATCTACAAGAAGTCGACTCAGCAGTGTGTTGCTGTGGGGGGCTGAAATCCCACCGGGTGGAACAACTCTATCAGTCTCAAGTTGCAGATTCCCTGGTGAGATAATTTCTGTTTTCAGTGCTGTGGCAGTCTATAAATAGGAGATGTGGTATATTGTTTTCTTATAAACAGTTTTTCGCACGCTCAAAAGTGAAGTACAATTTAAGAGCAAAAGAAGCTTTGACAATTGAAAATTCAACTAAGACAGACATTCGTTCCGAGAGTGAAATACCAACTCAAGCAGTGGTTTAACTCAACAGATGTCCATTTATACAAAAGAAAATAAGTTTCACATTTCACCTGGCTCTATTTTATTTATTCCTGACACAGCCGACAAATTATATAAGATCCAGGTATTAGAACATCTTTTGGAAGAAACGAAAGTTAGATACATTGGATGGGGCCCTGACTACAACTTATGGATCAACTCAAAATCAATTGGGTCCTATTGGTGGTTCAAAAAACCATTAAGTAAGTGGACAACAATCTCCAAGGAACTATCAGAAAATGTGGACGATCTGCTAATTAATGCCGAGATTGCACTCTATGTAGACGAGGCATTAACCGGTTTGAACTCCGAAAGAATTAGAACAGATGGTAACCTTCCAGGTATAAAAACGTTGCCGCACACTAAAGTCCCGACTATCCGCTATGTCCCTATCAATGTACGGTACAAATGGTCAGAGCTTTTCTTTGACGTCATTACTGATTGCATTGAAGATCCAAATACAGGACTAAACTGGAGAAAACTCTTCATATTGTCTAAATGCATTTTACGTGCCAGTAACAGAGGAGGGCAAGAACACAGCCGGAACAACGACCAAAGAATTCTAGAAGGAATTAATCGCTGGAACAGCGGAAACTTTGGAGGGCTATGGAACGAAGCCTGCTCTTTGAAACAATCAAAACGATCAAACGATACGAACTCCGAAGAGATTATCAAACGTGCAAAAAATTTGAGTTTCCAGGGCCAATATGGCAGAGCAGCAAAATTTTTGGCTTCTGATGGATTCGCACTAGTCAATAAGACAACTCTCGATAGTTTGAAAAAATTGCATCCCCCTGAAGAAAAGCCTATTGTTGTCCAAATTTTTTCATCACGAGCCTATCAATTCAGTGAGGAAAATGTTTTGGAACAGCTGAATTCGTTTTCAAGATTTACAGCAGCTGGTCATTCAAAAATGTTTCCCGAACATCTTTTGCATGCTGTACAGTGTACCGACTCAGATCAGTCACAAATTGCTTTGAGAGTACTGACTAAGCTTGTAAACATAAGCTGCCGTGGGCAACTTCCCGAATTTGTTTCACAAGCTCTATGTAGTGCATCGTTATCAGCCTTGCTGAAAAATAAAGGCGGTATAAAAATAAAATTGAAGTCTTGAGGAGGCTAATAGCTAAATGTATAGCTAAGGAAGCAAATTTAGAAAACAAAGGAACTTTTCCAGAGCCTGCAATTGGGTGTGGGAGTTAAGGGAAGAGCTGAAGCCATTATACATTCGACTGAGATTTCGTATGAAAAAATATTCACCTCGTCCAGTTCCTCGTGTAATTTGCAAACTGACTTTTGCAATGCATTCAATTCGATAAAACGCGGTGAAATGATGAAAACCGTTGCCAGTTCAATGCCAGGCATTGCCGCTTTTACCAATTCCTGTTATTCACAACACAGCCAATTATTCTATGACAAATTTGTGGTTAGCAGTGAAAGCGGTATCTAACAAGGCGACCCATTAGGCCCTCTGCTTTTCTCCTTGACGCTCTGGCCCGTTATAGAGAAAATTCAGGAAACTTCGCCAGAGCTTAAACAACATTCCTGCTATCTAGATGATGGTGTCTTGGTGGGCTCAGAGGACGATCTCCTTATATCTTGGGATCTTCTATGCCAGCTCGGACCTGATCGCGGCCTCCACGTCAGGTCGATAAGTGCGAACTGTGGTCCACAATAGATTTAGACAGACTGGATATAAGAATAAAACGAAATGATATTTCGGGCTTTGAGGTTCTTGGAGCTGCGTTAGGAACCCCAGAACTTGTCTGCTTGAAACTTAACGAAAAGATAGGGAAAATAGGGGTACTTTTCGAAAAGTTGGACCTAGGGGTACTTTTCGAAAATCTTGATGACCCTCAATGCGCCCTAGGTATCCTACGCCACTGTATTGGGTCCCCCAAAATGGTGTATTCTTTGCGTTCTCAAACGCCCACAAGTCCAGTTATTAAATCTCTTAAAGAATTTGATGCCCAACAGCGCGAAAAACTTGAGAATATCCTTGGAACTGTTCTTCCAATAGAATCCTGGACTCAAGCAACCCTGCCCATAACCCTTTCAGGGGTGAGTGTTCCCTAATGCCAGGACCAGTATAAAGCATCATACGTTGCTTCTGTTCTCTCCTCTGAAGATCTTGTTTCAAAAATAACCGGTGAAAACCCAAAAACTGCCCAGTTTTTCAGGATCTTCATTCCAGTATAGCACAACTGGACATTTCAAACCTTTCGCAACAGACAATTCAGCATGCTCTTGATAATGAAAAATTTCATGCTCTCAAAAAGAATCTAGCTTGTGAGAGAGAGAATCCACCCGACTTCTCTCATTGTCTGTTTGAAATGCTGGAGCTTGGTTGTCTGCTCCCCCCATTCTATCTCTTGGGCTTCATATGGCACCAAATGAGTTTAGAATTAGTGCAAAGTACAGGTTGGGTGTCCCTATCTACGACGCCGAAAGGAAGTGCCCGTTCTGTAAAGCAGGAGTTCTTGACATCTATGGGATCATGCCATTGCGTGTCACGGTCGAGGAGACGCAATTGCAAGACATGACCGTATTCGAGATAAAATAGTGTCTGCTTGCTCATCTGCGAATCTCTCACCAGTAGTGGAAAAAAGAACCTAATTCCATAAAGCCATTCACGTCCCGGAGACATCTTTGTCCCGACTTGGAAAGCGGGGAATAATGCTGCATTTGATGTAACTGTTACTTCGTCGCTTCAATCCAACTCTCTCACTAATGCGGCTACAAAGCAGGATACGCACTTGATGCAGCAGATGAAAGATAATATTATCTCCACGACGATAACTGCGCAAAAATGGGAATCACATTTGTTCCACTTGCAAATGAAGTCCTTGGCGGGATATCGGCAACCACTCAAGAAAACACTCAAGCGGTTGGTGGTGTTAAGTGACAATCGTTCCTTCCAAGCGCAGGGGTGGTCTGTAGCTTTCTGTAAACTAATGCAATCCTTGTCAATCACCGCTATTCGGGGATCACCGGAAATGTTGCTGGCACGGGCTCCCTAGTAGACTATTTTGCTTTTTGGGTGCTCAACCGCTCGGAGGGGAGATGGTTGATCCAGTACTGTTACAATCATTGTCGACAGATATGATCAAGGGGTCTGCCTCAATGATTTTGACACGCTCTTTTTGGCCAGATTTAACCAATTCATAATAGGAAGAGCCCAGATTGGTCCTGTAATGATGAGTCGCCAAAACTATTGCAACAAACGGGAGCCTTATCAATGTGCAGTTCTAGTATTTTTATTCTGACCAAAGTGGGGAGAATAAAAACATACATTTTACATGTGAAAAATAGAAAAAGCTGATGAAATGAGATTCATGAACTGTTGATCTGTTGTATTGACAACCACCGTTTTGTTAACCAAGTCAATTGACTTTATGAAAAGATCATTAAAACTGTGATTTTAGCGTAATTTTTTTGCTGATACCAAAATTTTATAAAAAACAAAATTTTTTTCATATCATCTCTCTTACCGCTGCATCATACGTATAGACATTACTAACTGCTCTCAATCCTAATTAAAGTTGTCGCTAACAGAGTAGATTGTAAGCATTGAAGTAGCAGGGCCGATGAAGCATTGTTGTTGAGGTGGATGAATTGAATTCGGGAGGGTGCGGGTTCATACTCTTCTCGGGCCAATTTGGTTGCACTCAGCAAAATTTAAAATTTTAACTCTTCTAAATTAATTTGTTCCACATGTCGTTTGGGAGCAATTAATCCAAGCTAGGCGAATTTTTGTTTATATTTTTTAAGTTGCTTTGTGAGGCTTGAGCAGAGATTTGTGGTAATAATTTGGGGCTCTAGAAGTTTTTTTGAATCACAACTTTAGTGAAATTATTTTAGCCGGGTGGTTCAGTGTCAAAAAATTTGAAGCAAAGTGAACCGAAAAATTATATGGTTGTGGAAACTGCAGCAAAATTGGGCGAATTTTACCAAATTTTTTTACCATTACCAATTAATATGTTTAATAGCTACTGTGATTAGCAGTTCCTCTAATCATACAAAAGATCAACCAAAAAGTGCAGCTTTGAGTTTTTCTCTAGACGAAAACGGCCAGCTTTTATGTTTGATCAATTACATGGTGCTTTTATATTTTCATTGAAGATTGCTTGATTCAAATTTTGATTTCCTCTCAGCTAACCAACTCTACGTTTATCCTCATTAAACAAAAGAAATCAACTGAAGGATAAACCAAGACAAAAAAAATGTTATGGAAACATAGAAGAGTTATTTAAATCTATAATTAAAACTCTAGTTAACCAAAGCAAGAGCACTAACAAAATAAATCAATCAATGCAAATACACTAATTTTTAACTAAGCGTTACAGAGAAAAGATGATAATGGTGTAATAAATACTGTACCTTATGAAACAATTAATGTTTTAAGAAAAACAATATCTCAGAGAAATAATTATTTGAGAATACACAAGAGATATCGGTATAGGTAGAAACAAAAATTATGTGTTTGATGCACAATAACAACCAAAAAGAATTAGAGCAATTGATAATAAAATGAAAGAATAGTAATTCTCAGATGGTTTAAAAACGTTTTTATCTAGTAATACAGTAAAGACGGATGATATTAAAGGAGAAGAAGATATTATGAGGGACATCCTTAGAGATATAAACAATGAACATAATTAAGGTAATATGAAAAGTAACAGAGGAGAGTTAATTGAAAAAATCTTCTAGTGAAAGCACGGGGAGCTAGTGGGTTATCTAATGCCAACCCATGCAGCGGTTTTGCAGATAACTTGGTAGAACAAATAGAAATGATAACACAAGAAACAAAATTAGGACATGATTGTTTATACGATGAAACGCTCAAGTTATCTAAACCACTGCTTTCAATGAAAACCAACACCTATTTGGACAACTTTGTTTTTAATTATGTTAAATAATAATGGAGCAAATATGCAACGAAAAATTCATTCAACGAATCACAAAGTCTGAAAGAGAAAAAAAACCATTAAAAAAAGAGAAAAACAGATGCAATGTGGTCAGCTGATCTAATTGACAAATCATCTTTAATTAAATAAAAAAAAACTACGAATAACAATAACACAAATATGTTCACAAAATATGCTTGGCCAATATCTTGAAAAGATAAGTCTGGTGAGTTGGCAGCTAATTCTTATAAATCTACTTTCTAGAAGGTAGAATACCAGAACAGCTATAGGTTGATAAAGACAGGAAATTTATAATAAAAAAATGAAACTCCCATATGCAGTGTGAAACTTTACTCAACAAATCGTGACTTCAAGCTATATTCATTTAAAGATTTAGTAAAATTATTGACGCCTTTACTTTTGATAATGCTAAACTTCATTATAAAAATAATGTTTATGTAAGAATAACTAATGAAAGCAGTATCTTTTCAACGTGGAGTCAAGTTGGAATGCTTCTAGTTGGACTCAAAGTTAATTCAAAGTTTAAAAAATACTTGAAACAGAACCACCAACATGTTATGTTGAAAAAAATGAAAAAAATTATATTGAAGGAAGATAAAAATAAGGAAATGATAGAAGGTAAACATTTTGAATAAAATAAAACTCAAATCAAAATCCAAATTGAATAAAACAAAAAAGTATGAGATTCACTCTAGATAAACAACAACAAGAAACTGATTCAATCAAGGAATGCATCAATAACAACAACGATCAACACTAACAATAAGCACATCTCATCAGCAATTCTTATGTCAGCATTGACATGTGTATTAATCAAACTGAAAAAAACCTACTCATACTATTTTTAAAGATTTTGTTAGTAAAGAGTATTTTGATAGTAACATAAAATTTGATAGGTTTAATAAAAATATATAAGTGGAGTTGTCGGACATTCTAATAAAGAACTTCAATCTCAACTTAATGATTTTACTTTACATCTAGATGAAACAACATTACTATTAGATGAAGCCACATTACAATTAGATGAAAGTATTTCACAAATAGACAAACTAAGAAAAGGAAGTCATTGTAAAGTCACTTATGACACTCTACAACTAAATGAAACAACGGTGAAATCATTTAAGACTATATTAAAGCAAAAATGAGGCCACAGAAGTAGTTTACGCCTTCGAACAAATCAAAAGTGACATATTTTATCAATACATATAAAGCTTTAAAACAAAAGTTCAATAACGAGAAAATTAATTAAAAAGCCAGTATTGTACAAATTGATAGTGTAGTCCTTATAGGGTTAAATGAACTAAAACAACAACATATGCTGATTGAAAAGGCTTTAACCAATACTTAATAGCTGTACTATTAGAGAGTAAATTTTTTCACAACAATGAACAAACACAACTAAAGAAACACTACGTCTTTGATCAAGTAGATACAATGAAAGAGATTGATGGTGATTTCACTAATGATAATGAATAACCCAATACCATCGGCACCAACATGCGAAGACAACAACGCTACGCATCTACTATATCTTAACTTAGTAACAGAAAGCGAGCAGCTATTTAAAAATCAGATATACCAAATAATAGGTTCAACAATAGAGTTAGGAACTTCCTTATAAAAGTAATGTTTATGTTAGAATAACTAATGAAAGCAGTATCTTTTCAACGGGATTCAGGTTGGAGTGCTTCTAGTTGGACCCAAGCGTAATTCAAAGTTTAAAAAAGTACTTGAAACAGAACCACCAACTTGTTATATTGAAAGAAATGAAAAATATTATATTGAAGGAAGATATAAATAAGGAAATGATAGAAGATAAAAACTATGAATAAAATCTAACTCAATTCTATATCCAAATTGAATTAAACAATTAAGTATGAGATTCACTCTAGATAAACAACAACAAGAAACCGATTCAATCAAGGAAAGCATCAACAATAATACGAAGTTAACATGTACTACACAAAATTCTGTATCTGCATGTTTAACATTCTTTACATCTGGTCCTTTATCTTTCATGACTTTATGATCATTACCTCTGGAACATATTTTTTTAAGTGTAATCACAACACCATATTCATCATTTTTGCGTTCAGTTTCTGAGCACAGTGGCTACTTCAAATCAATATCCTTTTACCTTCTCTTTTTCTATAATCAGAATTATTAGTTCAACTTTACCGTTACCATTACTCTGGTAGAACTTTTCTATAATGTCAAATTGTTCTGTTTACATAATCAGTATCATTCTCATTAATTAACCAATTATCTATTGATTAAACTAGATATTTAGGCTCAGGTGTGGAATTTTCTTTACCTGGATATAATGCAGTTGTAACACCGAGACTTGAACAGTTATGTTTATTAAACACAATGTTCAATATAGCCATAAAACTACTTTTCATACCTTGTAGCTCAAAATAGGATCTTTTCGAACTTTAGTTTCATCGATATTTAACATTGAACTTTTAACACCGAGAAACTCGTAATCGTATCCTTTACTCTCATTTCTCACTTACTTTTAAGCTAGTTGTGTCCCCAGGGTAGGCAGTTCTGCAAGGGACCACTGAGCCCTGTGCTGTCTAATTCATGGCAAAGTTAACCTCATGATGAAGAAAACCCAACCACTATCGATTATCGGCGTGAATGGAACCAAATATGGAGCCTCGCCCAGCAGGAAACCCGATGATGAGCAGGTCGGGCCCGACCGTCATTCAGTTACTGCAAAAGACAACAAAGACAACAAGAAAACTATCCGAAGAAGATGGAAGAAGAATACCAGTTTAATAGCCACTTGGAATGTCAGGACCTTGTTTCAACCTGGCAAACTGGAAAACGTAATCAAAGAAATGGAACGTCTTAAATGGAAAGTGTTAGATTTGTCAGAAATGAGATGGAATGACCAAGGCACTTTTTTTAAAGATGGTCATTGTGTCTGCTACTCGGGCAACAACTCAAATACCCACGGGGTAGGTTTTATGGTGGACAAAAGCCTAGGCAGTGGTATTAAAGGCTTCATGCCTATATCGGACCGAGTTGCACTTATGAAATTGAAATTGAAACACAAAACACTATGCATACTACCAGTTTATGCACCCACGGCTGATTCGGAAGAAGCGGAAATCTTGAAATTTTATGATTAAATGAAAACAGCTTTGAAAAACCGGAAAAGCAATGAAATGCTCATTTTTATGGGAGATTTCAATGCAAAACTTGAAAACAAGAAAAATGCATACACAACCGGGGGCAATGGACTAGGCAACATGAATGAAAGAGGAGAAAGACTGATAGAATGGTGCTGCGAGAAAGGTCTGTGTATAACGAACACTTGGTTTGCTAAACCCGAGAAGAAGCTATGAACGTGCGCTAGTGCAAACGGAAAATGCTTAAATCAGATCGATTACATACTTGCGCCGAAAAGATTCATGTCCAGTGTCCTCGATTCGCGCACAGCAGTAAGGGCCGATTGCGGGAGCGACCACAACCCAGTGGTCGTCAAATTGAGACAAAAAATTGAAATTACCTTGCAACGAAACAAAAAAGAAATTGCCGGACTGGACAACATCAGCCCACAGACAGTCGAGGAGATCCATGGCACACTAGAAGAGAGACTGGGAAACGTGGTGCAATCGAAAATTTCGATAGAAGAGACCTACGGGATCTTTGTCCGAGCGATAAAAGAAGTCAGTGAATGCGTACCAAAAAGCAAGAAGCAGAGTCGAAAATCTTGGATAACCGAAGAAATTGTTGAACTCACGGAAATGAGAAGGAAAGCGAAATCACAAGATCGTATGGATGACTAAAGACTAATACATAGCAGAGTGATGAAAGAATGCTTCAAAGCACGGGAGAGCTACGTGAATACGAAGTGCAAGGAAGTAGAAACTCTTTACCACATCATGCCGATGGAAGCTAGCAAAATATTCGACAGCTAGCAGGGAGATACAGGAGTTTCTCAAAGCACACCCAAATAAAGGACAATGAAGGTAAGTTGCTGATGGACGAGAGTGATATATGCCAAAGATGGAGTGAGTACATTGAGAACCTGTACGATGACCCAAATCGTAGCGACGAACCACTATTCTTTGACGGAATTCTCTCAGGTCACGAAATCCTCGAATCGGAGATGCGCCAAGCTATCAAGACTGCGAAAATAAGAAAGGCGCCCGGACCAGAAAATGTCAGAGATGAAATGTTGAAGTTGCTGAACGAAACAGCGCTTAAATACCTAAAACATTTGATGAATAAAATATATGAGAGGGGCCGTTTAACCAAGAAAATGTGTCAATCTATTTTCATACCACTGCTCAAAAACGCAGGAACAGTGCAATGTGACGAATTTAGAGCAATCAGTCTGATGTCGCATCTCACCAAAATCCTACTGAAAATTGTAAGCCAGCGCATGAAATCGAAGATCATGCATGAAATTGATGTCTGTCAATACGGATTCCGCGCAGATTGCGGAACAAGGAATGCAGTTTTCATTCTCAAAGTCCTCAGTCAGCGATCAATACAGATGCAAACAGAAATCTACTTGTGTTTTGTTGACTACACCAAAGCTTTTGATAGAGTGGTGCACAACGAACTCATGCACTTCTTAGATGATCTGGAACTGGACGACAAAGATTTGCATCTGATACAGAACCTTTATTATCAACAGGAGGCAGGTATCAGGATTAATGACACTGTAAGCAAAATGGTGCCGATCAAAAGAGGTGTGAGACAAGGTTGCGTATTATCGCCAGATTAATATTCAGTGAATTCCTCATGAGGACCATTAAAAACCTCCCAGGAATTGGTGTAGGAGTTGTCAATGTCAACAGCTTGAGATACGCAGATGACACAGTCTTAATGGCCAAAAACCAAGAGGACTTACAAGCTTTGGTAACCCAACTCGACTGTGCTAGCAGGAAATTTGGCATGCAAATCATCATCAAAAAGACAGAAGTCATGGTTGTATCAAAGAAAGCAGAAGCCCCAGTTTGCAAGATTCTGGTGGACGGGAGTACATTGAACCAGGTAGAAATTTTTAAATACTTGGGCTGTACGATCTCGGGGCATGCAAAGATGAACACGAAATCATGATCAGGAGCCTCCAGGCGAAGGCTGCTTTCGACCAGCTGAGGAGTTTGCTGTGTAACAAAAAATTGTACTTCTAATGAAGATACCGGGTTTTGAAATGTTATTCGCACCCGATATACACATATTGCAGCGAGACATAGACAATATCAAAAGTGATACAAGACAAAATCTGTGCTTTCGAAATGTGGTGTTTGCGATGAATGCCAAGGGTATCCTGGACAGCCAAAAAGAGCAATGCAGAAGTTCTGAGAATCACCTGCAAACAGAAAAGCTCGCTCAAGGAAATCAAACGACGACAATTGCGCATCCTTGGTCATGTCATACGGAAAGGGAGCTAAAAGCGCTATCATTTTCCGGAAAAATTGATGGGAAGAAGGCAAGAGGCAAACAGAGGACCCTCTTCCTACAACAGTTTCCTGGAAGACCGAATGACATAATACATGCGGCCAGAGATCGAGAAAAATGGAAACTCTTCACAAATTCAACGTCTGTCAACAGATATGGTAACAGAAGAAGAAGAAGAAGGATCCTCTCGATCATAGAAGTCGGTATTAGTCTTTTAATCAATTTGAAAATTAGCTTGCATATCTTCATCAATTTCATCGGAATCATATTCAGCATCTTTTGGTTTATGCGAAGCAGCTTTGCTGGTAACATCTAGCAACTCTTCTTAATAATCAATTCAACAGTTACTTTAAATTTTCATCTATCTAATGATTCAAGGGTTTTATATCTTTGACATAGCTATCATCAGTTTTTCTATTATATAGTGGTTTCCAATAAACAGCTGGCTTAACAGTATTTTCGTAAAGGAAGCGGCTTCATCGGTGAACATTCATGTAAGTGATTAACCATTTGCTGCTCTCAAATGCCGTACCTCTTCTAATTATAGCTTCAGCAATTTTTCTATGTGTATCAGTTAACTGGTGTTTCAGAAGCTTTCTTTGAGATGAGAAAGTCAATTTACAGGCGAGAAAAATTACTGCGTTGGTCATCATAGTTTCTTTTGTAGAGCCAAGATTTCAATTTTATATCCCGTAAATTGATTGTCTTCAAAGGTAGAGCTAAATTCTTTCCCTATCCAAACGATGAGTACCCTGGTTGAATTTTTCCGCCCAAAATGATGTAAGAGTGGGGCTGCAATGGGAGGATTTTAAAAGAAAATGCAGCTCAAAACTCTTACGTCTTTTTGGGCTGCATTGGGCTTCCAAGGGGGGTAAAATAGTGTAAGAGTGAGGGGGTAAAAGACAAATTAACCCCCCACTCTTACATCTTTTTTTGTCTGCCAAGGGGGGTAAAACGATGTGAGAGTTCGGGGGTAATTTGTCTTTTACCCCCTCACGCTTACACCATTTTACCCCCCTTGGCAGACCAAAAAAGCTGTAAGAGTGGGGGGTTAATTTGTCTTTTCTCCCTTTGCTGCCCATTGCAGCCCACTCTTGCATGGCAATTTCAGTCAGGGGGGTAATTCCTGAAAAGTCCTCCCATTGCAGCACATTGTAGCCCACTCTTACATGGAAATTTCAGTCAGGGGGGTAATTCCTGAAAAGTCCTCCCACTGCAGCCCATTGCAGCTCACTCTTACATGGCAATTTCAGTCAGGGGGGGGGGGGGTAATTCCTCAAAAGTCCTCCCATTGCAGCCCAACTCTTACATCATTTTACCCCCTCTGAACAAATTACCCCCACACTATTACATCAATTTACCCCCCATAGACAAATTACCCCCACTCTTACATCAAAATGGGAGGATTTTAGGGAGGACATTCGACCCGGGTATTCTTGTGAGAACAGATGGATGAGAACAGATAGAAAGGAAGCAGTGATTAGTGTTTAGCCAAATACAGCAAATGCTGCATATAAAATTACCGGTAACAAATCAAAAGTGTCACCTGACTTTTCACTTTAAAAACCCTATACAATATCTTGCATGTAATGTATATCAACCGGATACTGTCTGCAGATATAGAGCAAGAAGGTGTAGACTATGTGTTTTCTTATACAAAAACCGACATGATAATACTATGGATAAACGTAATCATACTAAATAAAAAAGCCTGTTAAGCAGGAGAACAAATGCTACAATTAATATAATGTTATGGTTACTGTCAATGCTACAATTAATGTTAGTAGTATTCTTAGATGCAGAGAAAGCTGATTTATATGATTGATTAGCAAAGTTAAATGATGTTGGTACATGTTCAATTGAAGGAGCAGCTATTTCAGAAGTAAAATCTTATAGCCAATTTGGTTTGAATAGACCTGGTAACGTATCACTACCATTTTTGGTTAACTTATGATTAGCATAATCAATTTCATTGCATATAGTTGTATTGTCACATGTTACATTAGTTATATGATTACTAAGCCTTTTTGTAAATGCTGTATTATTTTCTAATGCTGTATAAAGGGCTTCACGTCCTCCTTTGTTTGAAGTATTTAATCTTTTATCAGTTCACTTGTTGGTGTTGACAGAAACAGTAGTGTTAGTGTCAACACCAACAAGTGAATTGATAAAAGATTAAATACTTCAAACAAAGCAGGACGTGAAGCCATATATACAGCATTAGAAAGTAATACAGCATTTACTAAAGGTCTTAGTAATCATATAACTAATGCAACATTTAGCATTAGCTTTAGTGTTAATATTAGTAAATCTGCTTTAGCATCTGTTGACAAACGCAGCAACACAATCGCTAAAGCCATTTTGCAGAATGGCGACGCCACATCTCGTGTTAACAACCTTGTTCTTATTAATATTTTTTTGTTTTATAGGAGTACCAACATTTGCAGCAGTAGCTATTGCCCTGGTATCTTGTGATTTTTTCCCGGTTTAAGTGTACCACATAATGTTAGACCTATATTAGTAGTAGCCATATATCGGAAATTAGAAAAATTTTCTTCAATTAACTTTCTGGTAAAAATATCATAATGAGGTTCCGTACTGTGTGACTCTAAGTACTTGTTGAAATAGAATCTGTAATTACTCTTATTAGTAGCATTTATATCAGTATAAGTTGATGTTTTTTCTCGAATTGTTGTTTTTAAACCATATTTTTTTTATAACGTATCTCATGGAATTTGTGAGTACGTTTTTTGTTCGAATGAATTTGTTAAAGAATGCTGGGTCATTCTAGGCTGTTATTTAAATTGTATTTGTGTTAGTTCGCGCCATTTTATCTATCTGTACTGGTTTATGACACATTACAATCGTCTGTATATCTTCATGTCTACCAATTGTGAAAAATAGTGTCTTCGGTTTGTTTAACCTAACAACCATATCATTGAGTACAAGTATACATCTATTAAAATCAGATACAGCTCCTTGGAAACGATCATCAAGACTACCAATAGCATGTGCTGTCATTAAATCTTTATCGAATAGTTTTAAATAATCTTCTTGCTTGTTTGTCTTCATAACCTTTTAAACTCTCTTCTAGTCGAGCCATTTTTGTGATGTGCGACAATAAGAAAATATACTTGCCATAGTAAAAAAAAACATAGCAAATAAAAATATCTTTTTAAAATTTAACAAATTATTTATATGCACATTCGAACGTTTTGTTAACTATAATATTGTTTAAAAAATAGCTCTGCTTAATTTTGAATTATAAAGAATAATGAGTGTATAACTTATACTCCGATTGAAGTCGTACTGAGAGATTAGATAACTGGGACTATTAATGAGGTTGATCATAACGTAATTCTTAATTTTTATCCTTTATGACTAAACACATAGGGTTCTAGCGACAACTAGAAATACGTTCAAAAGTAAATGTCAATATTTTGATAGTTCTGGTGTAGATACTCCTCCAAAGTTTATACAAAATTAAAAATATTTACGATCAAATGACAGAATACAATTATACGGTGAACCATATAGCGGAGTTTACAGTTCCTATATGATAATCTAGTTGATACGGGTTTTTATTTTAAGTATGCAATTAAACATCTAGTTATTCAGCGAAATGTTGATATTTACAAACAGTGTTGATGTGTTATTGGCAAACGAGACACTATTCAGATGATAATAGTAAATCAATGACGTTTTTAGGGGTAAATCTATTCCACGAAGTAGTAAACTTATCCGCAAAGCGCCTTCATCAATTCAACAAAGTTGTGATAAAACAAGTCTGCGGATAGGCAATACCCTTTCCGGAAAACTTTATAAAATGTATATTTGGTCCTAGTGAATATGTTAAAACTTATCTTTGAAGAAACTTAGTATGAAAAAGATTTGGTTTGAAGAAAAATATATCATTGGGCCTCCTGCTGATCAGTATGAGGAATCTGTGGAAAATATTTTCAATGATGCAGAAATTGAACTTTATTAGAGATATAAAAAAGTGTAAAAAAGTGATATAGTTACCATCAATTTTTCTATTAAATAGTGGTTTCCGATAAACAGCTGACTCAAAAGTTTTTTTCGTAAAGGAAGCGGCTTCATCGGTGAACATTTACGTAAGTGATTAACCATTTGCTGCTCTCAAATGCCATACCACTTCTAATTACAGCTTCTGCGTTTTGTCTATGTACATCAGTTAACTGGTGTTTCAAAAGCTTTCATTGAGATGAGAAAGTCATATTACAGTTGAGAAAAATTACTGCGTTGGTCTCCAAACTCTTTATTGTAGAGCCACGATTTGAATTTTTTATCCGGTAAATTGATTGTCTTCAAAGGTAGAGCTCAATTCTATCCCTTTCCAAACGATGAGTATTTTTTTGAGAACAGCTGGACGAGAAAAGATAGAAAAAAAGCAGTGATTAGTGTTTAAACAGATACAGCGAATGCTACATATACAATTAACGGCAACAAATCAAAAATCTCATTCACTTCAAAAACCCTGTTTAATATCTTACATGTAACATGTGTAATGTATATCAACCGGATACTTGATGCAAATATAGAAGCAGAAGGTGTAGACTATGTGTTTTCTTATACAAAAACAAACATGATAATGCTATGGAAAAACGTAATCATCCTAATTCATTAAAAAGCTTGTAAAAAAGGAGAACAAATGCTTATATTAATGTACTGTTATCCTTGCTTTCAATGTTACAATTGATGTTACTAGCACTCTTAGAAAGCTGATTTATGTGATTGATTAGCAAAGCTAGATAAGGTTGGTATATGTTCAATTGCAGGAGCAGCTATTTCAGAAGCAAAATCTTACTGCTAATTTGGAAAGACTACACTTGGTAACCTATCACTACCATTTTTTTAACTTATTATTAGAATAATCAATGTCATTGCAATTAGTTGTTTTGTCATATGTTACATTAGTTATATAATTACTAAGCTTTTAGTAAATGCTGTATTATTTTCGAATGCTGTACAAAAAGCTTCACGTCCTCTTTTGTTTGAAGTACTTAATCTTTTATCAATTCACTTGTTGGTTTTGACACTAACAATAGTGCTAGTGTAAACACCAACAAGTGAATTGATAAAACATTGAATACCTAAAACAAAGCAGGACATGAAGCCTATATTCAGCCTTAGAAAGTAATACAGCATTTACTAAAGGTCTTAGTAATCATATAAATAATGCAACATTTAGCAAAAGCTTTAGTGTTAATATTAGTAAATCTGCTTTATCATCTGTTGACAAATGCACCAACACAATCGCTGAAGTCATTTTGCAGAATGGCGACTCCACATCTCCTGTTAACAACCTTGTTCTTATTAATAATTTTTTTGTTTTATAGAAGTACCAACATTTGCAGCAGTAGCTATTGCCCTGGTATCTTGTGATTCTTTTCCCGGTTTAAGTGTACCACATAATGTTAGACCTATATTAGTAGTAGCCATATATCGGAAATTTGAAAAATTTTCTTCAATTAACTTTCTGGAAAAATATCATATTGAGGTTCCGTACTGTGTGACTCTAAGTACTTGTTGAAATAGAATCTGTAATTACTCTTATTATTATTAGCATTTATATCAGTATAAGTTGATGTTTTTTCTCGAATGGATGTTTTAAACCATATTATTTTATAACGTATCTCATGGAAATTGTGAGTACGTTTTTATGTTCGAATGTATTTGTTGAAGAACGCTGGGTCATTCTAGGCCGTTATTTAAATTGTAATTGTGTTAGGTCAAGCCATTTTATCTATCTGTGCTGGTTTATGACACATTACAGTCATCTGTATATCTTCATGTCTACCAATTGTGAAAAATAGTGTCTTCGGTTTGTTTAACCTAACAACCATATCATTGAGTACAAGTATACATCTATTAAAGTCAGATACAGCTCCTTGGAAACGATCATCAAGACTACCAATGGCATGTGCTGTCATTATATCTTTATCGAATGGGTTTGATTAATCTTCAACAAAATGTCTTTTACCTGTCCCTGATGAACCATAGACGAGAGTATGTAGTGATGGTTTTTCCGTCAGAAACTCATTTGCTTTTTTGTCTTCAAAACCTTTAAAACTCTTTTCTAGTTGAGTAATTTTTTTATGTGTGACAATAAGAAAATATACCCGCTATGGAAATAATAAACATAGCAAATATATCTTTTCAAAACTTAATAAGTTATTTAGCAAATAAATATATCTTTTCAAAACTTAATAATTTATTTATATGCACATTCGAACGTTTTGTTAACTGTAATAGTATTTAAAAAATAGCTGTGAATAATTTTGAACTACAAAAAATAGTGAATGTATAACTTATTCTCCGATTGAAATCGTAATGAGAGATCAGATAACTGTATCTATTAATGGTGTTGATCATAACGTAATTTTTATTTTTTTTCTTTTATGACTGAACACATAGGGTTCTAGCTATAACTAGAAATACGTTCAAAGGTAAATGTCAATATTTTGATAGTTGGGGTGTAGATACTCCAACAAGGTTTATACAAAAGTACATAGATCTACGATTAAATGATAGAATACAATAATACGGTGAACCATATAGCGGAGTTTACAGTTCCTATATGATAATCTAGTTGATACGGGTTTTTATTTTAAGTATGCAATTAAACATTTAGTTATTCAGCGAAATGTTGATATTTACAAACAGTGTTGATGTGTTATTGGCAAACGAGACACTATTCAGATGATAATAGTAAATCAATGACGTTTTTAGGGTTAAATCTATTCCACGAAGTAGTAAACTTATCCGCAAAGCGCCTTCACCAATTCAACAAAGTTGTGATAAAACAAGTCTACGGATAGGCAATACCCTTTCCGGAAAACTTTATAAAATGTATATTTGGTCCTAGTGAATATGTTAAAACTTATCTTTGAAGAAACTTAGTATGAAAAAGATTTGGTTTGAAGAAAAATATATCATTGGGCCTCCTGCTGATCAGTATGAGGAATCTGTGGAAAATATTTTTGATGATGCAGAAATTGAACTTTTTTAGAGATATAAAAATGTGTAAAAAAAGTGATATAGCTACCATCAATTTTTCTATTAAATAGTGGTTTCCGATAAACAGCTGACTCAATAGTTTTTTTCGTAAAGGAAGCGGCTTCATCGGTGAACATTTACGTAAGTGACAAACCATTTGCTGCTCTCCAATGCCATGCCACTTCTAATTACAGCTTCTGCGTTTTGTTTATGTACATCAGTTAACTGGTGTTTCAAAAGCTTTCATTGAGATGAGAAAGTCATATTACAGTTGAGAAAAATTACTGCGTTATTCTCCAAAGTCTTTATTGTAGAGCCACGATTTGAATTTTTTATCCGGTAAATTGATTGTCTTCAAAAGTAGAGCTAAATTCTTTTCCTCAAACGATGGGTACTCTTTTGAGAACAGATGGACGAGAAAAGATAGAAAAAAAGCAGTGATTAGTGTTTAGACAAATACAGCGAATGCTACATATACAATTAACGGCAACAAATCAAAAATCTCATTAACTTCAAAAACCCTGTTTAATATCTTACATGTAACATGTGTAATGTATATCAACCGGGTACTTGATGCAGATAGAGAAAATGAAGGTGTAGACTATGTGTTTTCTTATACAAAAACATACATGATAATGCTATGGAAAAAGGTAATCATCTTAATTCATAAAAAAGCTTGTAAAAAAGGAGAACAAATGCTTATATTAATGTACTGTTATCCTTGCTTTCAATGTTACAATTGATGTTACTAGCACTCTTAGAAAGCTGATTTATGTGATTGATTAGCAAAGCTAGATAAGGTTGGTATATGTTCAATTGCAGGAGCAGCTATTTCAGAAGCAAAATCTTACTGCTAATTTGGAAAGACTACACTTGGTAACCTATCACTACCGTTTTTTTAACTTATTATTAGAATAATCAATGTCATTGCAATTAGTTGTTTTGTCAAATGTTACATTGGTTATATAATTACTAAGCTTTTAGTAAATGCTGTATTATTTTCGAATGCTGTACAAAAAGTTTCACGTCCTCTTTTGTTTGAAGTAATTAATCTTTTATCAATTCACTTGTTGGTTTTGACACTAACACTAGTGCTAGTGTCAACACCAACAAGTGAATTGATAAAACATTAAATACCTAAAACAAAGCAGGACATGAAGCCTATATACAGCCTTAGAAAGTAATACAGCATTTACTAAAGGTCTTAGTAATCATATAACTAATGCAAGATTTAGCATTAGTTTTAGTCTTAATAATTGACAAATGCACCAACACAATCGCTGAAGCCATTTTGCAGAATGGCGACTCCACATCTCCTGTTAACAACCTTGTTCTTATTAATATTTTTTTGTTTTATAGAAGTACCAACACTTGCAGCAGTAGCTATTACCCTGGTGTCTTGTGATTCTTTTCCCGGTTTAAGTGTACCACATAATGTTAGACCTATATTAGTAGTAGCCATATATCGGAAATTTGAAAAATTTTCTTCAATTAACTTTCTGGTAAAAATATCATATTGAGGTTCCGTACTGTGTGACTCTAAGTACTTGTTGAAATAGAATCTGTAATTACTCTTATTATTATTAGCATTTATATCAGTATAAGTTGATGTTTTTTCTCGAATGGATGTTTTAAACCATATTGTTTTATAACGTATCTCATGGAAATTGTGAGTACGTTTTTATGTTCGAATGTATTTGTTGAAGAACGCTGGGTCATTCTAGGCGGTTATTTAAATTGTATTTGTGCTAGGTCGCGCCATTTTATCTATCTGTGCTGGTTTATGACACATTACAGTCATCTGTATTTCTTCATGTCTACCAATTGTGAAAAATAGTGTCTTCGGTTTGATTAACCTAACAACCATATCATTGAGTACAAGTATACATCTATTAAAGTCAGATACAGCTCCCTGGAAACGATCATCAAGACTACCAATGGCATGTGCTGTCATTATATCTTTATCGAATGGGTTTAATTAATCTTCAACAAAATGTCTTTTACCTGTCCCTGATGAACCATAGACGAGAGTATGTAGTGATGGTTTTTCCGTCAGAAACTCATTTGCTTTTTTGTCTTCATAACCTTTAAAACTCTTTTCTAGTTGAGCCATTTTTTTGATGTGTGAAAATAAGAAAATATACGCGCTATGGAAATAATAAACATAGCAAATATATCTTTTTAAAACTTAAGAAATTATTTAGCAAATAAATATATCTTTTCAAAACTTCATAATTTAATTATATGCACATTCGAACGTTTTGTTAACTATAATAGTATTTAAAAATAGCTGTGAATAATTTTGAACTACAAAAAATAGTGAGTGTATAATTTATTCTCCGATTGAAATTGTAATGAGAGATCAGATAACTGTATCTATTAATGGTGTTGATCATAACGTAATTTTTATTTTTTTTCTTTTATGACTGAACACATAGGGTTCTAGCTATAACTAGAAATACGTTCAAAGGTAAATGTCAATATTTTGATAGTTGGGGTGTAGATACTCCAACAAGGTTTATACAAAAGTACATAGATCTACGATTAAATGATAGAATACATTTATACTGTGAACCAAATAGCGGAGTTTCTAGTTCGTATATGATGATCTAGTTGATACGGGTTTTTATATTAAGTATGGACTGAATCATCTAGTTATTCAGCGAAATATCAATATTTACAAATACTTTTGATGTGTTGATGTGTTATTGGCCAACGAGACACTATTCAGATAATAATTGTAAATCAATGAAGTTTTTAGGGGTTAATCTATTCCAACAAGTTGTAAACTTATCCGCAAAGCGCCTTCACCAATTCAACAAAGTTGTGATAAAACAAGTCTACGCATCGGCAATACCCTTTCCGGAAAACTTTACAAAATGTATATTTGGTCCTGATGAATGTGTTAAAACTTACCTTTGAAGAAACTTATTATGAAAAGATTGGGTTTGATGAAAATTATATCATTGGGCCTCCTCCTGATCAGAATGAGGATGCTGTGGAAAATATTTTTGATGATGCAGAAATTGAACATTATTAGAGATATAAAAAAGTGTAAAAGTATAAAAAATAATACAAATAATATAAAGACTCTTTTGATATTCGATGATCTAATAGATAGAGTGTTAGAAACGAACGTATACTGTAGAGGTAGACAAAACAATTGCAAAATGGTTTATTTTAACCAGAGACTTTTTTCCACAGATAGATAATATAGATAGATTATGCCAGGGAGTATTATAGGTTCTTCGTTCTAGTTGAACAAAATGGGAAGCTTTAATTCAGTATCCACTTTGATTTCTTTAATAAAGTTAAATATAACGATTTTGCTGACTTATGTTATATATTGTTATAGATAAATCTAAAGAAGGAAAAATTAATGATTAACTTAATTAGAATTAGAAGAGTTAAATGGAATAACTGTGTTTAATTAGGAGTGGGTAAATGGAGTTACAGCAAATGTAAAGTAAAGCCTAAAATATCTCCAATGAAATTAGGAGATTTACAATAGTCATCTTTAACACCAACTTCAATGTTTTCTATTCTATCCTTTGTTACAATCTGATATAGAACATTGTCAGGAATTATATTAATTATATAGCCGAGTGGTTCAATTATGCGGATACTAATCATTATATCAGCATCGTTATCACTATCTTTTGCTTGTGGTATAACATTACAGTGCATTTTAACTGTATTGAATCCAGTTATTTCAAAAATTTTATCTGCTGACTAGTTACCCGTTGCATAATTATTTTTCTTTAATCCTAGCAAAAAACGTCAAATTATCAACGTCAAAATTAACAGCACGTACAATATGCAGTTTATATTTCATTGTATTCTTTTTTGCTTCTATTATAAAACTGGCATCGGATTCTTGTTTTTCTTAATATCTACTATATCAGATGATTCATACGCTCTTGATGTAATTGTAATTAATTGTAAATGAAAAAGGGGATTACTATTTACTATTTGATTATTCTTCTCGTTTTTTTATTAAAAACTGATTTTTAAACTGATATTTTAACTGGTTATACTAAATTTGAAGTAATAAGTGTAGGCTCATTAATGTTAAATCTTTCCGTTGGCTTTACCAGTGTCTAGAGTTGAGTGAACATTCTTCTTTAGTTTAGTCATACCTTGTCAGAGTTGATATTCTAGTCATCTCTTGGAGGTCATATCGGATTAAGTTATCACGCACTTTGGTCTAAAAATTGAGAAAATTTAGTTTGGATGGAGATTATATTTATAGCAATGATATTCACAAGAGTAAGATTATAAAGTACAAAAGAAATTATCTGACGACAAAGATTAGTGTTAACAAAATTAATATTACCCTCAACAGTGAATTAAAAAATTTGAATACACTCGACACTTAACTTATGATAGAGTTTGCGTTCACTAATGACGTTGGAGGTGATTATAACGATAACGCAAACGTTCTCGAATTCTGATTTACGCGCACTGATCAGTTCAATTAAACTTGAAACCATGTGTGGTAGAACAATTGAGTATATTGTTCACTGTCGCCCAAAATTATTGTTGTACAATTTGCTTACAACCACTGCTGATGAAAAAGAATGTGCTTTCTTCAGAGATCAAGGTGAAAAAAGATCATTAACTCAAAGTTGATCACTTATTTGCTGAGCGTGGTCATATGTATATGATAATTAAGACGAAGTACTTGTTTTGGGTCTGTCTTTGGTTCAAGAAAAACTTTTA
Source organism: Convolutriloba macropyga (assembly GCF_964194025.1). Lineage (NCBI taxonomy): Eukaryota > Metazoa > Xenacoelomorpha > Acoela > Convolutidae > Convolutriloba > Convolutriloba macropyga. Next base: position 40,043,156 of record NC_134472.1, read on the forward strand.
TAAGGCCTTGAGTAAAAAATTTGTATTGAAGCATAACAATAATGAAGGAACATTATAGAGAGAAAATGCGGGTGTTGGTGCAGTAGCTTCTGCTGATAAAATAGAATTAAGAAATATATTTTGGTGTGTAACTTGTTATAACCCTAGTTATGAAAATTTAATAATAGTACAAAACGAATCAAACAGAGCGAGTATCATTGACTTCTGTTATTAAGGCATTTTACAAGAATGTTTCTAATGCCACTAGCTTCCTTTTCGATGGAATTAAAAGTGAAATGGAAAGTCGCATTATTTTATGGCAACAACTGATATTAATACTGCTAATGAGCAAACTAATGATGCAAATACTTTTGGTGTTATGAATGTGACTTAACGTTCCTCTAAGACTGGTAGTGAGTTTCATCCTGAACTTAGATTCACTTTTAACTATAACACTAACAGCTATAGTGAAGCATCAAAGAGATAGTGAGTTTCAATACGAAAAATAATTAGTTGCCGACTAGTCTTAAATCAAATATAAACCATAGATCAATCAAAACCAATTTTAGAATAAATATCTTGCTTGCAGGATATCAACATAATCATATGGAAATACCATCTATACAGCTAAACTTCAAGTTTGATAATGCTGTTATTGATGTCATATGTAATGTATTGATTTTGACTAGATGAGTTGTAAGTGTTGTTTATAGTAATTTTATCTTAATTTGCAAAATCTACTGTATCTTATGCCTTAATAACATACATAGTATAAGTGGAAATTATCATTTTGCCATCTTTAAGATTATATGATAGATAATTTCATACATTGTACGACATTTCTTTCAACAAGCAACCCCGGGGCGAGGTGTTAGAAATATGACTCGACAAAACGTCGTCTGGGGGGGGGGGGGGGGGGTTGTCATTCCGGGTCGTAAAATACACGGTCCCGGAAGAAGTTAATGACCCGGTAAGTCGAATCATAAATCTGGTATTTCGGAACAATGACCCGGTCTTTCTATTCATAAATCTGGTATTTCGGAACAGTGACCCGGTCTTTCTATTCAAAAATCTGGTATTTCGGAACAGTGACCCGGTCTGTCGAGTCATAATCCTACCGTTTCTAATCATAAATCACCGTAATTCGATTCATGCGGCCCGTACTTCGAATCATAAATCTACATAATTCGAATCATGCATCTCGTATTTCGAATCATAAATCTGGTATTTCGGAACAATCACCCAGTCTTTCGATTCATAAATCTGGTATTTCGGAACAATGACCCGGTCTTTCGAGTAATAATCCCACCGTTTCGAATCATAAATCACCGTAATTCGATTCATGCGGCCCGGCCCGTTCTTCGAATCATAAATTCACATATTTCGAGTCATCTCGAAGTACCAGATTTATGAAACGAATTATCGGAATCAAACATATAAGAAATCGTCGGTTTTACTTGTCGGAAAAAATCTACAGTTGAACTAACGAACAATTTTTTGAGATTATCCAGTATGTTTTGGGAGTGTTCCCCTCCTCCTTCTCTCAACCGGGCTGTGGACCGGCTACGGCGGAGTTACAAACAAACAACTATAGGACAATTGAGCAGAGCACTAGAAAAAACTAGGCTCCAAAAAGCTCTCTCCAAAACAGACAACTTTATAAAAAGACAACTATTTTGACTATGTTTATATCATGAAACAAATTGAACAACTCCTTGGCCCAATAAAATTTTTATATTTTTGAAAATAGAATAAGCGAATAAGTCGATATTTCCGGAAAGTTAGGCGGACCATTCTAGGAAAGTTAGGCGGACCATTCTTTTTGCATTACAACCTAGATAGTGCTGGTAGTCTGGGATATCAATTTGGTTCACTTTGGACAACTCCTTAACCCGATGAAAAAGACCTATTTTTGAGATTCGTTATTCTCGAAATTCGCAAATTTCCGTATGAAATACTAACTTTTTTTCTAGGAAAGTTAGGCAGACCATTCTTTTTGCATTACAACCTAGATATTACTGGTAGTCTGGGATATCAATTTGGTTCACTTTGGACAACCCCTTGACCCGATGAAAAAGACCTTTTTTTGAAATTCGTTATTCGCGAAATTCGCAAATTTCCGTACGAAAAACTAACTTTTCTTCTAGGAAAGTTAGGCGGACCATTCTTTTCGCATTACAATCTAGATAGTACTGGTAGTCTGGGATAACAACTTGGTTCACTTTGGACAACTCCTTGACCCGATGAAAAAGACCTGTTTTTGATATTCGTTATTCGCGAAATTCGCAAATTTCCGTATGAAATACTTAGTTTTTTTCTAGGAAAGTTTGGCGGACCATTCTTTTGCATTACAACCTAGATAGTAGTGGCAGTTTGGGATATCACCTTGGTTCAATTTGGACAACTCCTTGACCCGATGAAAAAGACCTACTTTTAAAATTCGGTATTCGCGAAATTCGCAAATTTCCGTATGAAAAACTAACTTTTTTCCTAGGCAAGCTATAGCAAAATTTTTTTCGTTTTAAAATCTAGGTACACAGGGGATATTCCATACCGAGTTTGGATTGATTTGGAGAACTCCTTGACTCAATAAAATTTCTATATTTTTGAAAATAGAATAAGCGAATATGTCGATATTTCCGATTGAAATACGAACTTTTTTTCTAGGAAAGTTAGGCGAACCATTCTTTCTGCATTACAATCTAGATAGTACTGGTAGTCTGGGATAACAACTTGGTTCACTTTGGACAACTCCTTGACCCGATGAAAAAGACCTATTTTTGAAATTCGTTATTCGCGAAATTCGCAAATTTCCGTACGAAAAACTAACTTTTCTTCTAGGAAAGTTAGGCGGACCATTCTTTTCGCATTACAATCTAGATAGTACTGGTAGTCTGGGATAACAACTTGGTTCACATTGGACAACTCCTTGACCCGATGAAAAAGACCTATTTTTGATATTCGTTATTCGCGAAATTCGCAAATTTCCGTATGAAATACTTAGTTTTTTTCTAGGAAAGTTTGGCGGACCACTCTTTTGCATTACAACCTAGATAGTAGTGGCCGTTTGGGATATCACCTTGGTTCAATTTGGACAACTCCTTGACCCGATGAAAAAGACCTACTTTTAAAATTCGGTATTCGCGAAATTCGCAAATTTCCGTATGAAAAACTAACTTTTTTCCTAGGCAAGCTATAGCAAAATTTTTTTTGTTTTAAAATCTAGGTACACAGGGGATACTCCATACCGAGTTTGGATTGATTTGGAGAACTCCTTGACTCAATAAAATTTCTATATTTTTGAAAATAGAATAAGCGAATATGTCGATATTTCCGATTGAAATACGAACTTTTTTTCTAGGAAAGTTAGGCGAACCATTCTTTCTGCATTACAACCTACATAGTACTGATAGTCTGGGATAACAATTTGGTTCGATTTGAACAACTCCTTGACCCGATGAAAAAGAACTACTTTTAAAATTCGTTATTCGCGAAATTCGCCAATTTACTTATGAAAAACTAACTTTTTTCGAAGGCAAGCTATAGCAAAAATTCTTTTTGTTTTCAAATCTAGGTACACAGGGGATACTCCATACCGAGTTTGGCTTGATTTGAACAACTTCTTGATCCAATCAAATGTAACTAGAGTTAATATTCGTTCAGCCTAAAATTCTAGAGTTAATAACTACAGTTAATATTCGTTCAGCCTATATTTCTCATCAGCCTAAAAGTTTTATTGGATAATACTGACGCTCATATTAACCACGCTCACTATATGCATGAAAAACAGAAAAGAAGACAAGACTTCAATTGGTTTCTTTATCATAAACATAAAACATCAAAGAATTTTTTAATTGCACATTAATTGAGAGAAATTAGTTCCTTTATCACAAACATAAAACAGAGTTAAAACTTAGCACATTTTTTTAAAAAAAATGTTCGAAATACGCAGAGCCTAAGGAAGTTTGTTAACATGAGCAAAGAGCTTAAATTTAGCACTGTAGATCTGATTGAAATAGTGCAGTCAGTCTTCGCTATCAGAAGAATCGTAGTAGTCTCCAAGTTTCGAAATCAGAGGATATAAAGCTTGCTCCTGCTCGTCGCTCATTTCAATTTCAGTAACCCATGCCATAAAGGACTCAAATCCTGGTGTGTTTGGGGTCAAAGATAATGTATGCTCAACTCCGTCATTCAAAAGGATAATTTTGACCATTTGTATTGGCTGCCGCGTTGTCAAAACTGCGATCTCGAAAATTACCACAAATCTGAGTACTACAAAAGATCCCATCACTAATGTCCCCGGTACGCTGATCAGTAGCTGGGAGCTCATTTCGACAAACTAAAAATCTTCGTGACCATTAGAAAAAAACTACAACTTATGAGCGATGTCACAGCATTAGCCGGAAGGCAACACACCCTCCTGTCTATGTCAATATATAAACGAGAAACGCCTGAAGCAAAGCAGAAAATTATGGAACGAAAGTAATATTTTTGCGGCAGAAGGCAACACACCCTCCGACCCTCCTCGAAAAATTAGTAGAACACAAGCTTTTTCTCGATTTATATTATGTATATTTTTAAGGCAGTCGGAAAAGCAAACAAGCAAGTTCAATTCAGCATCAAAAAAGCAGGGGTATCAATTCTTTAATACATTTATGTAGAAAACAAACTACATTTGAACAATTCAAAAATCTAAAAGAACCTTCTTGAACAAATTTCTAGAGAAAACAAGAAACTATCGTGCTATTTAAAAGCTTAAGATCTTGCCCGGCTCAAAAAAGTCCATTCATCTCTATATCATCGCTTTGGTTTGACGACACCGAAATAGTTGTTGTGAAACTTTCATCTAGTGTTAAATCGATTATCTCCACAGGTCGAAGACGTTCCAGTTCTTCTACTCTTTTTGTAAGGAGAGCAACCCTTTCCTTCAAAGCAGAGATCTCACTCCTTAGCAATTCAGCTTCATTTGATTCGACATTACCAGCTATGTCAGCAGGTTGTATTTAATAAATCAAACGGTTATTCTCAAAACTCAAAATTGTTTGCCTCATTACGTCTGGATGATCGGAAGATGCAAATTTGTAGAACAGGGAAAAGAAAAATAATCTAGAGAGATTGGAATTTGCCTGCGTTCTTCAAGATGACTTTCCGTTCAACTAAGTTTCGCAAAATGATTGTTTAAATGTTATGTCAAGAAAATAAAACACGTTAAAAAGTCATGCAGTAAAATTACTATTCAAAATATTGCCTGAGTTTTGCAAATTGATTGTTTTCAATATATACAATGACAATAACAGATATCTTACGTCATTGAATCAAGCAGCGAAGCTATTATCAAAATTGAAACTGAAAACTAAAAATCAATCGTGCTCGAAGTTTCTGAGTTGTGGAACAAGATACAAATTGTCCTCAATTTTTACAGGAAAAAACTTTATTTCTAATGCATCTACTGTAACCTGAATTGTGCTATTCTTGTCTGCAACGACGTATGCAAAATTAGGATCCCGACCTTCTGCTTGTTGAACAAGTTTAAATGTTGAAACAACTTTTTGTTCACGAAGCACGCAAAATTTACCATCCAGCTCATAGAAGAAAAGAATTTTCCCAATAGCCATTGTCGACGCGTCTACACATGCAAAGATATCTGCATCTGATTCCCGCCCGTACGCTAAAGAGCCAAAATAAAAATTTTTCCTGAATCGACAGAACACTCAAGCTGACTGATTGTTGAACCTGAGTTCTCTTAATTCTTCTGATTCTACGAGGCCAAATTTTTTGTTCACATCCGACGGATTGTCAGAAAACCTTAGAAACTGCGCCAAATCATCTTCACTAGACTCTATCTCAAAAAGCACTTCGCCTCTGATGAATCTCTCTACCATTAGTTTACAGTGGTATGTTATTCCAGTTAACGAAGCAATCAGAAGGTGAAGAGCCGATTCAAATATTGATGCTGAAGTAACGAAGAGAGGACCAATATCAGCAGATTGCCGAGCAAGATGTCTCAATAGATGGCAATTGATCGACTCGAACTTCTTGGGATTTTTTTCAACCATGCTGACGCAAAACTCGTCTAACAAAAGTCTGCAAAATTTTGAGTTTCGATTGTCATCATATAAACTGCGCAAAGAAAAAACTAGTTTAAAAAGATCAGTTTTATCGGACCTCCGGTCTTCTCCGAACAAAAAAATGGGTAAGACGATGGGCGCCAGATTTAGCAAATGAACTTTAAGCTCGCTGGCTTTCATATTTGCGAGATGATCGAAAGATCGCACTGATCGTTTTATTTCTCTTGGAGTTTGAATACCAGAAAGTATTTTATTCAATTCTCTTTTACTGTATGCTTTCATGCGGTCGTAAAAATATGTTAGGAGACCCTCGATACGCCAAGAAAAAGTTGATGCATTGTATCAACCGGCGAAGAGAGCGGCTGATTAGGGATAACAGAAAAATTTTGCTCCTGCCCTTTACTCCTTGAAGTTTCTCGAGATAACTTTCAGGAGACCGCATGTTTTTATGAACATCAAAGTCATGTGGATAGTGATGCGCTCCATCTATGTGGAAGCCACGCTGAGTGCAGAGAGAGCAACCATAATATCCGTTGCATTGTTTGAAATTCATTATTTTTGCTTTGCCAATTAAATCTGCTACAAAAAAGATCGGCTCGAACTTAACCTTAACTCGATCACCATCCAGTGTTTTCTCCTCATGCGTAGATATCTGTCGCTCGAAATGATGAAAAGTGTCGTCAAAATTCGGTGTCCCGTTTCAAACAAAAAGAGATCCTAAAGTGATGTTTTGAAACATCTGTCGTTACTTCGGAGGTAGCTCGACAATCGCTATCAGGAGCGGCCAGGTTGTTTTAGGAGGAGATTTTGAGACCAGGGCTCCGTCCAAGATCAAAATTTACCAAATTGTCACTTGCCGTTCAATAACTTCCAGTTTAGGCATAATTATATCGTTTGTTGTTTTTCTCAATTCTGCGTATCTCAACATGCCGTTGATCGATTTTTGAATAATTTTCAGGAGAAGCGGATTGAAATTGAGATAAATTTGTTCACTGTTAGACAACAGTTCTTTTCTGCATTGATACTGAGCGGAAAATTCACCCAACTTCTTTTTTATTGTCCATGGTGCTAAACTATCACCATTGAAAATAATTTGATTCCGTTTTAGAAGTTCGTACATCATTTGGTCAGAACAATTAGGCTTTATTACTAACGACATGATGGACGAAGCCAGATTTGACACAGAGACTGGTCTGCAGTCACTCACAATATCACATAGAGAAAATTGGTTGAATGAGGCAAATTCCCTTACAGCTTCGGTGTCGGACTCTGAACTTTCATCGCTTTGATACTCGGGGAAAAATTGAAATTGAGGGTTGTTCAATGACTCGTCAGTTGTTCCATTACTGCTGCAAATTTCGTCGTCAATAGAATCTGATGTGATGATTTGAGGAACCGCAGTAGTGTTTGGGGAAGTTTCTATAGGAAAAAAGGGCGCCTCATTTAATGAGGACAGGCTAAATTTCGATGAGTCTTCGTAGTAAGCGAAGAAAGAATCAAACTCTGTTGCATGTTGTGCAAATCGAATTTCTGCTTTTGGTGGACGTTTTCGTTTTACAGCTCTCACTAAAGTTTGTGAAGTTGATTGCATTACATTTGCACTCCTTCCATGCTCTGATGAATGACTGCAAAGACAATTGACATTCTCTTCTGCAAAAGCGTCTTCATTGTAGCAGGTTGTCAGCTTTTCATTGGGTTCTATTTGCGTCAGCGCTCGCAACCTTAGACATGTTCGGCCACGATAACCACTTTTCATGTAGTAATCTCAATTAGCTTTACAGGAATGATTAGCCCACCTAGCCACTCCAACTAAGAGTTTTCCTCCTTCCATAACTGACCAGTCTTTATACGAGTTTTCTTTTGAGAGGTTAGCTAATAATCCAACGGCCACCTCAATTTCACCAGGCTTGATGGCGCTCATCGACCGATTCAACAAGCAAAATCCTCCAAAATTGTCTGGTTCAATACTCAGTCCGAAATCCATAGCAGCTTTGTAGGATTCGCTCATATCAATAAACAATTTTTTCAGCTTTCGGTCCTTGCGCAGTTTTAATTCAAAATCATCCTTACTCCATAGCACAGTCAAAACTTTTGGTGAATTTGGGAAATCTTTCAACAATTTTTCAGACAGGTGTCCTTCGATTTGAGCTAGGTTTTCGCACTCACTCATTGCTAACTGGAACCAAATCTTTTGGTGAAGCGCAAAACCAATAAAAAATCTCATTGGTACAAGACGGAAACAGATACTTGTAGCACTGCACAAATTTTTCAAAAGCACCTTGCTATTATTATTTCACCTAGAAGTTTTCAATTACTTTCCCTAGAAGGCAACATCCTCATAGCATCCCGAATTTTTCAATATTACACACTGTCTCTTTGCACAAACCTGCGATTTTTCTCCTTAGTACCAGAAGGCAACACGCCTTCGTAGCTCAGAGGAAAAAAATCACAGTAAATCACGCGCCTTTAAATCTTCACCTAATAGTTTCTCGTTTATTTCTGCTCGAGCCAACACGCCCTCACAGCCTTCTCACTATTCTAAACAAGAATTATGCTTCCTGTAAGTGGTCACATTTAAGTTCTCTCTCTAGTACCAGAGAGCAACACACCCTCAAGGCGATCAAACACAACAAATCTGACTGTAAGCGCAAAACCAGTAAAAAAATCTCATTGGTACAAGAGGGAAACAGATACTTGTAGCACTGCACAAATTTTACAAAAGCACCTTGCTATTAATACTTCACCTAGAAGTTTTCAATTACTTTCTCTAGAAGGCAACATCCTCATAGCATCCCGAATTTTTCAATATTACACACTATCTCTTTGCACAAACCTGCGATGTTTCTCCTTAGTACCAGAAGGCAACACGCCCTCGTAGAACAGACGAAAAAAATCACAATAAGTCACCCGCCTTTAAATCTTCACCTAACAGTTTCTCGATTATTTCTGCTCGAGGCAACACGCCCTCATAGCCTTCTCACTTCTAAACAAGACTTATGCTGCTTGTAAGTGGTCACCTTTAAATTATCTCATTAGTACCAGAGAGTAACACACCCTCGGAGCACTGCGCAAACTCCACATAAAAAGTATTGTTATTAAATCTTCACCTAGATCTTTTTCATTGATTTAATCTTGATGGCGACACAATCAAAAATCAATTTCACATTTCTTAGCAACATAAGTTCCAGAGCAAAGCAGTAACATATCTCATTGGAATCAGGGAGAATTACACACTCCTAGCACTGCATTAATTTAACAAAAAATCACACTGCAAGAGGAAAAAGTTGTTTCAAAATTTTATTTTTGAGCGTTATCAAACATTGTGTTCAGTTCGATTCCATAGTATCGATTGAATTTAGCGGCACAAGAGATGCAGTGGCTATTCAAGATGAACTGATTTTTCAAACTATTGTTTAACAAGCAGTGAACAATCGCTACAAAACTAAAACGGGTTGTAATCAATACTAACATAGCTTCAATAAGAACGGGGGTAAAAGAATTCACTATAAAATTCTAGAACTATTTAGAATCATTGCTGCTTGTCTTGAGCACCTGTTTGTTTTTTCTGTTTGCTTACACAGAAATACGGCACATTTTCAATTGATAGGTTCTCCGCTGTTGTCCATTTCAATTTCAGTGCTGTTGTCTCTCTCTTCATGAACCAGTTTTGGTCGATAGCTTTTCACTTCTCTTCCCGCTTGATTGGCTGCATCTTTTGCCAGTTTGAATGCCAATCGGGGAGTCAGCGGATTTTTATTGTTGATAACTTCTAAAGCAATTCAAAGAATGTTGAATACTCTATGCTTTTGTCAGCACAGCGCCTATTTAAACAATTATTATATTTGCTTTAATCTAAGACTTTGAAGAACTTTGAAGAACAAATGTTAAACATGTCAAAGTTGGTCAAACGTTTGCTACCCTAAGCAGAACAATAAACATCTATCTTTTTCTCCGGTAGTGGCAGGAGAAGTTTAGAGCATATGTTTATTGTCACTCATCTTTCTTTCCATTATCTAATTTATCAAGACTTTATACATTTTAAAAACAAACGTTATATTTAAAAAACAAAACCTGTTAGCAAAACCCTAATGTGAATTATAATTGTTGCTAACAAAACTTCTAACCAAAAAACAACTTAACATCAGAACCCTCTGCCTCTTTTCTACTTGAATGCTCATCGCCAACAATCGTTTCAACGAGTCCATTTTGTCCAAAAACTTTCTTGCGAAGGGCTCGTCCAAGCCTGCTAGGAAATTCTTTAGCTTCAATTTTCATCAAATCAACATCTCCTTTCATAACACTGACAACGGGGAACATTTCAAGAAGATGCGGATTTTGATCGACACTCCCAAACCCAAACTTTTGGATTCTCACGCACTCCTCTAACTCCTCCAGCTAAACAAAACGCTTGTAACTGTTAGTATCATTTTGATATAAAATTCAGGGCGCTAGAAAACAACCAAGAAAATAGTCTTTTTTACTGAATTTACAGAACGTCTTTAGTGTCATAAATACGTAATATCTGTGTTAAAAAAGAAGCAAAATTGTAGAATCTTGTAACCAAAATATTTTAATACTATTTTTCGAACAACGAAGCAGCGACTGCCTTGGATTTTTATTTTGTCTAGACATTGAATTCAAAAAATTGCAAACAGATACTACCTAATCATTGAACTCGTTCACCAGCTTCCTCTTCCGGCGATCTGATTGCTTCTTAATTTTCTGAAAACTCGATTCGGCCCGTACCATCTTTGATTGATGCTCCGCAAAAAAAAATTGAAACTGCTCACAAGGCCAACTATTATTTTTGGCGCTCTCTTTTTCCGCAGTCTTCGTTGCGTGATCGTTAACTATCAGAGATGTTGACCCCGCAGCCTGGGACACATGCTGCGTAAGAGGGGAATTAAGAGGAGTTTCACAATCTTCTGAATTGACCTCCTCATCTCTGATGTCACGAAGAAGTGTCTCCGGAACGAAACTTGGAGGTTCTCCTTTTTTCAACTGAGCCAAAACAACAAGTTTATGACGTGATATTTCAGTTCGTGAACCTTTTCCGAGATAGATGCATTCTGGTTGAAGATCATTGTGAAACATTGGATTTGCTTGACCTCGCTCCAGACTTAATTTATGTTTCCAGGAAGTCCCCTGTGGCCAGCTCGATGAATTCAGTGCAGTTGAGAACGCATTTTTGCCACAATAAAACAAAAATCTGTAGTCTCGCATTTGACTAAGGGCTGATTGCTGCAACCCAACTTTACTGTCAGTGCTGAAGTTTGCGGGCTTCACTATCTTCCTGCCCTTACTAGACGTTCGAGTTGCCATTTTTCAATCACTGAAGAGCAGAGTTTATTTTACAAAAACTGTTACTTTCACTAGCAACCGTTTTCAAGAACAACGTTCACCTTGTAGCAACAGCAGCGAAAAATAGATTGAAATCAACGCAAAGTGCTAGAAGGCAACACACCCAAATAGCACCATCAAAAAACTTCCGATCAACCCTCGAATTAATTCTAACAAAAGATATCCAAAGTTTATATCGGTCGGAAGGCAACACGCCCTCTTAACCATTTCAGAGTTTAGAAACTTAGCTTTACACTTACCCGAGCCAAAAAGATATTTATGTAGAAAAACACTTAATGTTAAAGAATTTACGAATTCTTTTGGAAGGCAAATAACATTTTTAACATTGTTAACTTTTCTTTAAATATTAACTTTGGAATTCAATAAAGGCTTTGAGCTCTTGCTAAGTTTTTGCTTTCCCTATTATGAGCCTCACTCTCTTTTAATAAATCGGAAGGCAACACGCTCTCCTAACCATTTCGGAATTTGGAAACTTAGCTTTACACTTACCCAAGCTAAAAAGATATATATGAAGATATGCACATAATATTATAAAATTTACGAATTCTTTTGGAAGGCAAATCACATATTTAGCATTGTTAACATTTCTTTAAATTATAACTTTAGAATTCAGTAAAGACTTTGGGCTCTTGCTAAGTTTTTGCTTTCCCTATTATGTGCCTCCTCTCTTTTTCCATAAACAAAATGCTGATGCTCAAACCTACGGCAACAAAGACAAGAAATTTAAATCTTTCCTTTTTCTCTTAATAAGTCTGTACAGAAGAAACTGGACACTCAAAAAAAATTTAAATCTCAACAAATCAAACATCTTATATAATAAATTCAGTAGAACTAACAAAATCTAGCGAAAAATTATCAAGCAAAACAAGACTCAAGAATAGCCTTGGCGAACCTTTCTTTTGCAAGACTAATTATATCTGACTGAAAAATTTAATTAAACTTTTAAGAATGCAAACTTTCAGTCAAAGAATTCGAAAAGTGAACAAATAGCAGAACAAAATATTCTGATTGAATTGATTCATGCTTTTTCTTGAGTTGAGTTTTTCTCATTTCCTTCGCTACAGCACTGTATTTCCCTGTTCCTGCCAATCGGTCTTTGACGTTTAGTCCCGCCTTATTTGCAGCTGCTCTAGCCTTTTTCGCAGCCCGGGGGTGCTTTCTTCTGGGAAATTTTCTTTGAACTGCTCCTAAAGCAAAACGGGACTTAAAAACGGTTGAGCACCAAAATTAAGAACCTTTACTTTTTTGGGAAAACTTAATCTCAATAACCCTTTAATTTTTTTTTTCAAAACAAGAATTTGGATTGAAACCTTTCACTTATATTTGGCATATGGCTAAGATTAAAGTGACTGAAAATTACTAAAGAATTTCAGAACGAGTTCGGAGTCGGCTGCGGCTCGTCCCGATTGCATTGTGCGTTGAGGAGTAATCATGTCAGATGAAAACCCATTTTCTCCAAAAATCCACCTTCTCAAAAGCAAACCATAATGGGCAGGATTATGTCCTTTGTATATATGATCTAAGTTCCTGTTATCAAGACCATAGTGCACTTCTGGTGTCTCTTCAATCTCCTGGAAACTTTCGACATTGTCCTCAAGAATTGTATCCTCGGACAGGGCGAGTCTTTCTGGTTCCAAATCCTTAATTGTCTTGCTCACCTATTTGTTAAAAAAGTCATGAGAAAAGACGAAAACGTTTTGGTAAGAGCATTGATAAACTCAACACAAAAGATCCTTTAGTACTGATCCAAATCAGTGACAAAAATGTTAGCGTTTTAATGGAAAAAACATCCCTCAAGAAATAAACACAAAAAAATTTCAAAGTTTTCAAGTAAAAAACTATTGCATGGTTGCGGACTTATAAAATGTCGTTAACATTATCCTGAACAAGGGTTAAACTTACAATACTGGAGATCTTTTGCTTCATTTCAAAAATTTTTGATGCATACTCGTGGCTCATGTCCTCGAGAATTAATCCCATTTGACAGAATTTTTCCTCATTCTGAAGAAGAGCCTCGGAAAGCTTTTGTTGGTCTTCACAACACTAAATCAAACCGCATTTTTTATGCAATAGGTATATTTTTTGTTTCTTGATCCTAAAATTTTGTGAAACTCGCAAGAAAGTTTGTTATGTTTGTGTATATCGAAACACTTTTTGAAAAAGAAATACATGGATGTGCATTGATATGTTTATATATAATTTGCATTGATATATTTTATATATATATATATATATATATATAATATATATATATATATATATATATATATATATATATGTATATATATATATATATATATATATATATATATATGTATATATAATGTATCTATAAATATATATATATATATATATATATATATATATACATATAAATATATTTGTAATTATAAGTATATGCATATATATATATATATATATATATATATATATATATATTGGAGTCAGTGTTGACTTCCAACAAAAGGATTATGGAAATACCTTTCCTTTAAATGTTTGACTGTTTACCCGGTGGTAACACAAAACGCTACCCCTTTAGTCGGTACCAGTCAAACCAGATTTAATAACAAAGTATATTTCTCTCTCTCTACTCCGCTCTTGTTTTAGTATTGAGATATACGTTAGACTTTAGCATTTCGGCCGATGCACTGTCTACTGAAGCTCAGATAGAAGAGTAACAGACTAGAGATCTAGAATTTAGTTAGTCAGGTAAACCTTAAGATTAGACTATATTCTTGAGACACCATAAGACAGAATTAGAGTAACCTCTCAAGGTAACCCTACCTCAGCACAGGTCTTATCTGATGCGACCAGTGCCGGACTATATTGAAATAACAAATTTTCATCTTTTACTCTCCATAACGGAAAAAGTAACAATTAAACAAAACAATCTCTAGATATAACAAAACAATAGTAACAATGGCCAGTAGTTACCTACAACAAACAAATGCTAACAATTACCTAATACCATTTACAATCTCTGATGATTGTCTGCTAGAAAACCGCGGGACAATACACTGAATACTGATAATTTTGAAGAATAATTTCTTCAAAGAAACAAAACACATACAACAAATCGGTATACATAGAAACCACTAGCACATTATCTACCAGTAATACTACTGGGTAGAGACCAACTTAACAAACATTATATATTCAAATTAACAGATGAAACAAAAAACAAGAAAACGTTTTATAATTTTCAAAATGAAACAAAACTCTCAGATATGTTTATAACATTCTTGAAACGACATGAAGAAAAACAAGACAGATCAAAAATAACAGCAATACCAAATAGATCATAAGAATTACTCTGAAACACAATCGGATATTTGGACGAACAACAAAGACAAATACAGTCAGTAAACGATAAACTCAGAAACGATATAACAAATTATAATAATTGGTTAACAAAATTATTGAACTAAAAATAGAATTAAAAACAGCTACGTTTGATATTATCCAAATCATTTCAGAATTTACATTCTTATTCTGGTTAGATAACTTTGAACACATTAACGAAAAACGAATAGAGTTTGGAGAAACATTTCACGAAGAGATTGAAAATCTGAACGAAGAACTTAGACACATCTGGGACGGTGAGTACTATTCACCACACTTCGAAAGTACATTAAAAGTATGTTCAGACAGTATAAATTACATACAAGGACTAGAAGATTATATACAAATAACAGATCAAGGACAACTAGGTTCCTCATCATTTAGCCTATCAAAAACACTAACAAATACGTCAACACCAAAAGACGTTCAAATAAACACAAGTTTGCAATCAAAACAAAAATCAACAATAAAACCAGACAAACCACTAACGTCAAATATGTTTGGAAATCAACAAAATGTTGTAGACGAAATATATATTTCCGATTCAGATGAAAAAGAAAAAGAAATAAAATTTGGGAACTGGATACCACCAACAGTAAATCAGAGAGTTAGAAAGAAAACTCAACAAACAATGAATCAAGAATATAGTAGAAACAATACATAGATAAGCTCACTAAACGAAAACAGTGATAATCACGATTTACATTGGGATCAACAAATGTACAACTACCATGATCTAAAAGACGAAATCACAGAAAAAGTAACAAATCATACAAATAAATTAATAGACAATATAGAAAACAAATTCAAACAAATAAACGAAAACATGGAAAGAAAACAAGATGAAGCATTACAATCAATGTTTAACAGATTCGAAAGAACGATAAATGACAATAATATACAATATAATACACGAACAGAAAACAGAAACGTAGGAGACAATAATATCCAAAACAACAGATAAGAAAATAGAACACGAAGATCAACCCCAAGTACAACAAATTCGAATACAACAGAAGAAAGAGAAACAGCAGTAACAGAACCTCCATTACCATTCTATAAACAATTGACATCAATGAGTATAAACGAAGAACCGCAAATTGAACAAAACATAAGTGGTGGTTCAGTACCAACGACAATAAGACCATTTGATGGCACAGATCCAGCATATACTGTCGAAGAGTATCTAAACAGTATAGTAGCAGCAATGATTTAGCAGTGGCATAGAACCATTAAACAAACCAGGACACCACCAATGGAAATTAAAAAGAGCAGCCTTAATATTACACACACTACAAGGTCCAGCTCAAAAATGGTATTCAACTCTACCGAGTGAAACCAAATTGGATTGGGAAACATTTTGCGAAGAATTCTCAGATATGCTCGACTCAGAAAAATCAAAACAACAAGCAAAAATAGTATTACAACAATTACAAAAACATTCAAACGAATCATTACGATCACTTGCTCTGAGAATAGAAACACTTGTCAAAACAGCATACTCACTATATACAGAAGATTATAGAAATAGTGTAATGAATCAAACATTCATAAGATGTTTGGACAACGAACTGAAAACGGCAGCCTTGAAAAAACATGCAAACCATAAACAAACACCAAGGGAACCAGAAATGCCATTTAAAGCACTAGTTGACAAAATAGATCAAATGGACTTAACAAGAACAATAACAAACAATCATAAACGTTTATATGAAATTAACCAAACTACAAACAACATTAATGACGACTTAAAACAAATGAACATAGCTTGTAATAACATAAACGACCTGAATCAAAACGATTTCGAACAATTTGAAGGAACGATTTGTAACGTTATAAACGGAATAAATAACACATACGATAGAAAAAAATTTTAAAGGAAGACCAAAATTTGCTCTTTTTTGTAGTTACTGTAGTTCACACGGTCACACAAAAGGCCGATGTTTTAAAAAACCAAGATGAGAAAACATGCCAAGATCAAAAGAAAAAACATTTTATGGTCACATGAGAATTAATCAAAATTTACCGAACAGACGAATCGACTCTAACAATGTCAATGGAAGACAACTACCATCAACATCACCAGTGTACAACAGCTCAAGAAGCAGAACGCCATATAGATCACAATCAAGAAATAACTACAATAATACGTCAAATTATCAAAGAAACAACGATTCGAAAAACAAATATAACAATAGAAATACAAGTTATAATAGAAACAATTTCAATAGAAGTAGAACAAACAGCTACAACAGAAACAATAGTTATAATAGATATAACAATAGTAGATCAAACTCAAGATACACAAACCGCAGTCAATCAAGACACCAATCACCGTATAACAGAAATAATAATAATAATAATAATATTAAGAATAATAATAATAATAATAATAATAATAATAATAACAATAATAATAATAATAATAATAATAATAATAATAATAATAATAATAATAATAATAATAATAATAATAAAAAAATTAATAGTAATAATAATAATAATAATAATAATAATAATAATAATAATAATAATAATAATAATAATAATAATAATAATAATAATAATAATAATAAAAATAATAATAATAATAATAATAATAATAATAATAATAATGATACTAATAATAATAATAATAATAATAATAATAATAATAATAATAATAATAATAATAATAATAATAATAATAATAATAATAATAATAATGATAATAATAATAATAATAATAACAATAATAATAATAATAATAATAATAATAATAATAATAATAATAATAATAATAATAATAATAATAATAATAATAATAATAATAATAATAATAATAAATATAACAGACAAAGATTTGACAGCAGAGATTCAAATAGAACTGATAGATACAGACAAAGATCAAATAGCAAAAACAGACTTTATTCAAACAATAACAATAGAAACGAAAGAAGAAATTCGTCACATCGAGAACAAAATAACAGACATCAATCAAAAGACGGAAGAACAGAGGGAAACAGATATAACAATAATCACAATAAAGGTAGAATAAATAATATAGAGACAGATAGACCAAACGAAGATCCACCTGGCATTGATGAATACGAATACACATCCGAATCATCAAATGAAGATCAAGAAATACTTGACAAACTTTACAATGCGAACGAAGACACATGCAATACTATAGTGAATGCACTAGAAAGTAACCCAACATGGATATTGATACTACCAATGTATCAGCGCAACAAATTCGAACAAGACTTTACAAAGCAAAAACCAGTATTAGAAATTGATTTTCTACTGGACTCTGGAGCAACACTAAACCTCTTAAATGAAGACACTTGGAATGAAATAAAATACAACAACCATGATATACATCTCGAACGAGCAAACAAAACACTAACGGCAGCAAATAATACAACCATAGAAACATTTGGAACAATAACATTAAATCTAACACCAGATAGAATATCAAACAACAGAAATAAAATACAACACAACTTTAACATCCATTTTTATGTTACTCAATGTAATCACTACATCCTTGGAACTCCATTCTTCAAGGAATTTATAGAAACAATAAATGTAAATACGAACAAATTGACAATAAACACTAATACAATTCTAGATAATGACATTACATTCTTCATGAACAGTACAAAAGGATACCCCTACTACTCTAGACTATACCCGATTTATAAAAACGAATAGAGTTTGGAGAAACATTTCACGAAGAGATTGAAAATCTGAATGAAGAACTTACACACATCTGGGACGGTGAGTACTATTCAACACACTTCGAAAGTACATTAAAAGTATGTTCAGACAGTATAAATTACATACAAGGACTAGAAGATTATGTACAAATAACAGATCAAAGACAACTAGGTTCCTCATCATTTAGCCTATCAAAAACACTAACAAATACGTCAACAACAAAAGACGTTCAAATAAACACAAGTTTGCAATCAAAACAAAAGTCAACAATAAAACCAGACAAACCACTAACGTCAAATATGTTTGGAAATCAACAAAATGTTGTAGACGAAATATATATTTCCGATTCAGATGAAAAAGAAAAAGAAATAAAATTTGGGAACTGGATACCACCAACAGTAAATCAGAGAGTTAGAAAGAAAACTCAACAAACAATGAATCAAGAATATAGTAGAAACAATACATAGATAAGCTCACTAAACGAAAACAGTGATAATCACGATTTACATTGGGATCAACAAATGTACAACTACCATGATCTAAAAGACGAAATCGCAGAAAAAGTAACAAATCATACAAATAAATTAATAGACAATATAGAAAACAAATTCAAACAAATAAATGAAAACATGGAAAGAAAACAAGATGAAGCATTAATCAATGTTTAACAGATTCGAAAGAACGATAAATGACATTCATATACAATATAATACACGAACAGAAAACAGAAACGTAGAAGACAATAATATCCAGAACAACAGGAACAACAGATATGAAAATAGAACACGAAGATCAACCCCAAGTACAACAAATTCAAATACAACAGAAGAAAGAGAAACAACAGTAACAGAACCTCCATTACCATTCTATAAACAATTGAAATCAATGAGTATAAACGATGAACCGCAAATTGAACAAAACATAAGTAGTGGTTCAGAACCAACGACAATAAGACCATTTGATGGCACAGATCCAGCATATACTGTCGAAGAATATCTAAACAGTATAGTAGCAGCAATGATATTTAGCAGTGGTATAGAACCAGTAAACAAACCAGGACACCACCAATGGAAAGTAAAAAGAGCAGCCTTAATATTACACACACTACAAGGTCCAGCTCAAAAATGGTATTCAACTCTACCGAGTGAAACCAAATTGGATTGGGAAACATTTTGCAAAGAATTCTCAGATATGTTCGACTCAGAAAAATCAAAACAACAAGCAAAAATAGTATTACAACAATTACAAAAACATTCAAACGAATCATTACGATCACTTGCTCTGAGAATAGAAACACTTGTCAAAACAGCATATTCACTATATACAGAAGATTATAGAAATAGTGTAATGAATCAAACATTCATAAGATGTTTGGACAACGAACTGAAAACGGCAGCCTTGAAAAAACATGCAAACCATAAACAAACACCAAGAGTACCAGAAATGCCATTTAAAGCACTAGTTGACAAAATAGATCAAATGGACTTAACAAGAACAATAACAAACAATCATAAACGTTTATATGAAATTAACCAAACTACAAACAACATTAATGACGACTTAAAACAAATGAACATAGCTTGTAATAACATAAACGACCTGAATCAAAACGACTTCGAACAATTTGAAGGAACAATTTGTAACGTTCTAAACGGAATAAATAACACATACGATAGAAAAAATTTTAAAGGAAGACCAAAATTTGCACTTTTTTGTAGTTACTTTAGTTCACACGGTCACACAAAAGGCCGATGTTTTAAAAGACCAAGACGAGAAAGCATGCCAAGATCAAAAGAAAAAACATTTTATGGTCACATGAGAAATGATCAAAATTTACCGAACAGACGAATCGACTCTAACAATGTCAATGGAAGACAACTACCATCAACATCACCAGTGTACAACAGCTCAAGAAGCAGAACGCCATATAGATCACAATCAAGAAATCACTACAATAATACGTCAAATTATCAAATAAACAACGATTCGAATAACAAATATAACAATAGAAATACAAGTTGTAATAGAAACAATTTCAATAGAAGTAGAACAAACAGCTAAAACAGAAACAATAGTTATAATAGATATAACAATAGCAGATCAAACTCAAGATACACAAACCGCAGTCAATCAAGACACCAATCACCGTATAACAGAAATAATAATAATAATAATAATAATAATAATAATAATAATAATAATAATAATAATAATAATAATAATAATAATAATAATAATAATAATAATAATAATAATAATAATAATAATAATAATAATAATAATAATAATAATAATAATAATAGTAATAATAATAATAATAATAATAATAATAATAATAATACTAATAATAATAATAATAATAATAATAATAATAATAATAATAATAATAATAATAAAAATAATAATAATAGTAATAATAATAATAATAATAATAATAATAATAACAAAAAGAATAATAATAATTGTAATCCGATAGTTCAGTCTCTAATGCTGAAGTTCTGTATGGAATATAATCTGTAGACACTTGTGACGTGTTTTGTAAAGGTTCTCCTAGTCGAGTAAGATTACTGATTACTCTTTGTCTATCGTTAGTTCCCGGTGATCGTGTCTCCGGAGAGAATTGTATTATAGATGGATAAGAAATCTCTATTTTGGAATCTGGATAGATTGTGATCTAATATGCTCTTTAGGCTTATTGAGTTTCTTGATAAAAAGATTTCACGCGTAACATTTCAATTGTTTGGCCACGAACACAACCGTTTCTTAGCGTGTTTTATTTCGTCTGCGATAACTATATCGCGTGACTCATTGTCACTATGCGTAACCTGTCTAGCAGGCGTTAAAGTGAACATCAACAACTCTGTCTCCGATTGGAGAATATGAATATGTACAATGCATTAGTTATATAACATATGGTATATCAGAGTTTATAAATTAATACTTTTAGCACTTGGTTTAGATACTACTCAGTAGTCTCTGTATGTCACATCCCCCTCTGCGATAAAATTTCATGACTATGGAATTTTATTTAGTTCTATGATATCTTCCTCGTTTAGATCTGAGATTGAGTCAGACCGTATTGATGATGGGGGTGTGCGGTAGATTGATGAGTTTGGTGGGCTTTTGATCAGGTCTGATTGGCTGATTTGTTGTATTGATGTTTCGTCTCCGTCTGGAGTTTCGTCCGATATGGTCTTGGGTTCTGTTTGGGGTGGAGCTTGTGGTGGCTGTGGAGCTGTTTGAACGCAATCCATGTTTGAGTTGTTGTTGGATGAGTTGGATGAGTCCAAGTATATTATCTCTGGTTTTTTAATCGAGATGATTGCGCTATAGTCAATTTGAGACTGGTCTACGTTTGATGTTTCTGTAGTGTTGTTTATGTTGGACTTGATCTTTTTCATTGCGTTGTCTATGCGTTTGGTGCTTCGAGATAGATTGTGGTGAATGGTTCCGAATACGTTCCCTTCTCCGCATGGAGTTGGTGAATTGTTACTGGTTATGGGTGGACTCTCAGGGCTTGTTACCATGAAATCCGAGGGTTCGTTGCTGGTGTGTATCACGTGTTGTGGTTGTCCTGGTTCCTCGGAGTCAATCAAATGTGTTTGTATGCTTTTTGGTGGTGGTATGTCCACATTGAATATGAGGAATGATCTATTGGAAGCTGATTCGTCTTGTGATAGTTGTGATTGGTTACAACTTGTAGATTGGTTGCGACTCGTAGATGGTTGCACTTGTGATAAGTTTGCTGATTCCAGTAGGGCAGCTTGTTGTGCTTTGTAGTTGGAGCTTAATTTTGGTGTGCTTTGTTTGAGCTTCTTTTTTGATGTCCCGGTAGGAGTTTTGGGTGTGTATGGTCTGTGTTCTTGTTGACGTCGTTGGTTCTTGGTCGCGAGTTTGACTAACTTGTCTTTTGACCACTTTGTTTCAACTTTAGGTTTTCTGTTGTAAGTTGATTTCTTCGTTGGAGTTTGTTTTTGTTTCAGTTCCGCTGATTGTTGTACTTGTGTGTTGGAGGACGATGGTCCTTGGAGTGGGCTTGTCCTTGTTGTAGCTTTGGCTGCTTTTTCTTCTTCTAAATAGAATTTACGTATTTTTTCTTGGTTTCTTTTATATTCCCCTACGGTTTTACACGCTACCATGTGAATTAGTCGGGGTTTTGGTTCCGGAGGAGGGAGTGGTTTTGTTTCAGTAGCTATTGCTATATCGTTTTTTCTTATTACTGTATTTTTTCTTCTTGGTGTGTCTATAGTTATCGTGTGTGGGGAGTAGCCTGTTATTGTACCATCTGGTATAATGTTCCATTGGGGTGCCAGCGTTTGTCTTGGTTTCTTAGTTTTTCGCATAATTGTTTTTCGTGCTACGTTTTTATTATTATAGAATATTTTTGTTGTTTTGTCTCCTATGGAGAAGTGAAGTTCGGAAGGTGATATCTTACGTGGTTTCGTTAGTGAGAGCGGAATGTTCTCCGAATCATCCGAGTCTATCTCCAGTGGAGTTGTTGTGACTGGGGAAGGGCATGATGAGTATTGAATGTCTAATTCTTCTTCTGATAGACCGTCTCGTCTCCACATCTCTTCTGGAGTTAGTACGTTGTGGCGTAGCAATTTCTTGTCTAAACAACGTAATTTGAGTTTGTTGTAATTCAGGTTTTTTGAAGATGGTTTGCTTAGTATATTCGACAGTTCGGTGTTTGGTTTTCTACCGAAGTGTGCTTCGAATGGAGTTGTTTTTGTTGTTCTATTAGGAATTAGTCTAATATTTTCTATTATGTTTGCCAGTCTAGAGCTTAGTGTTTCGTTGCTCCATTCGGGGTCTATGTCGAGTACAGCTAATCTGCGTTTTATAGTTTGAATTAAGCGTTCGACACTGCCTGTGCCTCTGTGGTCTCCGGCTGGAGCTAATATTAGTTTTATATTTTTGTTTTTGCAGAAGATTTCAAACTCTTTTGCTTTAAAAGCTTGGGCTTGGTCGCATCTTATTGAACGTGGTATTCCGTGTTGTTTGCAATACCTCTCTAGATAGTCTATTGCTGTTTCAGTATCGCAATTATGAAATGTTTCTGCGTGAGGATATCTTGATAGTCGATCTACTGTTACTAAAATGTAGTTATTTTGTGTGTTTTCTTTATGCGGAATTGGGCCTGCAAAGTCCATTTGGATTTCTTGGTTTGGTTCGACTAGGGGTGGGAGTAGGCCCAGATTGTTTTTTGATATGAGTGCTTTTAAATTTTTACCTTTGTCTATACAATGGCGGCATCCTTGTGCTTTGGAAGTGATGTCCGAGTGGATGTGAGGCCACCAGACTAATTTGGTCAACGATAACATACCCGCTTGGCCTGGGTGTTTTCGATGAATTGCGTCCATAACCATGAATTTTAGTTTATTTGGGATAACTAATCGGTTGTCATAAATGAGACAGTTTGATGGGGAGACGAATAAATCTCGTCGGATACGGTAGTAAATGGGATTTACTTTCTTTAGGTCTTCCCAGTTTTTTGTAAGTACTAGATCTATGATTGGTTTTAGTTCTTTGTTTGAGGCTTCAGCTATAAATTCCTCATTGAATACCTTGTTCAGATTTTCTCTGTACGTTGGGGTAGGGATTCCTGAATGGGCAGTAAATAGTTCTTGGTGTTTCGTGGGATCAATTGGGTCTAGGCCGCGTCCTTTATTTGAATGGGCCTCTGTTTGTGTGGATGAGTTTACTAGATTTTTGGGTTGGATTGTTTCTGTCTCCATTTGGAGTTTTTTGTTGGGAGCACGTTGGCGTTTTGAGATAGGAATAGAATATGTTTCTTTATTCGGGTTATTTCGCGTTGTTATGGCGACTAATTCGGGAGTACTGTTTATTGAATTTGTTTGAATTTTTTGTGAGATAAATTTTGAAGTAGTTAATAAGTTGGAATGAAATGAGCGCGACTGTAATCTGTGTGTATTAAGGCAGAAAGCGTTATTTCGATCGCTGCGTGTTTGGTTGAGATATATGACGTCATTATTGTAGACTTGTTTTGTGTCTGAGCTATGCGCGTTTACTCCATTTGGAGTTAAATCGTTCTTAATTAGATTGAATTTAATTTCGTCTATTGCGTTTATTACAAAATTGTTGTCCTCTATGTTTGGAGTTGGTGCTACTCCTGATGGATTTCTGCTTAAATAATCAGCGAAGCCCATATTTTTGCCAGGGACATGTTCAACTGTAAAATGGAATGGGAGTAGACGGTCTACCCAGCGTGTCAGTCTACTTTGATATGTTTTATTACCCCTGCTTTCTTTCAGTGCTGAAAGTAGCGCTTGATGATCCGTTTGGAGTAAGAATTGAGAGCCGTATAGATAATATTTGAAATGTTCTAGCGACCAAACAACTGCTAGTAGTTCTAGTTCGTTAGTGCTATATCTTTCTTCTAGTTTATTTTGAGATCTACTTGCATACGCTACGGGTTTCCATATGTTTTCGTGTTTTTGTTCTAGACAAGCTCCGGGTCCTTTTTTTGCTTGCGTCGCAACGGACTCGTGTTTGTTTATTTGTGTCGAAATGTTTGTTTTCGGTAATGCTTTGGTTTTGAGTTTTTATTTTATTGAATGCCTCTGTATGGGTTTCGTTCCAAGCGAGTTTATTTTGCGATTTTGTATTTGCCTTTGATAGCAGTGGTCGAAGGGGTTCTGATATATGAGCGAGGTTGGGTAAGAATTTTATAAGATGATGTATGCAACCCATGAATGATCGTAGTTGTTTTAGAGTTTTTGGTTCCTCTAATTTTAGTATCGCCTCGCATTTAGGTTTTATTGGAGTTACTCCATATGGAGTTACTTTGAACCCTAGCCATACTATGTCTTCTTTTGCGAATTCGCATTTTTGTAGATTTATCGCTAGGTTTTCGTCATTTAGTTTTTTCTGTATTTTATCCAGTTCGTATTCGTGTTCCTGTAAGTTTCCCTTGGTTACGACGAGTATATCGTCAAGAAATGCAAATTTTGTTGTAACATTTTGTAATGTTTTGTCTATTGTTTTTTGAAATGTCGCCGGCATATCTGTAAGTCCGTAAAATCCATTGATAAAACGGTATGTACCTGTTGCTCGGCCTCCTAGTATGTTAAAGTTACAGTGTTTTTGTATATTTTCGTCCAGTGGAATTTGGCTATATGCATACTTTAGGTCAATTTTTGAGAAGAAGTATTTTCCGGGTAGGTTTCTCCGTTCGGAGATATAGACTGCCACTGAATCTATTAAGTGGTCAATGCTCTGCATTTGATATTTGTTTTTGTGGATGGCGTCGTTTAGTTTTTTCGAATCTAGGGCTATTTTGACGCTTTTATCTTTTTTCACTGTGATTACCACAGGACTTATGAATAGGTCATCTGGGCATTTTTCTAATTTTATTATTTGTCCATCGTCAATTAATTTCTTCAGTTCGAGTTCCACTTTGTCCAGTAGGTGAAGTGGGACTCTTCGACCTTTGTGTTGAGATGGAGTATAGTTTTGTCTGAACAATGATTTGGCAATATGGTTCTTTGATCGACCTAACCGTGTACATAAATGTGGATATTTTTGGAATATCCACTTGATAATGTTTTTCTCTGTTTGAATATTTAGAATAGTGTGAACTTGCTTACCGTGAGGTTTTTCTGCTTTCAGTGTAATGCCCAGTTTGGTCAGTACATCTCGTCCCATTATGTTGTTTGTTTTGTTGTCCACGACTACTATCCTGCAATTTTTGGCGTTCCAGGATCCGGATTTTAGCTCCATGTGGAGTACTCCTTTGATTGCTATGTCGTTGTTGTTAAAGCATCGGTATTTTGTTTCCTCGTTATAAGGATGTATTACTGCATTGTCGATTTTGTTTGAAATTTCCAATGCTTTTTGTGTGTTAATAAATGATCGAGGGGAACCTGTGTCTGCTAGCCAGTGGATTTTTTCTGTCTTTGTAGTTGTTTCGACCCAGAACTCCCCGTTTGTACTCTTGTTTATTTGGTCGTTCTTCTGTGGGTTAAACTCCATTGGGCGGATTAGATTTATGTTCGCCCAGTCTTCGTGGAGTTCTTTGATGTAGAGAGCCGCTTCTGCGTCTACACTTTCTTCTGTTGAGTCTTCTTGGCTGTTTTCGTTTTTTACATGTCTGACTCTTCTTGACTGGGGCGTTGCATACTGTCCTGGTGTTGTTAGATGTGGTCTACGAGGTGTTTTTCTTTCTGGCATTTTCGCTATGCACCGAGAGGCGAAGTGTCCTACTTTTTTGCAGATATTACACTGTGTGTTTTTTGCAGGACATATTTGTAAGTGCGCCATACTGAAAGGGTTTCCACATTTTCTGCATGGGGTGGTTTTTTGATTTTGTACATTTTGATTTTGTACGTAAATATTATTTCTTTGTTTGTTCTGTCTTACGTAGGATACTGTGTTCCTGTTAGAATGAGCTTTTTGTATCTCTTGTTGATTGGCAAGTCCTCTCTCCCTGTTGATGGCAAAGTTGAGGACTTGTTGGGCCGTTCTTACTTCCGATAACAGCTTCATTTGGGTGTTGGAGCTTTGCATGTTCGATATGAACAAGTCTTTGACGAGATCTTCTTCGAGGTGATCTAACTTTGCGTGTGATCCGAGTTCCCGGAGTCTACTGTAGAACGTCTCTAGGGATTCGTTGCTCTGTTGGAGGGCTCGAAAGAACTGGAATCTGTCAAATGTTAGGTTCCTAGGTCGAGTAAATGTTAACGACAATTCATGAACCAACTCGTTGGTTGTACAACGCTCTATCCTTGTATGAGGATTTCGTTGGTGGTAGGTTCTGCAACCCTCTGTGCCCAACGAGAGGTATATAAGACTTTTGACCTTTAGGTCTGCTTCGTCCCAGGGAGTGCGATCTATCATAGGTCCCTTGTACTCTATTTGTTTACATTCGTTCTCCCAGTCTACCTTCCTTTTTTTCGTTTCGTTGCTCCCTTTGGCGTTCTTCATCTTCTGTTTCGCCTTCAAGCGGGTCTTCGTAGGTTGGTAGCGTAGGGTAGAACAATTCTGCTCTCGTGGGCTTTAGTCTTAGTAGTTTGTCTACTACCAGATTGTCTCTGGCCATGATTGCCATTTTGAGAGTACCGAACCAAGTACTCCATTCGGAGGGTGGGTTCGCGCCTTATTCCCAGAAAACCGGTGTTCCTAGGGGTGTTTTAGGTGTTGCTGACTGCGCCATGTAATCCGATAGTTCAGTCTCTAATGCTGAAGTTCTGTATGGAATATAATCTGTAGACACGTGTGACGTGTTTTGTAAAAGTTCTCCTAGTGGAGTAAGATTACTGATTACTCTTTGTCTATCGTTAGTTCCCGGTGATCGTGTCTCCGGAGAGAATTGTATTATAGATGGATAAGAAATCTCTATTTTGGAATCTGGATAGATTGTGATCTAATATGCTCTTTAGGCTTATTGAGTTTCTTGATAAAAAGATTTCACGCGTAACACTTCAATTGTTTGGCCACGAACACAACCGTTTCTTAGCGTGTTTTATTTCGTCTGCGATAACTATATCGCGTGACTCATTGTCACTATGCGTAACCTGTCTAGCAGGCGTTAAAGTGAACATCAACAACTCTGTCTCCGATTGGAGAATATGAATATGTACAATGCATTAGTTATATAACATATGGTATATCAGAGTTTATAAATTAATACTTTTAGCACTTGGTTTAGATACTACTCAGTAGTCTCTGTATGTCAATAATAATATTAATAATAATAATAATGATAATAATAATAATAATAATAATAATAATAATAATAATAATAATAATAATAATAATAATAATAATAATAATAATAATAATAATAATAATAATAATAATAATAATAATAATAATAATAATAATAATAATAATAATAATAATAATAATAATAATAATAATAATAAATATAACAGACAAAGAGATTTGACAGCAGAGATTCAAATAGAACTGATAGATACAGACAAAGATCAAATAGCAAAAACAGACATTATTCAAACAATAACAATAGAAA
Source organism: Convolutriloba macropyga (assembly GCF_964194025.1). Taxonomy (NCBI): domain Eukaryota; kingdom Metazoa; phylum Xenacoelomorpha; order Acoela; family Convolutidae; genus Convolutriloba; species Convolutriloba macropyga. The sequence goes on from NC_134472.1 coordinate 40,071,605, forward strand.
CGGTAGAAGAAATTCGTCACATCGAGAACAAAATAACAGACATCAATCAAAAGACGGAAGAACAGATGGAAACAGATATAACAATAACCACAATAAAGGTAGAATAAATAATATAGAGACAGATAGACCAAACGAAGATCCACCTGGCATTGATGAATACGAATACACATCCGAATCATCAAATGAAGATCAAGAAATACTTGACAAACTTTACAATGCGAACTAAGACACATGCAATACTATAGTGAATGCACTAGAAAGTAACCCAACATGGATACTACCAATGTATCAGCGTAACAAATTCGAACAAGACTTTACAAAGCAAAAACCAGTATTAGAAATGGATTTTCTACTGGACTCTGGAGCAACATTAAACCTCTTAAATGAAGACACTTGGAAAGAAATAAAATACAACAACCCTGATATACATCTCGAACGAGCAAACAAATCACTAACGGCAGCAAATAATACAACCATAGAAACATTTGGAGCAATAACAATAAATCTAACACCAGATAGAATATCAAACAACAGAAATAAAATACAACACAACTTTAACATCCATTTTTATGTTACTCAATGTAATCACAACATACTTGGAACTCCATTCTTCAAGGAATATATAGAAACAATAAATGTAAATACGAACAAATTGACAATAAACACTAATACAATTCTAGATAATGACATTACATTCTTCATGAACAGTACAAAAGGATACCCCTACTACTCTAGACGATATCCGATTTATAACAAAGAATCAATCTATCTCAAAAAAGAACAACACAGATGCATAACATTTCGGATACCCGTCTTCAAACAAATGGAAAAGTCAAACGGAAAAGTAATTTATAGTCCAAACTACTATTTCGAACCAATTAAAAAGTATCACAATCTATCATTTACGGATATTAAAGACCTTACAACAGAAAAAGAACACTTCATGGACATATTCTTAGTTAATAAAAATCAACACAAAATAACAATTAATGAGGGCTTAATTGGTTTTATGTATCAAAACATTACATTCAAAAAACAAAACGAAGAAATGTATCAGACTAATTCTATAGACTTATTTACAGCATTATATCACTTAACATATGAAAACGAACATTATATCAACGAAATACTAAACATACAGGACAATGAAACAATTGAACAAGTAGCTACATTCGAAAGAAAACCAAATTTCAAATGCAAATTTAACATTAATAAATACACAGAATCAGAAAAAGAATATATTCAAATGTTCGATTTTCAATATTCACACTTAACCCAAAACGAATTTAAAAAGTTGTAACAATCATATTAGACTACAGACAAGTCTACGCAACAACAAAATTTGACGTTGGAAAAACAAAAGTGAAACTGAATCTACCCATAAAGGAAGATGCAATTTTCAAGAAGCAAAGAATAAGTAAAGTACCCATACCGTACGACATAATTGCACCAGTGAACGAAGAACAACTATCTACAGGAAATACATTTACAAATCCAGTCATTATATTACGAAAAGGAGAGTCATTGAAAATAGTACTCGATGCACGATACTTAAACAGCATGAACGATGAATCAAAGTGTAATTGGCCGATCGAACCTGTTGACGTCGCACTTACACGCATAAATGGAACAATATTCACAACAGCTGATCTGAATAGCGCATACAACCAAATACCACTAGACGAAGAATCAATGAGATACACTCATTTTACAATTGGCAATGAACAATATTGCTTTAAACGTTTATTTTACGGAATATCAATCGGACCCGCAGCATTTGCATCAATACTAACACACTTTTTTTATCCATTAATTCGTAAAGGAACAGTAATAACATACGTTGACGATATATTCATTCAAACAAACTCATACGAACAAATGTACGAAACACTCATTGAATATCATAAAGTACTCTTAAATGAGAACCTCAAAGCAGCGCCTGATAAAACATACTTTATGTTGAAAAAAGTCAAATTTTTTGGACATATCATTGAAGATAAAAAAGTGAAACCACTGACATCAAGGATTGACGGTTTTCAAAAACTAGAACCCCTAAAAAGTATGAAAGCATTACAAAGATACTTAGGAACAATTAACTTTCTTGCAAAATACGTATATGGCATGCAGCCAATATTACAACCATTGTACAATCTTTTACACAAAGAAACTGATTTCAAATGGACACAAGAACATCAAAAAATTTTTGAACAGATGAAAAAAACAATAACACACAAGTTAGAACTAACGATGCCAGACACTGCAAAACCATTTTACATAATAACAGATGCATCGAATACAGGCATTGGAGCAGCATTGCTACAACAACACCCAACTGAAAAGAAAATGATATTAATATCAGCAAATTCTAGATTGCTCACACCTATAGAAATGCGACTATCTACATTAATAAGAGAATGCTCTGCAATCATTTTCGCACTAACAGAGTACGAATTCCTCTTAACAGGATCAAATCATCCAATAGTATTATTCACAGACCATAAACCGATTATCTATCTATTTACTCAAAAGAACAAACCAAACTATAGAGTTTACAGATTTCAACTAATATTAAGGAAATTTCCAAACTTACACATCATTTGGACAGAAGGAAAAAATTTAGCCCTCCCTGACCTTCTCAGCAGAACAATAGACGAAGAAAATTTTACTAAAACACGTGACATAACAGTAGAAATACCAAGAAAACATAAATTTCTTCTTTGCGAAGACACCATTCGCAAATAACCTGGAATGCAAATATAGCATATGTAATAATACAAACGACGAAAATACAGATCGAACACATTAACTAATACTAGCAAACATTCAAAACAACTACTTCGAAATTACCATCGACAAAAACGAATATCACCCAATATCATACGAAAAGTATCACAAAGAAACAAATACAAATTTGATACCAAAAAAAAACCCAAAAAAAATTGGCAATCTCCAACGATAGAGAAAGATGACCTAATCATTGAGAAAAATCAAAAAAGGACCATACACAATTCATCATGACGATGATTATCTTAGATTGATAAATAACATAACAACGCAACAAAAACAAATCTATGAAAATGCAAATATATCATATATTTTCTATGACGAAAAAGGATAAGTAACAGAAAAACTAATCAAAGAAACTCAAATATTAGACCCTGTACTTCACAAAGTGAAGATGTGGAAAAAACATAACAGTAAATCAAATTCAGTAACAATGGACATACGTGGAAATAAAGGACTATTCGCATACTTCAGAAAATACAAATCAATCGTCATTGACGAATATTCCGAAATAATCAAAATTGTGATAATTATTCATAAAAAGTCAATACAATGAATCTGTCTACCACTAATATTATTACTATGCACATTTTACGAAAACCATTGCCTAGTAGGTCACATAGGACTCGAAAAAACAAAACGAAACATAATGGAAAAATACTATATTCCAAACCTTACAACATGGATAAAAATACTAATGGCAGATTGTATACAATGTCAAACAAACAAAGTGTTTGCTAACACAAAATTGAAAAGTAAACAAGAACAACTAGCACCAACAAAAACTTATTTTAACGAAATGATAATGATAGATACAAAAGGACCAATTTACCCTACTTCAGAAGGAAATAACTACATCTTTGTCATAGTTGACGCCTTTTCACATTATGTTACCATAATGTGTGCACCAAAAAACAACGCACACTATGCATTTACAGCCTTATTGGTTCATGAAATTTGGAGTACCCGTAGAAATCCGATCAGACAACGGATCTGAATACATCAATACAGAATTGACTCATTTATGTAATTACTTCGAAATAAAGTTTAAGCCAAGTACAACATATGCACTTTGGACAAACGGACTAGTGGAAGGAAAAAATAGAATAATTGGACAATTCATTAGAACATTACTAAATGAAAAGTACAATAATTGGTCACGAAAAGCAAAATTCTTCCCATACGCGTACAACACACAATATCAAACACGACTAGGCATGTCACCTTATGAAGTTGTTTTCAGTCAGAAACCGAGAAAACCAACGCAAATTAAACTCGGAACAACAACGGACGAAATGGGTAATTGCAACCCATCGGATAAAAGTGCATGTAACACACAACCTACACATACACACTTAGAAAACCATTTCAGCCATCCTAAAATCGCAAAATTACAAAAAGGAACATTCGCAAAATGGTTCCTAGACAAAGAAAAACACTACAACGATACATATCAAAAAACAACAAAAATCCTTCAAAACAGAAAGAAGCTAACAGATGAAATGAACATTCGATTTCGAACAGCAAAACCCCTTGAGAAAAATAATTTCGTTTTAGTCACTAACCAACAACAAATTGAAGGAGTATCGAAAAAACTATTACCCCTAAAAACAGGACCTTATTTGATTGTTGATAAACCAATCGAAACAACATACATCTTGAAAGACAACAATAAAGAACAAATAACAATCCACAGAAATCACATTGTATCATATTATCCAAAAGAAAAGCACATCAAATTAGAACTACAAAATTATCTTCTAACAAAAGAAATACCAACACTGAAACAACCAAACACATCAACTTACATACAAAAAGATATCCACAACCCGGATACAAAACATACACACCAATATAACATTCGGAAAAGGAAGGTCACATTACAACAGCAAAAACGTAAAATAATAATAATAATAATATTAATAATAAATAATTTTGCTATTGTAAATAATTATATAATATTAATAAATATATATTTCATTAAATGAAACTATGAAATTCATATTAACAATTATCATTAAACAAGCTAACCCTCAAAGCTATTATCTCTACATTATCTTATATATCAATATTAATATATATATATATATATATATATATATATTTATATATATATATATATATATATATATATATATATATATACATACATACTATATACAATCTATACTATTTATGAATCATATTTATGAATCATATTTGTGTTTACCTATTTTAATACAGAGTACTATTTTGATAAAAGACACTATGTATTTTCTAGCTCTGTAATAGACAAACATGTAACCTAAATAGACCCAGTATACATTCAGTATTTCTACTATAACACACTTCCCCAACCCGAACCTGTGTGTGTATACCCCCGAAATCAGATTATTCAAAAGAGCATCTATATTAAAAAAAATAATAATAATGATAATACACAAAAAGTAAGAAAAAACACATCAATCAATCTGGAAAGTGTTAATAACAAATACACCGAACTCAATCCCTAACCTTTAAAACACATTATAACAAACCTTGGAATATCACTTGTTCATCAGATCGATCACACCAAAATCTATTACAACTTTTCAAACTTATAATTTCCCATATTACCTAAACACACACGTATTAACACCTTCAATGGTAACAAACACTAAATAAATAATTCTAACAAAACGGTGAATACTTTCTTCATCATCAACATCTTCTTCCTTCGTCATCAACATCTCCAATCACAATCTCCCCTCACGGTCACTATCATTTTCCATCCACCTCAGGACAAATCCATCTCCAGCACTAGCCGTCACCACATAAATCCAATGATAAATAAAACAACAAATATCAAATAACAAATAAAACAAAATAAATCAAGTAACAAATAATTATTCTAACACAAACTGGTTATGATACTAGCCCCTGAACCAAACACTAAAGATTATACACGGTAATATCATGTAAACAAAATAGCAAAAACACAATAAAACAAATAACAAACGGTATTTTGATGTTCACAGGCTTGGAACTGGAATAGACGATTTTGAAGTCAATTGAAGTGAAAAACAATAAACAAATAAATCAAATAAAAAAATTCAAATAACAAATTAATTTCAAATAACAATATCCTCTACGATTGAGGACTCACGGAATGGAATAGACATTTTGTAGAAGTCAACATTTTTAATAAACAACTTATTACAAAACAATAGATAAAATAAAAAAGGGAACAATAACAATAATAACACAAAACAGGAAAAGCACAATTATTATCATTACAAAACAGGAAAACACTAAAACGAATATGAAATAAAAAATAATGAGTTCAACATAAACAACATAAACATACAGGAAAAGAACAACTTCCCCTTTTCATTTCCAACATGTACGTGGTAAGGAATAACTTCCTCTTTACAAATTGGAATAACTTCCTCTTTTCAAACGAGTAACACGCATAATAATGAATAATTACAAATAATAATACAGGTCAAAGACAAGAACACATGTTTGCCAGAACTAACTAACACTGTTGGCAACATTGTTAGCCTACTAGAACTATTTAACAAAAATGCCAAATAACAACCAAATAGTGATATAACTATGTGTAACAATCCAGTAAGAATAGTGTAACAATCCAGTAAGAACAGTAACTATTACAAGTAACGACCCAGTAAGTGATAATCCATTCGTTGTAACAATACATTTGTTGTTACTTACATGTATCAATCCAGACAGTAACAATCCAGAGTGGAATGACTCATTACCTGAAATATATACCAATACAATTTAGTTCAAATTTCATTATTCGTCGGTCAAATGACCTTCGGCTAACTAGACATTTCACAATGACATTTTAACAAATTATACGTCATAGCCCAAACCTACGTCATAAGCAAAAATGGACGTTAAAAAGACGGACGTCATAGTCCTCATTAGTAACTACGTACCTCATTCGTAAACGAACACATCATTAAAAGAGAAAAAAGGATCAAAACAACCATCTTCATTAGTAAGATGAAGAGACTTGAAGAACAAAGTACCGGGACAAACGGCTCCCAGGCAGACGCAATTAGTAACAAACTACAAATGTCAACCCAATTAACATTTTCCACCATTACCAGATGGTGATTAACAAAATAGATCTCACACAGATCAATTATGTGTTGAAGTAGACATTTCAACACAACATTAAACATCAACGCATGCTTACGTTGCAAACAGAAAGACTAATTAACAGTTTGCACCATTTGCACCATTTATACCATATCAGCACCAACTAAAGCAATTAACGAACTTGTAGCCGATTAGCACTAAACTTTCAAAGGATTTACAAAAGCGAGCAGATGGGGCCACCATCCTCACCGAACATCATCATTGAACACTATCAATAAAAAACCTACTTGAAACAAATTACTACCTTTAAGATAACTTACCTAACTGGTATTGGTAAACTCCTAATTGGTATCTTACCTACCAGCAAAAAAGATAACGTCAGTAACCAATCAAACATACCAATTACTTTCAAACATACCAATCACAAGAAAAACAACGTAACAAGAAAGCCAAAGAGAATCTACAAAAGACACTTATACATCAAAGGATAATAATCCAAAATACTAATTACGACCAGAGAATTAGTAAAATTGGCAACTTCAAGAACCATGAAAGAAAAACGGAAGATATGTAAATGTCAACAACATTGTAGAGAGCCCCCAACATTTGAGTAGAAATCACAACTGCGATTTTGTCTTGTACAAATCACAACCTCTCTCAAATCAGAAAAATTTTCTCATTTTCAGCTAAGCTGATAACAAAAGTTAAAACTAACTAAAACTCTGTTTCTAATTGAACACAGCATCTTAAAGTTCAGAATTCAAATTTTCATCGTCGACTCTCAATTGTAGAGACAATTCTTGACAAAGTCAACATTTCATAAACAATTTCTTGCCTCATTCTCAAACGGAATAAAATTTCAACCGTTTCTTCCAAAAATCTAATTCCTGAAATCATTCAGAATAATTTTGTATCAACTGCTTTTAAAAATTTCTCTCACATCCTTACCAACTTTCTACCGAAAACAATTCGACAAACCAGGTAAAACTGAATTACCTTCATTTCATTTCAGAAAGACTTATACTTCATTATAGTCACCATCATAATGAAACACCACCTATGTTGTCAGTTTCAAAATTTTTGAATTCATTTAGTAAAAACCAACTTGTTATAAGAATATCAGTCCTAATAGACGATTTTATGGAACTTGACTACCCATCTGGCAGTCATATACATTTTGATGACGATAGCGTTCAACTAACAAACTGCAAAGTATAAACTCAAAATTATCTCTTTATCATAGAAGGAATAACAAAAACTGGACAAGAGATAAAACTCTTTTTGGGAGAAAAACATTTTGATTTACTCAAAAACACAGCACCGTGTACTGAAACAATCACAGAATTTGAAGTACTGAAACAACAGATTAACACTAGAGAGTGTGTCAACTTAAACGAGTTACACACAGTTTTTCTCGTAGTTTTAAAAAGGGAAGCTATACATCTTATTGACGACAGAACAAAAAAGTAACAACTGTAATGATACCACTCATTGTCATAGTCATATATCACGTATCACTCAAGCTCTCACAAAATTTGATAATGCGACACAGTTAAGTGTCAGTTACAACAGTAAATAACTGTCACTTTTCAGTGAAGCATTGTATCCAATTTACACTAACAATCACACTAACATACACGAACACATAAAACAAATAAAATAGTTTCGAAAATTGATTTCACAGAAGCATTAATAGCAACCTACTTACTATTATCTAAAGTAATATTTTTCTTAACTATTTTTCTTGTACCGTGTATCGTAGTAATTTCAACTTATCTAGCTATAGTAACCATAACTGAAATCGTACGAAATCGTAGAGTTGTCTATGCGAGCCCACCAGTACAATAAAAACACCTCATGCATGAAATACACTCTGATATATTCCACATATGTAAATCTAATATAGATATTATAGAACTCGAAATATTTAAATTTATTAAAATCGCAATTGTAATTTACTTTTTCATACGAATGTGTTTAAATCTAAAAGAATACTTTCTGTATCGATAAAAAATGATCCTATTCCTGATATTGAAGAATCCATCTACTACAACCTACACTCACAAAAATTCTACTTACAAATAGGATTTCCAGAAAACTCTCAATTATACGGTAACGTCATATATCAATTAAATCTCAGACTAGACTACAACGAAAATTGGATATCGAATCTAGGAGCACAAACACATCCACCAGGACAAGAATTAACACCACTAATTATTTTACAACCACCATTCATTAACATCCCACCTCACGGACCTGGCTCAGGAGCATAACAAATAGTCCGCAAAAATTGCGTCATCAAGTAATAATCAAAGTAACAATCACCCAGAAAGACCATACCATAACGAAGTCACAGACAAATATTCCAACCTCACCAGAAATAGATGATACGTTAAACCCAGATAACGAAAACCCGTATACTGTACGACGCGAACGACCGGAAAGAAGAGAACTTTTAAGAGCACGACGTCGATCGTCATTATCATTTCCTACACAAGACTCAACATTAGTCTCATATGGCTCAACAGACATAGAATCTAACATAATAAGACCTTTAGAAACAGGACACTCCGAACCACCAAGTAGAACAGGAACACCTACATTGCACAATTTTAGTCTCAGTTCACCAAGTGAACACTCAAGTGTTACTACAGATCATACACCAACACCATCCAAACTAAGAGCAAATCCTTTCTTACCACCAACATTTTCACAAAGAAAAGACTTCAATTTTGTTCAAGAACACTTCCGAGTACAACCATTACAGTCACCTAATAGTTCATTTTGGTCAGCAACATCACCACAATCCACAAGTACAAGTATAACACCATTGAGAACAAATCAAACATCATCATCAAATACATCAGCAAGCGTACCAAGAGTTGAAATCCCAAACACCTTGCAACCTCCGAGAAATACAGCATTATCCCCATCATCATTCATACCCGACATTAGATTACCCTCAAGGCATCCAGGACGAATTCGATCTACCCCCATACTTAATTGTAACCCCCCTACTCAAAGTAGAACAAATGAGCATACATATCTCTTCCCATTAGACCACAAAACTTGGAATCCACCCCCGCCGTTATACGGACCTACCCATCTTGGTGATACACTTACTAATTGGTCAAGAAATAGACTAACAAATACTTTAAATCTCACACATCGCCAACGCAACGCAGCACTTAACGTTCTAGCAACACCATCTCTCGAACTTAAATTTAACACAACGATAAAATATAACACTATCTTTAATCATCCCTTTCACGCTACAACACCATCTATAGTCACAACCATAATCCCAGCACCTTTCATCTGCATTGAATTTATATACAAATTCGATAGATATACAAAACAGACTTTAGGGTTTGCAACATTTTACAACCCACATACCGGTCTATCATACACATGTCGCTTCAACTGAAAGCTATTATTCTCATACTATTAATAATAATATTATACATATATATGAAATTAGAAACAAAAATACAAATAGAACAAAGATTAAAAAATGAAGCTAGACAACACATTAAAGATCGTATCAACGAAAAAATGGAAATACAAATCCCACACTTCCAAATGACAATACCATAAATAATTACCATACATTTAATCAACAAAAATATGATAACCTTCAACACTATGTATTTCAACACAACCATAACAACACTTATCCAAAATGCCTAAACAATACTAAAGTAGAAGAATCAAATAACACTAAAAACTATTCAGACTACGAAGCTAATGTGGGAAATAGCCATCGACAAATGGACACGAAATTGGAACTTCTATAGAGAACGATTAACAGATAGTATATTAAATAAATTTAACATGAACAATAAAAGACAAAAAAAACGAACACAAATAGACTTTGTAGAATTAACTGGATAGAATATTAACGGTTCCGCAACAAGACCACAAGATAAATTCATAGAACACTATGATTGTGATGCAGAAGAGATCACAAATGTCAAATACTACGAACTAAACAAAATTAGTACCTGTAAATTCAAACCGTTAGATCTCGATATGACAAAAACAGAAGTGCAATTATTATCAAAAGCTCAAGCAGTAGAAATAAAAGCATACGCAGTTGCAGGAACAATTAAAGAACGCGTAGAATGGTGTTCACAACACACCGACTACATTAGAGCAAACAAACCAAGTTATTACGTTTCAGATGCAAAGAGAACAAAAATATTAGACGCGGATGAAGTTCGAAACGAACTCGCTAGAATAAACCTTCTCAAAAACACAAGTTATAAAGCAACAAGATATAATATCTCATTCAATTATCTCGCAAATTCACCACTTCAGAAAAATATTGACGAAATGCAAGGTCGAATACAATTCGATGTGAATACCCCCTTAGTACCGCCATACGGACGGATAGTTTATGACTGCACAAATCCCATGTGGATACCAAGTGCAGTTAAAAATGCACAATCTAATTGCATGAAAGGACCACGACAACAGAACAGAATAGATATATTAAATTGGACACTAGAAATACGTGAAGTATCACTAATACTAAAACTAGATAACGAAGAAATATCATATATGGGAACAAAACTACCCTGCGATCTCCGCAAAGGAGAATGCCTCCCAACACCATTAAAAAAGCAACAATAGTATGGGAACCACAAACCCATTGTCAACTATTTGAACTAATTAGATTTGATGCATTCATGGTAAAATACCAAGATAGATATTGGATAGAAACAAACGCTCAATGGACAACAGTCCCAAAACCCGACGTAACACAAAAAATAAAATTAAACAAAACAGACACGATCGCAACTAGATTGCAAGTATTCCCACTCGTCGAACGCGAGTGCGGCTTATTACAACCATTACACAAAACAGAATATGATGATATATACATCATCTAAGAATACGGATTCGATATGCATACTGGACAAAAAGTAACAAGAAAGAAAGATCAATTTGAAGATGAAAAATTTATCCGAATAAAACCAGAACAAATAATATCAGAACGTACAAGATATGAAGACGAGGATGACAAACAATACTATTATGGTTTTGTAAACGAAAACACACATTTGAACATGAAATTGGATCTTTACATGAGTAGCATTTACTCACGAATAAGTCTACAAGCTATAGAATTCTATTCACAAATTTGCGAACAAACTATAAACCTTCGACAATTAACATTAACACAAGTACAAAAGAACACTCCACTATTAGGATATATCCTCACTGGAGACTGATCAATATTTGTTAAACAAGAAGGAGTAAATGTGATGAAAATGTACAAATGCGCGAAAAAATCATCAACATTATATGTACCGCAAACACGCGAATGTTATGACAAAATACCAATCCTATACAAAAACAGAGTACAATACGTACACCAAATAACACGGCAAACTTACTTATGGGCGAAGAAAGTCCCATGTTCACATATTAACTTTCATCAGTTAATATCAATAGACACTGAAGGAACAGCGAGTCACACCATACCTTGTAAAAGTTGAAACAATACTGAACACTATTTCACCTGAAGAAATAGTACTAGACAACATGTTTAGTGAAGCAAGTTTGTTAGAAAGTGGTATATACAGTAGAGAACAATTAATTCAAGAACGAAAAAGGGATCTACTACACGAATACATGCGAGACCGCAAAAAACCATTACAGGAAGCTACATCCGCAAACGCACAAAAATTACTAGAACTTGAACAACTCGGATTACTCCAAACATACAAAAATTATGAACAATCACTAAAATGGTTAAAAGATCTAAATATTAATGGATATAACTTCCAGATCGACCAACTCAGTGTAAACTGGAAAGAAATTTTTGACGGAGCATGGCTAAAAGAACAAATATTATCAATCTTTGGTTGGCCATGGTACATCTTAGAAAAAATGGCAATCTTATAAGCCATGATTAGCATGATACTATTTTTAACAAATCTTATAATAAAATTCTACAACGCTTTTGCAATTCATAAAGCAGTTGGCAAACAAGCTAGTATTACAAAAATATTTTTAACAGGAATATTTGGTATTTTCTCACAGACGTTAACACAACTAGTATAACAGATTCAAGACGAAAAAACTAGTCACGATAGTGACGAAAACTATTCACACTATACCACACATAATAAACCACGGAAGAAAATTTTTCGCCGACGCTCTTCAGATATAACACATATAACAGATCACAACGATAACGATAAACCATCACAAGTTTATATTGACACTAATTATAAACACTATAAAACAACTATTCGCAGAACAGATAAGGCACTACAGTTACAAACAATAGATTCACTACCGAAGAAACAAAAACCACCATTGCCAGAACGAAAATACAAACAAGAACAATTAAAAATTGAACCACTAGAAACAATAACTGAAAACAAACTACCCATACTACCACCACAACTCATCACTCCACCACCTGCATATCAATGTTTAGGAAATAATGTATCTTTAAATACATCTCAAACAACATCACTTCCTACACCACATATCACATCCATCCCTAGCGCGCCTAACATACAACAACAATCATCAACATTTCAGGGAAGTTCATATGAACCTCCTTTAGGTATTAACAAAACAACACCATACGAAATCCCGCAACCACCATCTACATCAACAAACCAAGAAAACCTTATACCATCAGTAAAACTAATGGAAATACAAAACCCCCCACCAATAGATTTCAATCAGTTAAAACTAGCAGCTAATAAAATGCACAACCGCAGCCATAGCTTAGACATTCTGAAAAATGATGACCAACCACATACGAATGAAGTCACATATTTTGACACTCATTCGGCAGATACATATGAAGTATAAATCTGTACTCAGCCACGAACAACTAACATGTTTTATACTATTTCAAAGACATTTTCTATTACTAGACATTCTCTTACTTATCCAAAGTTAAATACTATTCACCCACCACCCATATTTTTGTATTTTCCTAAATTTATACTTAAAATACCTGGTATATTCGACAGATATATGTAAAAATACATGTAAACCTCCTTCTGCTTGCAATATAACATATACATAAATAAGTAACAAAATGGTACTAACCAATCCACCACAGAAACATGTCTTTGTACGAATATGAATGAACATTGTATTCGTAAATAATAATACTGACAGATGAATAAAAATAACTGCATAACAGTCAATAACAAAGATATCACTGATAACAAGTGTGTTTGTAACAAATTGAATGAAGAACGTTTCATATATACCCCTGTAACAATCAATCGTAAAAAATACAAAGTTAAGAATATGTGACAAAATGAGTTACCTTTCAGCAGACAAGGAACCAAATAGCACACAAAATGGACTATGGGCCCGAAACTTCATACCGAGCAGATTTGCCCCTCAGCTACGACGTTGAGGAAGGAGAACTCAGTTGCGGATCAGGACGTTCAAGTCCAGGAACAATTCGAGATAACGCCTCTGATTGCAGCACGCAAACAGACGATCGTTTCGACAATCCACACGACAGGATAACAACTATGAGAGTCGAAGTGGAATGTGCCACTTCCGATCAACACACACAAACAGCGTTGAACCAACCAGCACCCAAAGAGATCGCACAGGTTATAAAAGAACAAGTTACTAGAAAAAAACAAAGAGAAAACAAACGTTATCATGATTCCTTTTATAATAGAACAAATACTAACGTAACAGAACAAGGAACCAGCACTAACATACATAGTTACCAGAATAACAGACCACGTAAAGATAACACGCCAAATACAGTATACCACTCGCCACCTCTACCTTACTATCCACCACCTGTACGACCACCTCCACCTAACGATAACGTGCACGAATTACCGCAATATCACGTTCAACAACGTATATCACATAGATATCCATCATATATAAGACCGAACAATCTACGCTTCCCGTACACCGTAACGCCCCGAAGTAACAGCAGGTAATCATTTTTCCATCAATCTACTAACGAACAATCCCCTACAGCAACAGTAATGGAAACAATATGGTTTCAGGACAAAGATCCCCGAACATTGAATAACCCACATAACAGCAACTACAACCCATTGTTAAGTTATCGTATTTGGTTTGAGATGCCATTCAATTCACGGGATTATAACTTTGTAATGGCACCGTTACACAACCTAAAAGATCGTGTCTCTGAATTTTTTCCACCATTACCTTCTGAGAACACCAATACAGTTAAACGTAGTACCAAAAATATGGGACGCGATAAATACCATCAAACAGCGTATCCAATTTTGAAACAATTTTACAGTCTCACAGAACGTTTTTTATACGACTACGACTATGAATTTAGAATACCTATAACATGTACATTTGATAACCTCGTAGCAAAGGCATCACAAGACCTATCCGCATACAGCGTTTTCGACCACCAGATTTTTCAACTTAGTTTCAATTTCCTACATCCGACACCAAAGGATGTCCAGAACAATAACTATGGATTACATGAAACGAAGCTAGTTCACAACTTAATATACTATACGTTTTTACGCGATAAGAACATGAATACTACAAAGAATTATATACACATAAGCGATCAACTAACTTCACCCTATTTTCTTAATTACGGGTACAGACTAAAATGGGAATACACAATTGGAACACTCCGTAATTTCGACCCTGTAAAGAATTACTATATCTTCCAACCTAAGGAAGCGCCCGACCGACCACTCATTGTACCTATAGAAGCCTTAGAACCGTGTGAGGAATATCACACTTACCATTTGGAAGGTAGCGTAACAAACAGAGCCGTCCTGAACAGAAAACACTTTAACAATGAACGGAAGACTTCAGATATCGAGAAAGAAATACGAAACTCGGTAAAAGCATCAATAACAGAAGTGTCACTAGATGAAATAACTGATCTCGTGGCATATTTTCTTTCTTTTTTTTTTTTTTTTGAAACATGTAAATTACTCAGACTATAACCCTAAGGTTAGATATCTACATGCTCTAAAATGTTAAATAAATTAATCAGCATTGTTATTAATATAGTAATCTTCAAATTGTGGCTGTTCGTTTTTATAGGTAAAAATAGGATTTGAAGGCTCCTATTTGTCTATTAACGGGTACTTTCCTGTGTTGATCGAGCAAAAACTCGGTTAAAACATTTTTAAAGCAAGTTTTACTGTTAAAAGTTCTTATTGAAGAGGGCAATTTGTTCCATTTTTGAACGCTTTTCAAGATTAAAGATTTGTTACTCCACTTCGTTTTCGTTTTCTTTTTTATAATAATTTGATTTGTTCTGTTGTTCTGTCTGGCGTTATGGCGACTAGTAAACAGTTTAAAATTTTCGGATGTTTCCCATTGTTTTATGTCTGTTTGTAGCTTCATTAGGCTAACTTTTGAGATAAACAATTCGGCTGGTAGGATACGATCCTTAATGAGAAGATCAATGGAGTGGTCAAATTTTTGACGAAAATAACAAACTTTTATTCCCCAGTTAATTTGCCTGTTTATGCGGTTTATGTTTTTTACTGTAAGAGTTTGGAGGAATACTCCACTGAAAGAAAGATGAGAGAGTACAACTGACTTGAAAACATCAATTCTTACTTTCAAAGGTATTTGATTTCTTACAAGATACAAAGAACGAATTGCATTAGCCATTTTGCTTATAACTGAATTCAGGTGATTTTCAAAGGTTAAGTTTGAATCAATTTGTACTCCCAGATAACGACATGCATGAGCTGGTTTGATAACTTCGCCTTTAAAAGAAATTTCTGGATCCGAATTAGTATGATCTGTAAAGAATAAGATCTCTGTTTTATCGGCATTTAATGTGAGTTGATTCTCTGTCAGGTATTTGTCTGTTTGGTCTAATATTTTTTCAATTTTTTGGGGAATATTATCATTACGTTCGAATTTGCATATAATACTAGTGTCATCTGCAAATTGAACAACATCATTTTCACCTTCCAGCTTTTCAGAAAAATCGTTGACATATAACAGAAAAATAAGAGGTCCTAACACAGTTCCTTGTGGAACACCATGATTAATAGTTAATTTATCTGATAAGTCAATACCCAGTTTTACGCATTGTGTTCGATTTTCGAGAAAAGATTTGAGAAGTAAAATTGTTGATTGAGAGAGGTTGAAATTTTCAGCTTTCTTGAGAAAGATTTCATGTGAAATTGAATTGAAAGCTTTTGCAAGATCTAAGAACACAGCACCTGTGTCGTTATCTTGCATATTTTCTATTATTTTTTTTTTTTTTTTTACTTTCAAAGGATGATCACTTCATCAAGGAATATCAACAAAATAGGGATCAACCAAATCACCCTAAACAGACAGAGAAACTCTGACAAAGAATATTCTGTAACAAGCTTCAATGTAGTAACAAGTTTCGTAATACTCAGAACAATATCATTGTAACATTGTTATAAATATTTATTGTTATACATCTAACTATAGATGTTCCTCTGCATATTTCACGTGCAATAAATATTGTATAAATGCTAGTAACAAAACCCATTTTGCGAACAATCCTTAAATGTGATTGAACCCCATTTGTACTAATATGACACCTAATGTGTAATAAAATCTAAAAAACACAATAAAAAATTTGTTTTACTTTATCTTTCACCCCTTTTCTTAGTTACTTGTATACATGTATATATGCAAAGTTTTCCATAGTTAGATATATGCAATTTTGTAAATAAAAAGAAAACAAAAATAGAACAAGGTATTAGTAATAAGCGGAATGAGTAACACAGTGTATAATAACACACTATAATAATGTGTACTCACAAACATGCACAATTCAATACTAACATAGATTACATGCTAACTCACTAACTAACAACATGAGTCACAACATGACAACCTTGTTAAAATAATTACTCGATTTATCATGCAATACATGTAGAATCTTCCAATACAGAACATAACATATGGTATAAAATGTATTTAACAGTAGTTACCAATACTTTCCAGACAAATACAACAAATGGTAAAATAGAAAAAAATATTAAGACTGTTCTCAATTCGAAATTTTCACATTTCAAAATGATACCCTAAGACATATTATGCAATCAGATGTAATACACTAGTAACAACTAACATCTATGTTTGTAACAAATCCTCTAAATCCTTTTCTTTCAAAAGGAAAAAAGGCATTATTCGGAAGACTGTATCGTATCCAGCGAACTTTTTACACAATGATGAAATAACCGTTAATGGGAATCAGCAAATGGGACATTTTTGCGTATATCCATTTTAAAGAAAGTAAGCGAGATCTGTAACCTTCAAAAAATTTACAGATACGACAAACGCGAAAACTAACACTGAACAATAGTTACTCCACACCAGTCGAAGTATGACAAAACAATTCGTAAGAACTAATAGCATCAGAATAACTCCTGATTTAAGGAGACATCAAGAGTATTAATACATGTTCATCTTCAGTAACATAATATAAAATGGCCAAAAAAGTCATATGTCACTAACCATTTCCATGATTGTAAACAGAAACTTCGATTAACAAATAAACTCACTACCCCCGATTCCTTCGTCGAATAACATGATTACAATTTCGAAAAACTCTTCCAAACGGAAGGGATACTACGTATTATACGTATTAACACAGAACAATTACTAAACACTTTAACAACT
>NC_134472.1:40091898-40111898 GCF_964194025.1 Convolutriloba macropyga
GTCTTAATATGTGTCCGGAAGTCTTTTTGAGTTTAGTTTTACGGAAAACTATCTCGTTATAGGTGGCGAAGACGTCGAAGGCTACAAGTATCCTTTTTTCTCAAGGGTGATCACCAAATCAATCGTGTGGATGGGAGGAGCAAGCAATTCAATGATAAAATCTAAGCGAGAAAATTACAAGAATTAAAATGCGTATCTTGAAAATCATCAAATTATTCAAAACAAATGTAGAAGCTATTCCTGATTTTGCCTAATTTGTTCAATACTTTAGCAAAACGATGTGATCTAAAATGAATTTTGCGACTGAATTATAAGGTGAATTATGACTGCAAATCATAGCATTGAAGTGCTTGTGTTTGTGAAGAAAAAGCGTCAGAGAGTAAGGTAAGAGCAAACAGTTTTTTATTAGGGTTTTTGCTGGCCTTAACAAAAAATGGAAAACGTTTTCCTGAGATCAACTCACGGCCGCCCGGTTCCTGCATTAAAGGAAATTAGCTAGTTTTTGTTTTTAACCCGGGTCGAAGTTTTTGGGTAATTTTTTGTAAGAAATGCGGTGAATGCGGTGAATTTTTGTAATAAGAAATGCGATGATTGCGGTGAATGCGGTGAAAATAAATAATTCACCACATTTCACCGCACTTGTTACAGAAATTCACCGCATATGATTTCCAAAATTTACTCAATCTGATTTAAATTCGCAAGAAATTTACAAAATATCAGTGACAGTGGGTGCAGTGGAGTAAGCAGTGGAAGGCATGCAGGAGGGCAGTGGTTTGAACCTGTCTTCGGAAGATTCTTTTTTGTATGAATACTGAGAACGCAGTGAAAATAAATAATTAACCACGATTCACCGCATTCACCGCAAAAAGATGTAACAAATAAGCGGTGAAAAATTTTTTTTCCACCACATTTCACCGCGTTTCTTACGAAAATTCACCGCCAAACCTCGACCCGGGAAACCTTATGAATGATAGAAAACAAAGGTTATCACTAAATTTCAATTTTTATCACTGTTACTCTGAAATGAGTTACATTCGTTTCAGAAAACTGTACAGAGAACCGAAATCAGATAGAATAACAGATTACACATTTTGTAAACAATTCACGAAGAGCGTTATTTACTTCCTTGTTGTAATTCAAAAAGAAAGTAAGAACACAGACTGGGAACATAACAAATAAAGCATAAAGAACTATCCGGACTTGAGTCTGAGAACATTTCAGCAGAGCACTATTTATTTGCTGTTAAACTCTAATTCAGTTCTTATCAAGTGTATTTGAAAAACACTGCATATCAAGTGTATTTTAGTTTGACCTATACCTGTGGAGTCTGCAAAAAATCTCTGGCACCAAATCTAATCAGCATAATGTCAAACTGTTATTTACAGTTATAGTATACAAGCTCAACTTAGCTTATACAAAGCCAACTTAGCTTCGTGATTGAAATAGAAGTTCCTAGTGCAGGCAGGCAATTCGAATTGCCGATATAACCAAACTTGCAGAGGAGAGTTAAACTGAACATACTATTTTTCTGTAGTACAATTTACTCGAAAACCAAGACCTATGAGTACTGGAACCTGCACATAGTACTAGCCATGCACAATAAACAGAATGTCTTTGGACTGATTAAGCGCTGATTTGGTTTTCCACGATCTTAGGACTACACTAAGTTGGTTTTGGGTTTCAGCGACCAAACCACTGAGTTTTTGTCAAATTGAACAATAATGTTGCAAAAAAGAAACAAGCTATAGCAACTAGTGATCAATAAAATACGGATTTAATGATTAGGCACTAAGTTGAAATTTTTGGTGGTGAGACAAACTGGTAAGAGAAACCGCTCAAAGGATACGGAAATGGTATCTGCTTTTCAACTTGCCAAAATATTTGACAGTGCGAGAGTACAGTTTTGAGAAATTTGAACAATTTTTTCAATTAAATTTTTTAACCAATAACCTTCATCAAAAATTGTGGCCTTATAAAACAGTGAAAGGCTATTTTTTATGAAAAAAGAGACATTTTTCAAAAAAAACTTGAGTTATCTTAATGTGGTGCTCGCAGCCCATCCACTTAACAGCTCTCCGTAATCTGTTCCCTTTTGTTTTGGCTTTCACGTCTTTTGTGTTTTTTTTGTTTTCACGTGGACGAGGTAGCGGTAGGCAGTTAGAGGCGGAGGATAGGTATGATTGCTAGGACTAGAGAAGAAAAAGAAAAATAATGAAATAATGATAATTGTTTCACTTAAATGGTTTTTTGCACTGCTTCTTGGTTTCAACAGCTTAATTTTCCAAAAACAAAAAATTTTGTTTGAGCAGAGTCTAAGTGTTCAGGAGTTATTTTGTAATCAGATATGCCAAAATCTTCAGAAACAAATTTAATTAAAAGTTTAGCAGCCTTTCAATAAAAGTTACAAACTTCAAAGTAGCGCTGTTTAGACTATTCAGTGATATTATTAAAAAGTACATCCAGACAGAACACCGGAAAAAACGTTATCCTTTTTTGTACGTTTACAAGAACCAATTGCGGTACATTTGACGAAGAACACAGTAAACTACAGCTTGTTCAGAACCTAAGAAAAAAGTTGAACTAGAAAAAACCTTTCAATAGATCATTGCACATTTTTCGTAAAAGCGGTAAACTTTCTTCCCAGTAATTTTCTCAATTGATGAAAAAATTTCATATCGATCTTCAGACAAATTTAGTTGCTATCAATACCAATTTGTTTTATTAATGTAATTTTTGCTTCTTTGTCAAATGATAGCGAAAGTTCCTAGGTTAACACAGGGATCTTTTTTCGCTGATGTTTGTCAGCTGTCACAAGGGTGAGATGGTCCAATTTTTCGTCGCATTAAATTTGTTCAATTTATAATTTTTGCAGAAAAATTGAAGATTGATCAGTGCTATGACTCTCACTCATAAGCTGTTTCATATTAACCCAGGTTTAGGTGCAATCAGCAAAGAACTCTGATCGGACAGTTCTAGATCTAAACTAACCTAAGAGCAGACCATACTTGACTAAATTATTCTGTGATCAGACTAGTTTAAGCTCAAAATACCGTGTGCGCTAAAAGTGTGCTCGGAGTTTTCTCTGATCAGATTTTGTCAGAAGGAAATGACCTCTGATCAGAACCAAATCAGACCATTGTCCAGATTTTTGCGCAAACAAGGCCCACATCAAATGCCTTGGTGACCATTTTCCAGATGACCATTTTCCAGATGACTGTGCGCGTGAAAATATCACAGATCAGACCAGCTCTGCACAAAAACTACCACTGATTAAACCAATTTCTACAAATGGAGATCATTGTCCAGACGACTGTGCGCTTGAAATGACCTTGGATCATACCAACGTCAAACCAAAAACGCCACTGCTCAGACCTTTATGTACACATTTTCAGACGCGGCCCTGATCACTTCCAGATCATTGTGCAGACAATTATGCGCTTGAAGTAACCTCTGACCAGACTATCTCCAGACCAGAAAAAAAGATCGCCTGCCTTCTTTGATATAATTTTTTTACCTGGAAATATCGAAATCATCGCCTATCATTTTTTCGCTCTTACCTCATTTTAATGACTAAAACTGGCACACTTATTTTAGCGAGTGTGGCGGATCTCTTATTGATTACAGTCATATTCTCACTGCTGCCCATTGTCTGTATGGAGATGATAAGGAACTTCTGCCAAACTCGAAAATACAAGTTCTCACTGGTAAGTCTCTACAAACCCCAAAAGAACGAAACTGGAATCAGTTTAATAAGGTTTTCTTGAGACTCGCCGTAGACATATGTGTAAATAAAAGATCTCTATCTTTGTATGTTTTTCAATACCTTTTTCTGAAGGCCTTGTCGAGAAACGTCAAAAATTATTGTTCCAATGTTAACCAACACTATCTGTTTTTGTGGCACTGGTAAAATAGAAGAAAATTTTTATTTCTCAATGTATAAATGAAAACATACATGCAGTACAATCTCTTAAATTCTCTCAATGTTCCACCTATTTAAAATTTCAGCCAGATCTTGCTCGATAGTTCGCCTTTCGAGAACCTTTCATCCTCCAAAAGTGAAGTTAAATGAAACAGGCTTGCGCATGATCGAGAATGGACGAGCATAATTATGTGACGAGAATTAAGATTATCTTAAATACATTTTTCTTTACGGCGACAACTTAGAACTAAAAACCATCATTTTTCTACGATCAGGGCGTAATGAGAAAAAAAACAATGACATAAATAAACAAAGAAAAAAATATTTCATCGCGAAATGAGAACTCTGAAAGATGAGTAAAAGTATGCAAATGACAGTCTAAAATAAGACAATCATTTCAAAAGAAATTCATTCAAAAGTGTAGTTTTGGAGAAGCCAAAGTAATAAAGATCACCCCAAAGATTTTCAGCAATTCCTAATTTTGTTTGATTTTTCTTTGAAAAATTTGTCTTGCTCAACGAATAGTAAACACTTATATTTGGTTGACAGTATTTAAGAGTTTTGCGATTAAATATATATCGAATGAAATTTTGCTTGAGATTATCACTTAATATATACGCAACAATTATTCGAAAAATTTCTGAGCAAAATGGAAAAAAATGTTGTCCACAACAACCACGGCGAATTGACTGAACGGTAACAAATTTCCTTAAATGTTCAAAGATGGACATCATTACGTCGACAAATGTATAGTTTCACAAATTTTTGTGGACATTTGTGATGTTCTTTTGCAAAAATTATCCACGTTTTGTATAGTACTTGAATTGTGAATAGTGACAGTGAAAAGCGCGGACTCGAGTAACAAATTTCCGAAGAGAATGCTTATTGCCTTGACGTTTTCGATATACAGTTGATCAGAAAAAGGTTGCCTTAACGTTATGATATAACGAATAAAGATTACGATAGAGTGTTTTCACCTATATTTTGGTGCCGCGACCCGGGAGTGCGGTAAACTGTCCCCTCATCATGATCATCTTAATGAAAATTTATGAAAACGTTAAGCAGTGCAATCTATGTTTCAGCCTTTTCCGAACTCGGTTGGCGAGTGAGTAATTAATTACTGTTTACTTCCGATTACACTCAACTTTACTTCACTTATCACTACACAACTTTCTCATTACTAGTTGAATTAATTTAACTTCAATTAGCTTATTTGAGCAATTTCACCCTCCGGTCATTTTGTTTGTGTTTCGTTTTCACATTATTGAATTGGAATTGCATATTTTTTTAGAGTATTTACATATACAAACAGATCCATTTTGCTGTTATACCACTTTGTTCAAGTGTTTTTTCCTGATCATTTAGACAAACGTGTGATCACAGAGTTCACTGTACTTATCGAAAAACTGGTTTTCTCATAAATTCTTGTTTGCTTTTTCTTTTCTACCTTTTGCCAGCCTAATTCGGTTACTGCCAGCGAACAGTTGCTTATAAGCCAGATGAGGAAATCAACAAGATGGTGGAGTAAATCCATCAGTGGAAACCGATCAAAGTGAACAATCAGAAAAAGAGGCGAAAGATGAAATGCACAGCGAGGCTAATGATTGGATACCAAATTCTAAAGAAGATGCAAACAGAGACCGAGTGACAACACAAAAAGATATGACTATACAATTCTGAGCTACACATTGGAACCGAGAAAAAACTGTAAGACTCATCCAAGAAACTTCACTTTCATAGAAAAAAAACTTTTGATTGTTGTCGTAAATTAATAATATAGAAACCGGCATATCTAGTAACCCCCCTTATATTTTTGGTTTCATTTCCATTAATCTAATTTTTTTTGAATAACGGTCACCGATAACCCACCCCATACACTTTTTGATTTGAAAAACATCAAGTTTGAAAATTTTCGGCAAAAAAAATGCGATAATTGTATTATTGCGTTATATCTTGCCGAATTTGATTTAAGAAAGCTATCAACGTCTTAATTTACGCGAAGCAAAAAGAAGAAAGTTTGAAAAAATTGACCAAATTTGGAAAATTGAAAAAAAAAATCTGCTCATTCTAGCATATTTATATAGTAGTTAGATAGATTAAAACGTTGTAAAAAACAAGTTTGGTCAAGTTTTTCAAACTTCACAAAAAAAGAAGATCAGGTAACTGATTTTTTCCCTCAAATAAGCGCTTATTCTTGGTAACTCGTGAAAACCGTGCCTTTAACATCAAGGTTCGGAGTTTGAGCAAAGCTCAAATCAATTATGTTGTAAAAACATTATATGGTTTTCATATTAGCTGCAAGTTCACCTCATCACGCCATAAAAACTTTGCCTCAAGCGTTACAAGACCATTATAAAAAAGGAATTTACGCATTACCGGGTCTGAGTTTTAATCCTAACGCTTTGAAAGTCCGAAAAACCGCGCAATTTCAATTGAGCCACTTCTTCCGTGATAAAAAGAGGCTAGTTTTATGGCATGATGTGGTGAACAATTCATTGTCCCGTCATCGCAGTAACAACAATAAGCCTTTAACACCTTCGCAGCTTATTGAAGTGCTTTAAAAGTATCAGGAGCGCATAGAAGCTATAGTGTATTGCCCCAGAGAGGGAACTCCTGATATTTAAAATCAGCTCAAGCGTAGTACTCTAGCTACCATCCATTTAGTGAAAGACATTGTTTCTAAACGTAAACAGAAAGATCTTAGTTTACTTAAAGAGTACAGAGCATTACACCAAAGGCCTGCGCTTGAGCTGAAAACACTCACTATAGTCTTAGCTCATAAGAACAACCTCCGGTCCTTGATAACACGCTCCCGACCGAAGAAACTTTCAAAGCGCCGTCGTAAAACGCTTCGCACCCGTCATGCGTTCGAGGAGGCGGAACTCACACAAGCCTTTGAAAACCTGAATGTCGCTTAGTCTTGCGCTGTTGTGGGAGTCTACCCGCTGACTGGCGGTGTGACTTAGTTAACTCACGAGTTACGGGTTAGTTTGTGGTTGGTTCTCTCCGATAGCGCCTTACTAAACGTTTCGCTCTCCCCATTCTTTGAGTTATTCACTACCGTCCGTTTTCCGCAGGTTATCCGGTTTCATTTTTCCGTTTCCGTCCTTTATGTTTCCGTGTCACCTTGTTTCCTTCTATCCCCCGTTTATTTTGTTGTATGATATAGTATGTTGAATGTTTGCTGTAGTAAAATTTCTTTCTGCTAGTATGCTGGTTTGTTGTTTAGTCTCGTTCCTTGCTAGGGTGTGACTTAAGTTCATTCTAGAGTTACGGCTGGTTTGTTTCGTGACTTTCACCACACTTGTTTGCTAGCAATTTGTTGTAGCTTTATTAATTTTTGTAGTATGCCTTTTTGTTGTCTGGGTAGGATGGTTTGCTAGGGTGTGACTTAAGTTTGGTCTGAAGTTACGGCTAGTAAATTTCCTGACCTTTTCGGCTTTTGGTTATACTACATCGTTGCCGTAAATTGTTTCATGTTTTGATGCCGTTGATAAAGCCCCATAATGTTTTGTGCTAGTTTACCTGGCTGTAGCTCCTCTCCTTCTTTCTAGGGTGTGACTTAAGTTTATTCTGGAGTTACGGCTAGCTTGTTTGGTTGAGTTTGTTGCTGTGGTCTGTTAGCATCGATCTTCCCGCCTCCTCGCTTGTGGTTTCCGCCCCACCCGTGTAAGTTTTCCCGTTTCGTCGCGCGCCATCCGCCCGACGTTTCCGCCCCACCCGTGTAAGTTTTCCCGTTTCGTCGCGCGCCATCCGCCCGACGTTTCCGCCCCTTCCGTGCCGTTTTCCCGTTTCGTCGCGCGCCATCCGCCCGACGTTCCCGCCCCGCCCGTGCCATTTTCCCGCTTCGTCGCGCGCTTTTCGCCCGACGCTCCCGTTTGTCCGTCCGGTTTCCCGTTGCGTCGTGCGTTACTCGTTCGGCGTCTCTTCCCGTCCGTCCCGTCTCCCGTTCTGCCCCCTTCCGCGCTTCCTGCGCACCGTTCTTTCTTTCTTTCGCCGGGTACTATTGTACTCGACGAACATCTTTGCTCTTCGGCGGTTTGCTAGCCAAACCGTCACAATAGGGTTCGGTATAACCCCTTTGTGTTGTGCTGTTGCATGTGTGTGTACTCTATATTAGTACCAAATTAAACTTGTAGTTCCTGTTTTTCTTAAGATCACGACAACTTTGCAGGACAAATTTAAAAAACTTTATAGTGCGAGGGCAAAATTAGAGGCTGAACTAAATAACATCTATGGTGAAATTAACAATGCTGTTGATAAGCAAGACAGGAAAGTTAAGATCGAACGTCTGATTGTGAAGTGCAAAGATGCTTTTACTAGAGTAGTTGATAAGAATGAAGAGCTCTTTGATCTGGCACAAAAGACTGAAAATCCAGATGCTGCCTGTAAGAACCTTGAAAAATGGTTAGAGACTGTAACAAAGAAAACTGATGAGTTCATTGCTGCTGCTCGAGGGTATATCAATTCGGTCCATGACAAAGAGACAGCAGAGCAGTATACCTCTCACCATTCAAAATCAATTTCACATATGACTTCCTCAAAAAGATCAAGTCAGCGTCAACGAGACTTAGAACTATCAAGACTCAAAAGGGAGGAACTTGAGAAACAACATGAAGCAAAGCTTTGCATTGCTAGACAGCGCCTCGAAATCGAAAAACAAACGAAATTGCGGGAATTGGAAATTGAGCAGCTTGAGGAGGATCATCGCAAGGAAGTAGCTGCTGCAGCACTTGAGGAAATTGAGTTGATGACAAAATCATCAGCAGACGGGTCTGGTACAGGCAAAATGAGTGGGCTCTTTACGGAGAGAAATTCAGTCAAGAGCAAGAAACTTGTTCAAGATTGGATTAATTCGTCACCGGCCGGGAACATTGCAGATGTTGCAAACGAACCGAGTTTGCACTTCTCTGGTTCGATCGCCCAATCCAACCAAGCAATTGTCCAACGACCTTCTTCAGCTCAACTTCCAAACTCACACTTCAATCTCAATACACATGGTCAAGTTGAGGCCACCATCAACCTCCCTGTCCATGAACCAAGTAGTAGAACCAATGTAACCAATGATGCACATGTTGCAAACAACATCATGCAAGAGCAGCGACAGCCTCAATATACGCCTCCATCACCACCAATAAACTTTGGTATGCCAACTCAACTAAACGCCCCAAACACAGCCCGACAACTGTCTCAAGCAACAATGCACTTCGATGGTTTACAGTTAGATCATTAATTCCCTCGCAGGTCGAGCATGCCGGGACAGTTGAATTTAGTCAGCCCTTCGCGTTCACTACCTTTAAACACACTTGTTAATGCTCCGCTAGCACTTAATCCGCAACAAGCACACATAAATGTACCAGCCCCTCCATCCCCCGTTCTAAACCCCGCACCACCGCATTTTCCGTTAATCCCACCAGCATTCCGCTTTCCTCCTTCCCCGCCACAAGCACTCCCACTACAAGCCACTAACCCCGTGGCGAATAATGTCAATCTGTTACCCTATTCTCCGCCTGCACCATTCATTTCCTCCGCAAACAATTTCGTACCTCAATTAAATCATCCACCACCTCCACAAAAGAGTTTTCAGCCCCAAAACTTTGTGCCCATAACCCACGCACCTCCTGTTCCTCCAGATCCAAATGTCTGGCGTTTTCCGGCAGCAGTCCCACCTAATGCATTACCACTTGTACGTACATCTGCAAATTTATACACCCTACAACCGGCCCCGTTAATCAACCCTCATATATCTACATCGCACCGCTCCCCTCATGCACAAGCAGCAGCAGCAGGCGCTCAAAAATTACGTAACATCAGACTTCATGCAAGCGAATCCATTTAGTTCTTCCACAGGTACCGCCCCCACCTTTGTCACTCCGATCATTCCGCCAACGTATGGAGCTACCGTTCCGAACCCGTTGTGTTGGGGTGGCCCGCCGCATCCCACACCTTCGGCTCCTTCTTTGGACTCTGCGGATTTGATAAAGCAGTTGGCGGACGCAATTACTTGTAAGAAGAACGATCCACTGCCCGAGTGGAAGTTGTCACAATACAATGGTGATCCCCTGCAGTGGCACGAATGGTTCGGACAATTTAAAAGCGCCATAGACGCACAGTCCTTGACTGATGATGTCAAGTTAACATACTTAAAAACTCTTGTAACTGGAAAAGCTAAAACCGCCATCGCTGAGTTCGCGTACTGTGGTGTAATGTATAAGGATGCACTTAAGACACTCGAACGTAAATTTGGCCAACCACAGGCAGTAGTCAATGCACACTCAGAAAAACTCAGCTCTTTTCCACCACTAAAGATGCACAATAGTGATAACATCATAAACTATTCTGCAACAATTTCAAGTCTTGTTGGGGTCTTTAAATCACTTTCATATGACGCAGACCTAAAGAGCGCCTCACTTCTCAACACGGCTGTGCAAAAATTGCCGCCCAATCTGAAAGAATCCTGGTCACTCTTCACAGTGAAGAAACATTGGGTTAAGCCAACACTCCTTGACTTCAACAATTGGTCGAAGGAGAAGGCCGAGGCACATGATTTAATGAAACAAACTTCATCGAAGGCAAGAACTGAGGATAACACCAACTCAGTAGTAAAGACCAAAGTTGCCTCAAGAACTTTTGCTGCTAATACACAAACTAAGGGCACTCAGAGACCAGCCTCAACATCGGCAACGCCTGCAACCCCTCGCTGCATTGTGTGTAAAGGTATCCACCGCATCTGGGAGTGTAGGGTATTTAAAGAAAAGTCTCCCACTCAGCGAGCAAAGGTAGTGGCTGAAGCAAAACTGTGTTTCTCATGTTTGAGAGAAAAGCATATGTTCAGGCAATGCCCAAACCCCAGGAAATGCAGGAAGGACGGTTGCAACAGCTCCCATAACACACTTCTTCATGGAGCTGAGAGGGTATATCCACCAAAATCCCCTTCAAACAACAACAACATTAATTCTAATGCTGGCGCAAACCAAAGTAAACTTCCTAGTGTCCAATCATCGAGTAAGACCACTACTTTGTCATCTGTGAGTAATGTCAAAGGCCTCCTTCAGGTGACTGAATTACAGTTGAAGAGCTCCTCCGGTAAAGATACCACGGCTTTAGTTTTGTGTGATACCGCTTGCAGTAACTCTTGGGTGTCCAATGATCTTGCAAATAGACTTAGTTTGCACGGTACAGCATTGAAATTAACAGTCAAGGGTATAAATACCGAGGAGGTCTTAGACACTAAGTTAGTTGAACTAATTGTAACACCACGCGACAACCAAACATTTGAACCATTTAAAGTCAGCCCTTACGTAAAGGAAGATTTGAATGTAGGCGCCGATGTCATTAACATTAAAGCACTTCAAGAAACATACCCGCACCTAGCAGTTCTAGACGCAGTTACATATTGCTATGGAAACATCGAGATGATACTTGGACAGGATGTGTATCATGCCATCCGCCCGTTAGAGTACTTCGCTGCCGACGAGAAGTCCTCGCCCTTCGCTGTTCGCTTGCCCATAGGTTGGGTTCTAAGCGGCCCTCTACCGTCGTCTTCAGGTTTAGTCTCGACTTGTTTCAAAGCTAATATGGAGCAGGATTTTGAACTCGCTAGCCAGGTAAAATCTTGGTACGACATGGAGTCGTACGGCGCACTTAAGCAAGTAGACCCACGATCCGCCTCGGATGCACGTGCGCATGAAATTCTTGAAAACACCACCGTACATAATGGAAAAAGGTACGATGTCGGAATGCTATGGGCTGAAGATAACATCGAACTGCCCAACAATTATTTCTCAGCGCTTGTTCAGTTAAAGTCTTTGGAAAAGCGGCTTGCGAAAGACCAGACTTTAAGGGAAAAGTACTCGAAAACCATCAAAGAGGACTTAGACAAAGGCTACGTAGTAAGGGTCAAAGATGCTCATAAGGTGGAAAGTCGCTCGGAACGAGAGTGGTACCTACCACACCATCCGGTTGTTAACCCGAACAAGCCGGGCAAGGTCCGTATGGTACTAAACGGAGCAGCTAAATTCCATGGCGCATCTCTTAATAAGTCATTACTCACCGGACCTGACTTACTGCAAAACCTAATCTGTGTACTCCTACGGTTCAGACAACATCAATTTGCCGTATCCGCCGACATCGAGGGAATGTTCCTCCAAGTTGGAGTGTTTACATGTGATCAACCATCATTGCGCTTTTTGTGGCGGGAGGACCCCACATCAAATGTTGTGGTACACCAGTATACGCGCCACATCTTTGGGGCAAAAGATTCGCCCACCTGCGCCAATTACGCACTTCAGCGCACGGCACGCGATAATGCTAAGGAGTACCCAGAAGCTGCGAAAGCCGTCCTTGAGAACTTCTACATGGACGATTACTTGGACTCAGTGGAATCCCCCGAGAGGGCCCTCATTAGGTCGAAGGAATTGGTACATCTTCTCCATCTAGGTGGGTTCAAGCTTACTAAGTTTGTAAGCAATGTACCAGAGCTGGCTGACCGAATTGATGGGTCTGCTCAATCCACTGAACCGAAGGTCATCGTTTCATCAAAGGAGGAATCAATGCACGTGCTTGGACTTAAGTGGGATCACAACAACGATACTCTGGTTGTTAGTAGGGGCACTAACAGCACCATCACGAAAAGTTTAACACAGCGCTTGGTCTTAAGTCTTGTGTCAAAGGTCTACGACCCAATTGGTCTTGTCGCACCTTTCACTGTTGGTGCTCGGTTAATCTTGAAAGACATTTGGCGTGTCAATGGACAAAGTTGGGATGACGATTTACCTAAGGACACAGTTGATAGATTCCTTGCCTGGTGTATTGAACTGCCGCGGTTAGCTGAGATCACTATACCGAGAAGTTACTTTTCAGGACCATTCCAACATCTTGAACTCCACATGTTTGGTGATAGCTCGCAAGACGTATTCAGTGCAGTAGGTTTTCTTAGGGCTCAAGTAACTTGCCTCTCTGGGGAGATTAAAACAGAGCTGGCGTTTGTCTTGGGCAAGGCCTGTGTTGCACCTATGAAGGTAATGACAGTTCCTAAGTTGGAATTACAAGCCGCTCTCCTCGCTGCACGTTTAAAAAGGGAAATCTGTCGAGCATTAACGGTTACTGTGGATAAAGTCTTTATGTGGACAGATAGTACAATCGTCTTGCAGTGGATAAACTCAACAAACAAACACCCCATCTTCATTGCAAATCGTGTTAGTGAAATCCTGGAGAACACCAGCGTTGACCAATGGAACCACGTCGCCACTTGTGATAATCCGGCAGATGCTGGCACGCGTGGCATGTCCGCTGAAGTTTCGCAATCAAGTAGCTGGGTGAGGGGCCCTGACTTCTTGAGAACTAAGCAATTCCCTTTTGTGCCAAATACTGACGTCGTTGATAACATCAAATTCGGCGCTGTAACCAAGGAACAAGATGATGGCTCCATCTCATCTCTAGCCGCATCCGTAACCAAGCCGCCTAAGGAACAAAGCTTTAATCTAATCCCGTTTGATAAGTTCAGTTCTTATCAAAAATTACTTCGTGTCACCGCATATGTGCTCCGTCTTTTACCATCTCATGAAAGTTACCGTACCGTAGACGGCAGCTTAGCCGACCCTGTTGAGCTTGACGAAGCCGAGCGTCATCTCCAGTACTTGGTTCAGGGAGAGACCTTCAATACTGAAAGAAAGGATCTTCTTGACAACAAATCCGTTAAGAAGAGCAGCCGCATTGCTCAGTTTACTCCGTTTATTGGGCCTCATGGTCTCGTCCGTTCTTCTGGTCGACTCCGACGGCTAGTGGAAATTGACTTTGACACTAAGCATCCTATCGTGCTGGATGCGCGTCATACTTTTGTTAAACTGTTTCTGCGGCATACTCATTTGAAGAACCATCATCAGGGCATCGACTACTTAAGGTCAAAGGTACAAGAACGTTATGCCATCCTAAAACTACGTTCCACACTGCGTTCCACCAAATCAAACTGCGTGTTGTGTAGAAAGTTCCGTGCAGCAACCATTCAGCCTATCATGGCAGACCTCCCAAAGGAGAGACTCGCATACCAGTCTCCTCCCTTTACAAACACCGGGGTTGATTACTTCGGCCCATTCTACGTCACTGTTCGTCGGACTACCGAGAAGAGGTGGGGATTTCTCTTCACTTGTCTCACTACTCGTGCTGTCCATGTTGAAGTTGTACAGTCAATGGACACCAGTTCCTGTGTAATGGTAGTTGAGCGGTTCGTCTCCCGTCGGGGTACTCCTGCTATGATTTGGTCGGATAATGGTACGAACTTCATTGGAGCGGAGAAAGAGCTCCGTGAATGTGTGGAAAATTGGAATACGCTTAATATCGCTGCCGAACTTGCACATAAGGGCATTAAGTGGAGGTTCAATCCACCCAGTGCGCCACACCAAGGTGGTATCTGGGAGAGGTTAGTTCGTAGTTTTAAAAGAGTACTATACACTATCCTCGGTACGCGTCGCCTCACAGATGAGTTGTTGAACACTACTTTTTGTCTGGTCGAATACGCACTAAACGCACGTCTCTTAACGCCTGTAAGCGCCGACCCGTCCGACCTAGGCCCAATAACACCTAATCATTTTCTACTCGGTAACCAAGCAACCAGAATTCCGTCCATCGTTGGCGTCGACGAGTTTGATTATCGTAAGCGGTACGCCCGTGCACAGTCATACGCCAATGCAATTTGGGCACGTTGGCTCAAGGAGTATATACCTGCACTGAACCGTAGATCTAAGTGGCAGACGCCTGCCGAGCAGCACCTCAAGGTCGGTGATTTAGTTTGGATCGTTGAAGAAAGCAACCCTAGGGGTTACTATCCAACTGCTCGGATTGAAGAACTTCGGTACGGCTCCGACAGCGTCGCCCGCTCCGCCGTCTTGCGCACGTCATCCGGATCGCTTGTCCGCCCACTCGTTAAGCTTGTACCGATCCTCCCAACCTAAATATAGAAATTTAGCGTAAGCAATGTTCAGGAACCATGATGTGTTCAAGAATGATGCCCACAGTTTTGGGTATTATTTATGTTTAAGCTTCAGTCTATATCGAATTGTGGTTTAAAGAAAGTATGCTAACCAGATAATCAGATGAACACACTTTTATCAATACTGATTTGTTATACCTTTCAACTCATTGCACGATCATCAGATAAGGATGTTAGTTGCATGAACTTTTTGCAAGATTGTTAATTTGGATATGAAAAAATAAATCATATTAAATAAAATCTTAGGTTTTAGAATAAGTTATTAGAGCCTTTTATTAAATTGGTAAAAAATCCCACAGTTGTGACAATGTATATTTGATCAATTTGTCAAGTATTTTAATTACATTTAGCTTATATTGGTTGTTAAAACATAATGGCGCTCAAGTAGACATATTGAAGGGACCTTCGAACAGAGATTGAACAGGTCAAAATATGTTCCATCTATAACAACAATCAAATTCGCCATTGAAATCGAAGAGTTGGAAAATATTCCCGTTTCAACGGATTAGTCAATCGTTAGTGGCACCTCAGAGTACTGAAATTGCAATCACTTGTTTGGATAGGGTAGGAGCTGACGCCATGAATATGTCACCCCATTACTCGAGGTCTCGACCAGTATGCGGAAACTTGCCGCACCGATGAGCTACAAGAAACGAACAAAACAAAACGAATCGTTCGAGGGCGAAGAAAAAGTAAAGAAAACTTTATTGAACAACATTGCGCTCAAACTCTGTTCTCATTTCTTCACGAAATATTTATTTTTCTTCTTTAACTCTCTTCCTCTCACTTTATATCTACACTTTTACAATCTTCGTTCACTCATTATAATGTTCTCATAATCTTAAAATTCAATAACTGTTTTAAATTAGGCTCCTTAGCTAATAATAAAACACCCTTTTTATACGCACATGAATGCTTTTGTGCTCTTTTGCTTGACAGGGAATTTACCGTGGGCTTTATATTCTCACGATCGATAATTATTATTAGATCGACTTTTCCCTATTTTGATTAAAGATCCTCAGCCGTGGATATTGTTAACACTTTTTTCACAAAATCGTATAACTAACATACTTAGAGGTAGCATATATTTGGGATGAGTAATGACTAATTCGATCGGTTCTTCTCGCAATTGGGGAGATTTCACTCAGGGACTTTTAAACGAATAAACGATTATTATTATATCAACTTTTCGTTAAAGTTCACTAATAGTCTGTAGTAGTCTTTTTTCATCTGGGGTTTCTCCTTTATCGGCTGTTGAATTTAGAAAACATCTCGTTTCTTAAGGCTTGATGGCTTCCCTTTTTCCGATAGCTCCACCATTCTGAAACAAACAAAATAATAAAAAGGCATCAACCGAAGTATATGAAAATAAACAAATAACTGATTGATGAATAGTGTATGGATATATCCTTTTTTGATCGAATTTGAACTAATTGTTCGTGTTCTCAGTTTTGTCCACACACGCTTTGAACCTAATCCTTGAACATGGATGTAACTAAAGCTTACGAAATCGCGTATTTTTACTCGACCAGTTTGTACGTAATTTGATTCTCATAAAATCGTGCACAAATTCCCTCGTAGTGCAGTGACATTCACGATAAGTTTTTCAGATTTTGGTAGAAAACTATTCTTTGCAAAACAACCCGGAGGTTGGTGGCAGAGCAAATCAGCGCTGAATCAGTCTAAAGACATTCTGTTTTTTAGGATGACCAGTACTCTGTTCATGTCACAATTTACACTGGCTAGTCTCAATTTTGAGTAAAATTTACGTCATGAAAAATAATACGCTCAGCTACAACGTCACGCCACACTTAACTCCCGCCAACAACGTTTGCTTTATATGCGCTTCGAACTTCCGCGTGTGTGCTTGTGACATTTAATTTGCGTAGCGAGTCGTAACCACTGCGCTAAATGGTCTTTGTGATAATTGCCTACAAACTAGCTTAAGTATAAATAGTGTGTACACACTAAATAAAGTTCAGGTAAATTTACCTGAAAAAATACCTTAACTTACCTGAAACGTTCAGGTAGTTTTGCCTTACCTGAACTTACCTTAACTTACCTCAACTTTACCTGAAACTTACCTGAAAAATTAAGGGTGCACCACCTGATCTTTTACCTGAACATACCTTAAATTTACCTGAAAAACACACCTGAACAGTTAAGGTAAAATAACCTAAACTTACCTGAAAAACGCGCAAAAATTACCTTAAAATTTAAGGTAAAAATACCTGAAAAAACACCTGAAATTTTATCTTAAAAATACCTTAAATTTAACCTGAACTTTTAAGGTAAATTATATTAGTTAAGGTAAATTTACCTTAAAAATTAAGGTAAAAAATTAAGGTGTTTTTAAGGTAAGTTAAGGTATGTTCAGGTAAAAGTTCAGGTGGTGCCCCCTTAATTTTTCAGGTAATTTTCAGGTAAAAACTAACGGATTTAAGGTAGAATTAAGGTGCGTTCAGGTGTGTTAAGGTAAAGTTCAGGCAAGGCAAAACTACCTGAACCGGTTCAGGTAAAAAAATTTCAGGTAAAATTACCTGAAAAATTAAGGTAAATTATATGTACACAGTCGAATGGGGAAAAAGTCTTAGCTTGTTCATGAGAATCTTTAGTTTCTTTGATGACTAGAAAGGGTGCATTGCTGAGGCCCACGAGGGAGCAGCACCTAAACCAGAAGGCAGTCTAGACGTCAAAGAAAAGAAAGAGACCCAAAAAAGCTAAGACAAAAGCAGGAAGGGAGCAAGAAAAGTGGAGCGCAGACAAAAAAACGAAAGAGCGAAAAAGGGGCGAGGCAGGCAAAACAGAAAAACAAAACTCTTAAAAACCAAACAGCGCGAGGAGCAAGAAAAGCGAGAGAAAAAGAGAAAAGGCACAAAAAATTGGGTTGTGTAGGCTCCACAAAGGAGGATGGGGAAGTCTTAGCTTGTTCATGAGAATCTTTAGTTTCTTTGATGACTAGAAAGGGTGCATTCCTGAGGCCCACGAGGGAGCAGCACCTAAACCAGAAGGCAGTCTAGACGTCAAAGAAAAGAAAGAGACCCAAAAAAGCTAAGACAAAAACAGGAAGGGAGCAAGAAAAGAGGAGCGCAGACAAAAAAAACGAAAGAGCGAAAAAGGGGCGAGGCAGGCGAAACAGAAAAACAAAACTCTTAAAAACCAAACAGCGCGAGGAGCAAGAAAAGCGAGAGAAAAAGAGAAAAGGCACAAAAAATTGGGTTGTGTAGGCTCCACAAAGGAGGATGGGGAAGTCTTAGCTTGTTCATGAGAATCTTTAGTTTCTTTGATGACTAGAAAGGGTGCATTGCTGAGGCCCACGAGGGAGCGGCACCTAAACCAGAAGGCAGTCTAGACGTCAAAGAAAAGAAAGAGACCCAAAAAAGCTAAGACAAAAACAGGAAGGGAGCAAGAAAAGAGGAGCGCAGACGACAAAAAACGAAAAAAGAGCGAAAAAGGGGCGAGGCAGGCGAAACAGAAAAACAAAACTGTTTAAAACCAGACAGCGAGGAGCAAGAAAAGCGAGAGAAAAAGAGAAAAGGCACAAAAAACTGGGTTGTGTAGGCTCCACAAAGGAGGATGGGGAAGTCTAAGCTTGTTCATGAGAATCTTTAGTTTCTTTGATGACTAGAAAGGGTGCATTCCTGAGGCCCACGAGGGAGCAGCACCTAAACCAGAAGGCAGTCTAGACGTCAAAGAAAAGAAAGAGACCCAAAAAAGCTAAGACAAAAACAGGAAGGGAGCAAGAAAAGAGGAGCGCAGACAAAAAAAACGAAAAAAGAGCGAAAAAGGGGCAAGGTAGGCGAAACAGAAAAACAAAACTCTTAAAAACCAAACAGCGCGAGGAGCAAGAAAAGCGAGAGAAAAAGAGAAAAGGCACAAAAAACTGGGTTGTGTAGGCTCCACAAAGGAGGATGGGGAAGTCTTAGCTTGTTCATGAGAATCATTAGTTTCTTTGATGACTAGAAAGGGTGCATTACTGAGGCCCACGAGGGAGCAGCACCTAAACCAGAAGGCAGTCTAGACGTCAAAGAAAAGAAAGACACCCAAAAAGCTAAGACAAAAGCAGGAAGGGAGCAAGAAAAGAGGAGCGCAGACAAAAAAACGAAAGAGCGAAAAAGGGGCGAGGCAGGCGAAACAGAAAAACAAAACTCTTAAAAACCAAACAGCGCGAGGAGCAACAAAAGCGAGAGAAAAAGAGAAAAGGAACAAAAAACTGGATTGTGTAGGCTCCACAAAGGAGGATGGGGAAGTCTTAGCTTGTTCATGAGAATCTTTAGTTTCTT
The DNA here is from genome assembly GCF_964194025.1 of Convolutriloba macropyga. NCBI lineage: Eukaryota > Metazoa > Xenacoelomorpha > Acoela > Convolutidae > Convolutriloba > Convolutriloba macropyga. The sequence continues at coordinate 40,111,088 of NC_134472.1, forward strand.
TGATGACTAGAAAGGGTGCATTGCTGAGGCCCACGAGGGAGCGGCACCTAAACCAGAAGGCAGTCTAGACGTCAAAGAAAAGAAAGAGACCCAAAAAAGCTAAGACAAAAACAGGAAGGGAGCAAGAAAAGAGGAGCGCAGACGACAAAAAACGAAAAAAGAGCGAAAAAGGGGCGAGGCAGGCGAAACAGAAAAACAAAACTCTTAAAAACCAAACAGCGCGAGGAGCAACAAAAGCGAGAGAAAAAGAGAAAAGGAACAAAAAACTGGATTGTGTAGGCTCCACAAAGGAGGATGGGGAAGTCTTAGCTTGTTCATGAGAATCTTTAGTTTCTTTGATGACTAGAAAGGGTGCATTGCTGAGGCCCACGAGGGAGCGGCACCTAAACCAGAAGGCAGTCTAGACGTCAAAGAAAAGAAAGAGACCCAAAAAAGCTAAGACAAAAACAGAAAGGGAGCACGAAAAGAGGAGCGCAGACGGCAGAAAGAGCGAAAAAGGGGCGAGGCAGGCCAAACAGAAAAACAAAATTGTTGAAAACCAAACAGAGCGAGGACCAAATTACAAAAAGCGAGAGACACAAGAAAAAGTGAATTGCTGAGGCCCACGAGGGAGCCGCACCTAAAACAGAAGGCATTCTAGACCTCAAAGAAAATAAAGAGACCCAAAAAAGCTAAGACAAAAATAGGAAGGGAGCAAACCAAACAGAGCCAGGAGCAAAATAAAAAAAGCGACAATGACAAAAGGAAAAAACAAAAAGTTGGATAACAAACAATAGTAAGAAACGCTAAGAAAATTAAATCGGAACATAAA
>NC_134472.1:40116898-40124398 GCF_964194025.1 Convolutriloba macropyga
AACTTTCACATTAGCTCCTAGAGACAATAAACAATTGTCACCAGTGCGACTTTGAGTTTTAAAATTACAAACTAGGTCAATCAGATATTTTTTCAGTTTGTAATCTCTAACCTTAATTTTTTCCAATGATGTTAGAGAGATCTGCAGCATAATTATTGTACCGCAAGTTATTTCGCAGAACAATATGATCAAAGGTGCAACCCACCTCTGAACATCTGTGCAGAGAAAGTGGATGATAATCGTAAATACTTTTTTGCGAAACTAGTAAGAAGTTCTCTTGGTCTGCAGTCACTAAGAAGGATCGCGAATGATTATGATAGGAGTCTACGCAAAGTCTCTGGCATGCAAAATAGCACTCTTCTGATGATAATAAAATATTTTTTATTAAAACGAAATTGGGTTGGGACGAACTGTGATCCGTCAGGGAGTCAATTAGAACATCATTTTGACAGTAACGTGTACCATAAATGGTGACATTAGTAGCATGAAGGGCCTCTTTTGAGGGGAAAATTTCATGCGTTACATGCAAAAAGGAACTTGATATGGGCTGAATATGCGCAGTAGTTAGCAAGAGTTTTTTAATAGGTAAATCATCGGACCATTCATGAAATTGACTGATTTGATGTCGCAGGGCCAAACTTTTGCATACGTTCTTAAAATTACATATATTGTGAGTTAATCGCTTGAAGTATTGATGCTTACGCTCGTACCTCAAAACTCTTTGGTATATGAAAGGTCCAGAAGATCTTAAAACACGCGGATAATGAATTAATTTGTGTTGCTTGAACGAAATTGATTCTGAAGGAAACAAGGTCACGAAACGCTGAAGATGTTCAAAAATTTTAATACCCAATGCAAAGAAGTCTGATTCGACAAAGGTGGGGCTCAGAAGAAATTCAATCAGATCGAAAAACTGAAGCAGAAAAGTCCAATTCTCGTCATTTGATGGAAGAAGGTCATGGATAATAAGAGGCAAAAATCTAAACAACGTAAACATTTGATCATATTTTTGTTTCAAGGGGCCGGACGACTTATTCTTAATTCGTTCATAATCAAATTCTGATGGTTTTCCATCAATATCTCTACCATAACCAAAATTATTTATTCTTGAATTCAGCTTATTAATATCAAAGTATTCCGGAATCAACTGGTTTAAAACGACGCGAACTACTTTCATCAAGCTGCCTTGAAAAATGTCATGATGCAAATCAGCCGTAAAATTTTTGTAGGGATCAAAAAAATTAGTTTCTAATTCGCAAACTCTTTTTAAACCATTAGTCTTGGCTAAAGCATCCTTTTTAATTCCAGTTGGTAACCGCAGTTGACTTTCATCTTCTTCAAACACTAACTTGAACATTGATTGTGGAACGGTGCATTTTTCACAAACTTTTCCCAGAGAAAAACTTTCATTGAAGCCAAACACGGAATGATATCCTAAATTATCAGCAACAAAAGTCAAGTTTTTTGCCTTTACTTTATAAAAGTTTCCGCTTTTAGTGGTTATATTCATACCGGACTCTAATTTTTTGAGATCATCTCTGATAGTTTTCAGCACTTCACCAAAACCAAATGACTTTATATCCAGATATTGAACTAGAGCAACAACATAAGTCCATTTGATATCACTGTTTAACCAGGGGGGGAGGTTTTTGAGATTCCAATAAAAACATCCAATTTTGTGAATGGTTGTTCGAGAACCAATTGGATTCACTGGTTCAATTTCATCAAAATAAAGCTGTAACACAACATCAAGACTGTTTTCTGTTTCAATGGTTCCCGCTTCAACTTCTAAAATTTTGTTCTCCGTTTTTGTTGCCAGCTTTCCGGTTGTTTGCATTAAATCCAAAACAATACCGCTTAAACTTAGTTGACTTAACAGTTGTTTATATGCATGGCAAATTTCAAATATTTTATCGTGTTGCAAAACAACCTGTTTTAAGACATCGGAAATAGGAATGAACTGTCCAGTTCGCAAAATTTTTTTGTAAATTAGTTTGCCTTGAAACTTTTTTGTCTCATACTCTTCGCCGAACACAATTTCTCGGGGACTTACAAACGAATTTTGCTGTCTTAAATATCGCAGCAGTTGATACTGTGTCTCAATTTTTGTTAACCTAAAATTTTTACTTGCACTTAATAATTTATTGAAGGTATGACTACCTGAAACGCTCGGAACTTCATGTTCTATTTCACTGAGAGCTAAACTTACAGTTCTTAGAAGGTCATCTGCCACATTTGCTGTTGAATTTACAAAACTTAAAGCCTGCGTGTATGTTGTATTAGGACTGTCTAATAAGCCAAACAACAGATCCCTCCCAGCACAACCATCCATGAACCTTTTAAATCGCATTTCAAAATTTGGACGCTCTTCCATTACCACTTCAGAATTCTCAATAATAATTGGTTCTTCTGTAGATTTTGAAAGCTTCAACTCATCACTATCACGATCAAAGGAGGCGTCCTTTTTCAAAAATAAGTGATGGCTCCTCACATGCCTACTCAAATAACGAATGCTTGTAAACTCTTTGGAACAAAAAACGCACTCAAAACTAAAGGCAGACCCGTGATAGTCACTAAGATGTGATTTGTAATTAGCAAGAGAAAGCATGTTAGTACAATTTTTGAACTTGCAGCAATAGGTTACGCTAGGATCAAGTGGAAAGAAGAACTTTTTATTTTCGAGGAGAGCAGTTTTGGGTTTACATTCTCCTAAAGCAGAAGAAATGAAGGGAATGGATTGAGTAGGTAACACGGTTTCAGTTGACTCTATCACATTCGTAACCTCTTGAAATACAGGGGATGGTTCACTCAGCTTAGGTTTCTTTGATTTTAATATGATCTCGTTAACTTCCCTGACCGAATCTGTAGCCAATTGTTCTTCATGCTGGGTTACATGTTTGATGAAGCTCTTGAAACCAGAAAAGCAGCGCTTACAAATAAAACAGGTAAACTCGGCTTCAAACCTATGGTGCTTTTGCATGTGGGGACGGAAATTTTCGTTTGTTAAGTATGTCTGAGCTCTACAAAATTCACAAATAGTATTATACAACGGAACAAAATTTTCATCAGAGAAAGCTTCAACTGCTTGCGCTTGTCTTAAGTTAAAACTTCTGCAAGGTTGGGTACTGCCTCTCGTCAAATCAATCTCCGCACCAAACTCCGACGACCTACTATGTATTATTTGAGAACATGGGCGTTCTACAACGTGATCAGGAGAGTCAAAATTTTCGGCGTCCACAGTTTCATTACTAAGTTCAGTGAAGTTGCTGTTGTTTACCCCATTAGCTTCATTTATACCCTCATGGTTGATGCCTGTATTACCATCCTGCTTATCTATAAGATCATCAGCAGAGTTAAAGGAACTACTGTTTACAGTTTGACTAGTGTTCTCCAAATTCCTAGTACCTGTTGTTACATTATTTTCGTTAATATCACTATGTTCAATGCCTGCATCAAAATTACTGGTGGGTCTTACATCATTCAAAACAGTTGAAAAAGTTCTACCTGACCTCGTTGACTTCTCAGGAACTGATATTACTGAACCAACAATTTTACTCCCATGACTTTTCTTGTTAGGGCAGAGACAATTTTCATTATTTTCACCAAAATACTTACTCCCATAGAACACAGTCAGTTCATCACCTACAGCAATTGGTTTCAAAGTCCTTAAAAAGCACACACCTTTCTTATTTCGGGGGGACTCGTATTTACAATTTGGTAAACACGAATGATTTACAAAAGATAGGGGACCCTGTAAAGAAAAAGCAGAACCAGATCTCAAAAAGACGGAAAAATTGAGCTCTGGAAAGTCATCTATGTTTTCCGGGCAAGATGACACAACACCCGACAACCCTTTTATCAACTTATTAGCATCAAGGACAGATTTTGCAACAACTTTGAAACCACAGTACCCTCTGTTGCTGTCTTCCACAAACCTAAAATCAGGTTCAAAAGCAACGTTTACCAAAGCCAACTCATAAAGATTTTTCATGTAACAATACAAAACACTTTCTTGCTTAATGCTGATTCTTTGATCATTTCTTATAGCGCGATGACTTTTTAAATCTTTCTTATCAATTAGTTGTTCTAGAAGAAGCCAATCAATGCTTGCAACTTCAAAATAGCTTTGTACTACGCTTTCAATTTCGTTAAAATTAGACATTGAAGATTTTTCTAACCTCAGATTAGTAGTAGTATCTCTTGAAGGGCGCACGTCAACTTTATCAACTCATAATAAATCAGTATGATCTGAAAATAGAATTAATGTTTTAAAAGACGCAAAACTGGAAATTGGAATGCAACGTAATCATTTGATCTATCTTCACTAAAGCGAGCTCAATTCAATTGAAAAAAAAACTAAGACGAGCTGAGTTCAATTGAAAAAACAACATAACAGCAAACACCGCAAATATTCTATGATATTGTAATAACTTGAAGTAAGAAATGAAAATGTAGATAGCTAAATAGTCAAGACAAAATTAGGAAGACATGCATTTGCAGCGCAACAGCTACATTAAAATTAAACATCGCGAGAAGGGAAGAACTGAAAGATTGACATATTAAGAAACTGATATCAGATACAGGTATTAGTTAAATGAATTGCGCAATAAATGCATTGCAAATTCAATTTATAAAACTAAGGCGACCTCAGTTCAATTCAAAAACCATTATAACATTGCAAACAACGCAAATACTGTATGATATTGTAATAACTTAGGAAATGAAATACAGTAGATACCTAAATAGTCATGACAAAATTAGGAAGCAAGGCATTTGCAGCGCAACAGCTATATTAAAATTAAACATCGTGAAAAGGGAACAACTGCAAGATTGACACATAAAGAATTTAGACATTAGATACAGGTATTAGGTAAATGAACTGCGCAAAAGTTTGTTAGAGAACGAGCTTCATAGCAACCAGCCAACTCAATTACGTTCTTCACTGTCATTGGCGTCTTGAATGCTATTCAACATTTTCGCCAGCGCGTCAACTTGGTGAGGAATTCGCAACATTGGTAACTTGAAGACCAAGTACTGAAGGAAGGACCAAACGATACAAGTTTGCTCTGGGTAGCGCAGATTGAATACATAGAAAAGCCGAAAGGCAATATCAATGGCATTCGAAGTGTCCCTAGCCTCCAATGGACCAACACGAGATGCAACAAAAGTCTAAAAAACGATTTCAAGCAAATAGAGCCAAACAAAATTATTAAAACAGAAATTCATACCTGCCCCGATGACTTCAGAATAGACCCGAATACTTTTTGCGCACATTCATCCCTGATGTTGCTTACGTCCTAAATTTGATTAAAAAAGTTCGCACAGATAATCAACATACAAAACAGAAAACAAAACAAAACAAATTACCGCGATGTCAGAGATAAAACTATCTCTGGCAGCTGTTAGCGCTTCAATAGTTGTTGGCCGGTTTTTACATCCAGCACCTAGCTTCACGGGTGCCAACAATGGAAGAAGCCGAAGTGCCAATTCGGAATCAGGTACTAAATACCCACAACATCAAAAATCGAGACCACATTTAAAAATTTAAAAGAAAAACGAAATTAAAGCAATTACAGTTACGCAGTTTCAAGCTCCGGATCTTATCTGCCGCTTCTCGGGGTGGCTGTGTCTCAGCTGTTTTAATTAACGGGGTCATGAAGCGAAGAAACAATTCAGAGAACTTTTGATTTGAAGCGTCCGGTACCCACAGACGAAACTCGGCATCAAGCTGTTGAAAAAAGAAGCAATTTGATTAAAAATCCAAAACAATTTTTTACAATGTGCCGAAATATTCAGACACAAACCTCCTCAAAATTCGAAACATCTAGACCAATTATGTAAACATAATTTGCATAATTGATGTTGCCTTTTCCTGCCAGCAGTTTTTGTCTCTCAACAATAGTCCTACATCTAAGAACCCCTTTGCTCTCATCAACGTTGACGAATTTTCCCATCAGATCCGTCATGTCTACCTCCTCGACTTCATTCTCCCGAGAAACTCGCTGTCTCTTGGCAGGCTCAGGCAGTCCTTAAAAGCGACAAGGAAAAATCAGGAAAAAAAACTAAACAATTGAAGAAAAAACTTGAAAAAAACCTTGGCTCCGTCTACGAGCAGACTCTTTTGACTTCCGATCTGCCCTCCTAGTCTTGAGGTTCTCCTCAATCAAACCAGTTGGGGGATGCTTCCTTTCAATGCCCCCAGCCAAACTTTCTTTGAAGTAAGGTTTGAAGAACAACGACTAAAAAAAGGGAAGCCAATAACATAAATTTACAAAGAATACCCTGAACAAAAAAATACGAACTTCAGGACAGTTCTCGTCCACTGAAACCAGTTCTGGATAGGCTTCAATGATTAACTTCGCATATTTAGTTTTGGTTTCTGTGGATGGCTTCAACTTTTCCTCCTCTGATCCACTTTCGCGCTAAAGAGAAAAAATCACGCTTCGCAAATGTGAGGAAAAACGAGGAAAGTCTCTGCATTGTAAATAATGAGAATAAAATTTTTTAAAAAAAACAGAAACTTGAACCTTAATCATTTCAGCGACCACAATTCTGACCAGCTGGTTTTGGCCAGATTTAGACCGAAGGTTCAGGTGGTCAGCCAGGGTCTTCAACTCCTCAACGTTCAGCGTATCAGTTGTTGTTGATGCAGCTGCTCTTATAGGGGTTATATTCCCAGTCGACAAAGCTGAAGCTAATGTAGCTTCACTTCTGTTACTAAAAGACGAGTTCGGAGTACTCGCCTCATTATTGCCCACTAACAATTTCAATTCATAGATCGCAGGCAGAGGAAAACCCAATCCTACGAGAACATCATCTGACAGAGCTTTAAAGGAAATCGGTGTCAGCATCGACTTCCTTATAATTTCTTTCAGCAAAGACTTTTGCTGACCATCAAGGTCCATATCATCAACGAAGTCTGTCAAAGGCATAATGGTATCTAGAAGCGAAACAAAAGATTAAAGTTTTCAGAAAAAAAAGAAAAGCAAAAACAATAACCGCAAAAGCTAAAGACGCAAACAATCTGGTGGACACAAAACCCTGCAATGCTCTAGAAACGCCAAGAGTAATTTCTGAACGGAACAAAATATAATTTGCAAAACTAGTGGTCAGAAAACAATGCAGTGGGCAAAAAAGGTGTAGCTAAGAAATCGAATCTTTACAAAACTCTTGCTTGTTAAAGAGGAAAAAACAACTTGAAATACTGGTGGTCACGAAACCACGCAGTGTGCAAGGAAATATGGCTTGGAGAACCTCTTGAGCCAAGCAGAACTATAAATGAAAGCACTGGTGGACACAAAACAACGCAGTGTGAAAAAAACTATCGATGCAGCCTACAGCCAGAGAATTTTCAGCCTTCCAAGCGAATTCGATTAAAGATTCCAAAACACTGCTGATCATAAAACCAGGCAGTGTAAAAAAAACCATCAATGCAGATCACAGCCAGAGGTGGTCACGAAACCACGCAGAGCACAAACAAATCAGATTGTATGTTTTCTC
>NC_134472.1:40129398-40420898 GCF_964194025.1 Convolutriloba macropyga
TCTATTGGAAGCAAACTAAAAAGTTTAGACTTTATAAATATAAAGCGAACAAAATGATTTTTTTTTTGGATTTTGGAACAAAATTTTTTTGTTTGGTGACTATATACAAGATAAATATCTGTAGTGAAGATATGACTGTTAGAAAGCCGCCATTTAAATTAATGCACAAATAAGTCAAATGCCAAACCAAAGAAGTGAACTAATTGTTAGAAAACAATGAACAACAAAAGCAGCTTTCTAGCAGTTAATATTGTCTATTGGAAGCAAACAAAGGTTTTTAGACTTTATAAATATAAAGCGCACAAATTGATTTTGTTGGATTTTTGAACAAAATTTTTTTGTTTGGTCACTATATACAAGTATCTATCTGTAGTGAAGATATGACTGTTAGAAAGCCTCCATTTAAATTATTGCAAAAATAAGTCAAATGCCAAACTGAAGAAGTGAACTAATTGTTAGAAAACAATGAACAACAAAATCAGCTTCTAGCAGTTAATAGTCTATTGGAAACAAACTAAAAGGTTAACTTTTTAAAAATTATAAAGCTCAAAGTGGTTTTTTGAATAATAAATACAAGATAAACATCTGTAGGGAATGTATGACTGTTAGAAAGCCGCCATTTGAACTAATGCACAAAGTCAAATGCCAAACAGAAGTGAACTAATTGTTAGAAAACAATGAAAAGCAGCTTTCTAGTAGTTAATATTGTCTATTGGAAGCAACTAAAAGGTTTAGACTTTATATATATAAAGCAAACAAATTGATTTTTTTTGGATTTTGGAACAAAATTTTTTTGTTTGGTGACTATATACAAGATAAATATCTGTAGTGAAGATATGACTGTTAGAAAGCCGCCATTTAAATTAATACACAAATAAGTCAAATGCCAAACTGAAGAAGTGAACTAATTGTTAGAAAACAATGAACAACAAAAGCAGCTTTCTAGCAGTTAATATTGTCTATTGGAAGCAAACTAAAAGGTTTTTAGACTTTAAATATAAAGCGCACAAATTGATTTTGTTGGATTTTTGAACAAAATTTTTTTGTTTGGTCACTATATACAAGTATCTATCTGTAGTGAAGATATGACTAGAAAGCCTCCATTTAAATTGATGCAAAAATAAGTCAAATGTCAAACTGAAGAAGTGAACTACTTGTTAGAAAACAATGAACAACAAAATCAGCTTTCTAGCAGTTAATAGTCTATTGGAAACAAACTAAAAGGTTTACTTTTTAACAATTATAAAGCTCAAAGTGGTTTTTTGGTTTTTTGAATAATAAATACAAGATAAACATCTGTAGGGAAAATATGACTGTTAGAAAGCCGCCATTTAAATTAATGCACAAAGTCAATTGCCAAACAGAAGTGAACTAATTTTTAGAAAACAATGAAAAGCAGCTTTCTAGTAGTTAATATTGTCTATTGGAAGCAACTAAAAGGTTTAGACTTTATAAATATAAAGCGAACAAATTGATTTTTTTTTGGATTTTGGAACAAAATTTTTTTGTTTGGTGACTATATACAAGATAAATATCTGTAGTGAAGATATGACTGTTAGAAAGCCGCCATTTAAATTAATGCACAAATAAGTCAATTGCCAAACAGAAGAAGTGCACTAATTGTTAAAAAACAATGAACAAAAGCAGCTTTCTAGCAGTTAATATTGTCTTTTGGAAGCAAACTAAAAGGTTTAGACTTTACAAAAACAAAGCAAACAAATTAATTTTTTTTGGATTTTTCAAAATTTTTTGTTTCGTGACAATATTCAAGATAAATATCTGTAGTTAAGATATGACTGTTAGAAAGCCGCCATTTAAATTAATACACAAATAAGTCAAATGCCAAACCAAAGAAGTGAACTAATTGTTAGAAAACAAAGAACAACAAAAGCAGCTTTCTAGCAGTTAATATTGTCTATTGGAAGCAAACTAAAAGGTTTTTAGACTTTATAAATATAAAGCGCACACACAAATTGATTGTTGGATTTTTGAACAAAATTTTTTTGTTTGGTCACTATATACAAGTATCTATCTGTAGTGAAGATATGACTGTTAGAAAGCCGCCATTTAAATGAATACACAAATAAGTCAAATGCCAAACCAAAGAAGTAAACTAATTGTTAGAAAACAATGAACAACAAAAGCAGCTTTCTAGCAGTTAATATTGTCTATTGGAAGCAAACTAAAAGGTTTTTAGACTTTATAAAAATAAAGCGCACAAATTGATTTTTTTTTTATTTTCGAACAAAAAATTTTTGTTTGGTGACTATATACAAGATAAATATCTGTAGGGGAGACATAACTTTCGGAAAGCTGCAATTTGAACTTACAAAAAAATTTATCAACAACCATATTTGTGAAAATGACATGAACCCTAAAAACAATCCAATTACTTGAAATGTTTGCAGCTTTCTGACAGTTACTAGAACGTATTAAAGGTGAACAGGAAGTTAAGTCTTTGCAAGATTTTGTATATTATACAGTTTTAATGTCCAAAAACTATTGTAGAAAACAGCTTACTGTGGAGCATTGTGAGCATTGAACAACATGGCATTGGCAATTTGCCCCATCAATTTTAGAAACTTATGGTAGCACTCAGGTTTTAGATGACATCTTTCTCTAATAGGTTCATCCTTAAAACTAGATCTTGTAACAGTACGGTTAGGGAAAAAATACTGGCTTAACCTGGCTTTGAGTCTTCTATTAAAAGCAACAACAGTATCCTGATCATGATCTTTTCTTGAAAACAGCTGAACTACGCGCACAATATAATCATTCGAAGGCAGATGTCCAATGAAATCAACATAATAATTTATCAGAACTTCAGGATCAGTATTATTGAGGTCATTTCCTCCAAGCACAATGCAAATATATCTATATTGAACTAATCGCGGATAGAGTTCTCTTAAGTGGTGAGCTCTTTGACCACCTCGGGCTAGCAGTTCAAATTCATACCTATGAGCAGTCGACAGCTCTGCGCATGTTGCTATCACCAACAAATATTAATTTATCCACAGCCCTAAAATTGATGGTACTATACAAATAAAACATGTAATCTAACATTGTTTGCACATCATCGTTTTCTTCATTATCATAAAAAATAAACTGATAACCGTTACGGAAGACGATTCTTTGTGTCGTATTCATTCTGAAACACAAAAAATGACCTCAATTTCAAAAATAAAAATGATTAAGCATTAAAATGATTCGAAAATTTGAACCATATAGTAAATGAATGGCTCAATAAATAAAATATTGAAAAACACTTTGTTAAACTGTATGAAGATAGTATTTTGAGTGCAAAATCTGACAACGTGTGCATTACTTCTATCTCAGACCACCTAGAACAAAAATTCCTTCTCAATTAGAACCCATTTGGACTTTCCCACTCTTACTTAGGCCCTCAATTGATTTGAACAAGTCCTTCACTATATTGAAAAACACTTTTTGTTAAACTGTATAAAGATTGTATTTTGAGATCGAAATCTGACAACGTGTTAAGTACTTCTATCTCAGACCACCTAGAACGATAATCTCTTCTCATTTAGAACCCATTTGGAATTTCCCACTCTTACTTAGGCCCTCAATTGATTTGAGCAAGTCCTTCACTATATTGAAAAACACTTTTTGTTAAACTGTATAAAGATGGTATTTTGAGAGCGAAATCTGACAACGTGTTAAGTACTTCTATCTCAGACCACCTAGAACGATAGTTCCTTCTCATTTAGAACCCATTTGGACTTTCCCACTCCTACTTAGGCCCTCAATTGATTTGAACAAGTCCTTCACTATATTGAAAACAACTTTTTGTTAAACTGTATAAAGATGGTATTTTGAGTGCGAAATCTGACAACGTGTTAAGTACTTCTATCTCAGACCACCTAGAACAATAATTCCTTCTCATTTAGAACCCATTTGGACTTTCCCACTCCTACTTAGGCCCTCAATTGATTTGAACAAGTCCTTCACTATATTGAAAACAACTTTTTGTTAAACTGTATAAAGATGGTATTTTGAGTGCGAAATCTGACAACGTGTTAAGTACTTCTATCTCAGACCACCTAGAACAATAATTCCTTCTCATTTAGAACCCATCTGGACTTTCCCACTCCTACTTAGGCCCTCAATTGATTTGAACAAGTCCTTCACTATACTGAAAACAACTTTTTGTTAAACTGTATATAGATGGTATTTTGAGTGCGAAATCTGACAACGTGTTAAGTACTTCTATCTCAGACCACCTAGAACGATAATTCCTTCTCATTTAGAACCCATTTGGACTTTCCCACTCCTACTTAGGCCCTCAATTGCTTTGAACAAGTCCTTCACTATATTGAAAACAACTTTTTGTTAAACTGTATAAAGATGGTATTTTGAGTGCGAAATCTGACAACGTGTTAAGTACTTCTATCTCAGACCACCTAGAACGATAATTCCGTCTCATTTAGAACCCATTTGGACTTTCCCACTCCTACTTAGGCCCTCAATTGATTTGAACAAGTCCTTCGCTATATTGAAAAACACTTTGTTAAACTGTATAAAGATGGTATTTTGAGAGCGAAATCTGACAACGTGTTAAGTACTTCTATCTCAGACCACCTAGAACGATAATTCCTTCTCATTTAGAACCCATTTGGACTTTCCCACTCCTACTTAGGCCCTCAATTGATTTGAACAAGTCCTTCACTATATTGAAAAACACTTTTTATTTAAACTGTATAAAGATGGTATTTTGAGAGCGAAATCTGACAACGTGTTAAGTACTTCTATCTCAGACCACCAAGAACGATAGTTCCTTCTCATTTAGAACCCATTTGGACTTTCCCACTCCTACTTAGGCCCTCAATTGATTTGAACAAGTCCTTCACTATATTGAAAACAACTTTTTGTTAAACTGTATAAAGATGGTATTTTGAGTGCGAAATCTGACAACGTGTTAAGTACTTCTATCTCAGACCACCTAGAACGATAATTCCTTCTCATTTAGAACCCATTTGGACTTTCCCACTCCTACTTAGGCCCTCAATTGATTTGAACAAGTCCTTCACTATATTGAAAACAACTTTTTGTTAAACTGTATAAAGCTGGTATTTTGAGTGCGAAATCTGACAACGTGTTAGGTACTTCTATCTCAGACAACATAGAACGATAATTCCTTCTCATTTAGAACCCATTTGGACTTTCCCACTCCTACTTAGGCCCTCAATTGATTTGAACAAGTCCTTCGCTATATTGAAAAACACTTTGTTAAACTGTATAAAGATGGTATTTTGAGAGCGAAATCTGACAACGTGTTAAGTACTTCTATCTCAGACCACCTAGAACGATACTTCCTTCTCATTTAGAACCCATTTGGACTTTCCCACTCCTACTTAGGCCCTCAATTGATTTGAACAAGTCCTTCACTATATTGAAAAACACTTTTTATTTAAACTGTATAAAGATGGTATTTTGAGAGCGAAATCTGACAACGTGTTAAGTACTTCTATCTCAGACCACCTAGAACGATAGTTCCTTCTCATTTAGAACCCATTTGGACTTTCCCACTCCTACTTAGGCCCTCAATTGATTTGAACAAGTCCTTCACTATATTGAAAACAACTTTTTGTTAAACTGTATAAAGATGGTATTTTGAGTGCGAAATCTGACAACGTGTTAAGTACTTCTATCTCAGACCACCTAGAACGATAATTCCTTCTCATTTAGAACCCATTTGGACTTTCCCACTCCTACTTAGGCCCTCAATTGATTTGAACAAGTCCTTCACTATATTGAAAACAACTTTTTGTTAAACTGTATAAAGCTGGTATTTTGAGTGCGAAATCTGACAACGTGTTAGGTACTTCTATCTCAGACCACCTAGAACGATAATTCCTTCTCAATTAGAACCCATTTGGACTTTCCCACTCCTACTTAGGCCCTCAATTGATTTGAACAAGTCCTTCACTATATTGAAAAACACTTTTTATTTAAACTGTATAAAGATGGTATTTTGAGAGCGAAATCTGACAACGTGTTAAGTACTTCTATCTCAGACCACCTAGAACGATAGTTCCTTCTCATTTAGAACCCATTTGGACTTTCCCACTCCTACTTAGGCCCTCAATTGATTTGAACAAGTCCTTCACTATATTGAAAACAACTTTTTGTTAAACTGTATAAAGATGGTATTTTGAGTGCGAAATCTGACAACGTGTTAAGTACTTCTATCTCAGACCACCTAGAACGATAATTCCTTCTCATTTAGAACCCATTTGGACTTTCCCACTCCTACTTAGGCCCTCAATTGATTTGAACAAGTCCTTCACTATATTGAAAACAACTTTTTGTTAAACTGTATAAAGCTGGTATTTTGAGTGCGAAATCTGACAACGTGTTAGGTACTTCTATCTCAGACCACCTAGAACGATAATTCCTTCTCAATTAGAACCCATTTGGACTTTCCCACTCCTACTTAGGCCCTCAATTGATTTGAACAAGTCCTTCACTATATTGAAAAACACTTTTTATTTAAACTGTATAAAGATGGTATTTTGAGAGCGAAATCTGACAACGTGTTAAGTACTTCTATCTCAGACCACCTAGAACGATAGTTCCTTCTCATTTAGAACCCATTTGGACTTTCCCACTCCTACTTAGGCCCTCAATTGATTTGAACAAGTCCTTCACTATATTGAAAACAACTTTTTGTTAAACTGTATAAAGATGGTATTTTGAGTGCGAAATCTGACAACGTGTTAAGTACTTCTATCTCAGACCACCTAGAACGATAATTCCTTCTCATTTAGAACCCATTTGAACTTTCCCACTCCTACTTAGGCCCTCAATTGATTTGAACAAGTCCTTCACTATATTGAAAACAACTTTTTGTTAAACTGTATATAGATGGTATTTTGAGTGCGAAATCTGACAACGTGTTAAGTTCTTCTATCTCAGACCACCTAGAACGATAATTCCTTCTCATTTAGAACCCATTTGGACTTTCCCACTCCTACTTAGGCCCTCAATTGATTTGAACAAGTCCTTCGCTATATTGAAAACAACTTTTTGTTAAACTGTATAAAGATGGTATTTTGAGTGCGAAATCTGACAACGTGTTAAGTACTTCTATCTCAGACCACCTAGAACGATAATTCCTTCTCATTTAGAACCCATTTGGACTTTCCCACTCCTACTTAGGCCCTCAATTGATTTGAACAAGTCCTTCACTATATTGAAAACAACTTTTTGTTAAACTGTATAAAGATGGTATTTTGAGTGCGAAATCTGACAACGTGTTAAGTACTTCTATCTCAGACCACCTAGAACGATAGTTCCTTCTCATTTAGAGCCCATTTGGACTTTCCCACTCCTACTTAGGCCCTCAATTGATTTGAACAAGCCCTTCACTATATTGAAAACCACTTTTTGTTAAACTGTATAAAGATGGTATTTTGAGTGCGAAATCTGACAACGTGTTAAGTACTTCTATCTCAGACCACCTAGAACGATAATCCCTTCTCATTTAGAACCCATTTGGACTTTCCCACTCCTACTTAGGCCCTCAATTGATTTGAACAAGTCCTTCACTATATTGAAAAACACTTTTTGTTAAACTGTATAAAGATGGTATTTTGAGTGCGAAATCTGACAACGTGTTAAGTACTTCTATCTCAGACCACCTAGAACAATAATTCCTTCTCATTTAGAACCCATTTGGACTTTCCCACTCCTACTTAGGCCCTCAATTGATTTGAACAAGTCCTTCACTATATTGAAAAACACTTTTTGTTAAACTGTATAAAGATGGTATTTTGAGAGCGAAATCTGACAACGTGTTAAGTACTTCTATCTCAGACCAGCTAGATCAACAATTAGCCCTCTATCAGAACCTAATAGGACTATGACGCTCCTACGTAGACCCTCAGATCATTTGAACAAGTCCTTGACTATACTGAAAGAGACTTTTTATGAAAACGCACAAGAATAATTTTTGAGCTCGAAATTTGACAAAGTATTAAGAACTTTTTTCTCAGACCAGTTAGAGCAACAATTAGCCCTTTTTCAGAGCCTACTAGGACAGACATTCCTAGGTAGAATATCAAAACGTTGAACAAGACCTAAGCTGTAAAAACCGAAGCTGTGCGGTGCACAGCAAACCAGACCAAAAAAAGCGGAAGCAAACAAAAAAAGCGCAAAATTGAAAATCCAAGAAGAGCGCAAAGCTTCAACGAACCTTCTTGCTTTGCAAGAACACATTCCCACGATGTGGGAACACGGACCGAAAAAACCGGTCCGAAAACCGCAGCTCTGCGGTGCACAGCAAACCAGACCAAAAAAAGCTGAAGCAAACAAAAAAAGCGCAAAATTGAAAATCCAAGAAGAGCGCAAAGCTTCAACGAACCTTCTTGCTTTGCAAGAACACATTCCCACGATGTGGGAACACGGACCGAAAAAACCGGTCCGAAAACCGCAGCTCTGCGGTGCAGAGCAAACCAGACCGAAAGAAAGCAGCAGCTAGCCAAGCTAGCTAGAAAAGAAGCGGGAAGAACTCACCTGGCAGGAGACGACAGCAGACAGAAGAGAAGCAAAAACAAACTCTGAAAAAAACATTTTGTTAGTATACATAAAAGAACATCAAAGACAACACAGGAGACGCACGGCCACCCCCACCAAGCGACCGCTCCCCCCCCCGGCCCCCCCGGCGCCAAACACCCCCCCCCAACGACCCCCCCCCAAAAAAACACCAACCGACCAACGCCAAATTTTGGCATGAGTTCTGGAACATTGCCATGGAACTCAGAGAGCATGGAAATACATTTTGCAATGGATACGAGAATAAGTTACGATGAAGTTACGTCACGAACGGACGTCAGAAACGTCCAAAATGACCCAAATTACGGTCGACTCGCGGGCTAATTTCACTACTTTTTGAAAACAACACTATGTGATATGTATACCATTGAAACTGTCTTGAACTAAGCTGTTCATATCACTAAACAAAATGAAAAAGTTCCCTCTATACACAGAGTTATTAGCAAAAATCGACCGAGTCCGATCGAAAATAGGGACGATTCCCATGCTCGTACACAAATTTACAATTTCTGGTGAATATTTTCGCAGGTTTCATTATATCAAAAGAAAGCACGCATAATGAGCTCTCTAACTATGCAACTCAATAGGAAAAAAAATTACTGTAGGCAGAGTTATTAACGATCGAGCCGTTGGTGCCAAATGCACCAAAAAAGGACTTGGATGACCCAAAATGCCCAACACCTTCATCAACGATTATAATTATAACAACAAAACATATATGGGGAGAATCCTCATTATCAGGGGAGTCTAAACAACCAATTCTCGGACAGTTTAATGACGATATTGAAGTCACCAGGTGACCAGACCTGGCAGTCATCCTCTTCTGGGGTTCAAAATGGGGTCAAGTTTACAGGGTAATTTCTCGAAAACGACCGAACAAAAACAAACGCCGTTAGAACAGTTATTAGCACTGCTTGAGATACGCATCATATTAAAAAATGAGCCCAATCCGTGCATTCTTCAAGGAGTTATAGCAAAAATAAGGTACCGTACCAAATGACCCTAGAAGAGAGATACGCCACTTTCAGAGCTAAAATTGACCTTCTGAACTACAGAAAACGCACTATAAAACATATATGAGGAGAATCCTCACTATCAGGGGAGTCTAAAGAACCAATTCGTGGGGCTAAATTCGGCTTTTTTGTTGGTCTAACATGTACATACCTGAAATGTACCCGGACACGAATAGGTAAAAATGGAGGTATGTGTCCTGGCCAATTTCTCGAAAACGGCTGAAAGAAACAAAACGCCATTTACAGGGATTCAAGTACGGCTCACGCTGAGTTCAAATCATCAAACAGATCAAAAATCGGTTCACTCTACGAGGAGATATTCTAACATAAAGGTACCGTACCAAATGACTAAATAGGACAAGTACGGCGCAGGTTTCGCTAAAATTGACCACCTGGACAACGTAAAACTACATACAAAATATATATGGGGAGACTCCCCACTAACTGGGGATTCTAAAACACTAAGATTTGTAACATAGTTCAAAGCTTCAAGGTGTGTCAATGGTGTCAACGGATGGTGTCAACCGCTTCTGGGGCGAACACCGAGGGCAAGTTTACTGGCCAATTTCTCTGAAACGGCTGAACCAAAATGAACCCCCTTAGTACAGTTTGGAGCACTGCTTGAGATACGCATCATATTAAAAAATTAGCCCAATCGGTACATTCTTCGAGGAGTTATAGCAATTATAATGTACCGTACCAAATGCCCAAAAAAGCGAGGTGACCGCTATGCAGAGCCAAAATTGACTATCTCAACTACATAAAATACCATATAAAATATATATGGGGATACTCCCCACTAACTGAGGATTCTAAAACACCAACACTTGTTGGGTAAATCGCGTGTTTTGTTGTACCGAAATTTGGGTCACCCAGAATAGCCCGAAAATTCGAACTATTTCAAATTTGAACATTAATAACTTTTTGATTAGGCCGATTTGGGAAGCGAACCAAACACTGCAAGCAAGAGGGGTTCAGTGCTAACAAAATGCGACCACTCCGGTTTAATTTGGTCCAGTACTTTAGGAGATATTAAGAAAATACTGTTCTGTACCCCATTTTTTGGGCTAAAATCGAAGCCCAAGATCTCCGGAACCGACGTATAACAACGTGAAACAGCGTTCCCGGCGTATTTGTGGGTGTAGTTCTGGTCCACTTCCACGTTCTAGGTCACGGCAAACCTTCATGGTGAGGTGGGAAAAAATTTCCCACCTCACCATGAAGGTTATGGTGTTTTGTGTGTTTTGACATAAAACAACATCAACAGAAATTTGATGAAATCGTGAAAAAAGTAAAATTGTTGAATTAAGCTCATCAATTAATACAAGTAGCTCCAAAGACCTAAATGGTGCCTAGAAAACACAAATTGCACGCCGAAAAACCTGTTCTTTGCGCAAAACACCACTAATCGATTAAAATTTGAGAATTGTTAAGTTTTCCAGCTTTCACTGTTAAAATACCCTTTCACAAAAAACTTTTAGGAAGGCAACCAATAATTCCATCAAAGACGGGCTTAAAAGGAAGAGAATGCGCTCTAATTTACCCATTTTGGTTAATATTTGACAGAGAAACAAGAAAAAAGGCCAAAAACGGAGTGCCTTTTTTATGCGACGAAACAAACTTCGTTCCTCAGCATTTGCAGATTCTGCCAGAACATCCACCGTAAATATTTCAATTCACTCGGGCATTAATCTGTTCTTAGGCCTGGAATAATCGAAACCAATTAGGAGAAACTTTTAACTGCGAAACAGCTGCTTTAAATAGCGTGTCCTAATGTTTTTCACACAAAAAAATTTGAAAAATTGTCATTTCAGGAAAAAACTGTTGTAGTTCTCCATTACCAATAGCTATTATAAATCTTTCAAGAAGCTAAGGAAGGAAAATTGATCAAACAGACAATAGCAAACGAAAGAGGCGTCAAAAAACTAAAAACATTCAATTACAATTGAAAAAACAGTCGGAACTTTTTTAAAGATTTTACTTAATTTTTCTAGTTCTTAAAGTGCAGCATAGTTCGAGTCCTGCGTTCTTTCAACAATTGAAGTTTTGAAGTTGTATGACGTTGATAGACATTATGAGGACTAGGAAGAAATGAAAATTTGATCATTGAGTTCACTTGCAATACAAAAGATTTCCTTCGGTTTATTAAGGATGAAAGAAGGTTACTTGAAATCTTATTAGTTTTAAAATTTAAAAAACGACAAAATGAGTTCTTACATGTTACGATTGTTACGATGTCTGCACTGTTGATATTATTTCACTTGTGTGCTTAATAAAGAGTGAAAGTCTATTGAAAAAGTATCAAAAACTATCCTTGATAAACTTTACCCTCACTTATTTACAACATTTAAAAATCCAAAAATTTTCAATGTGTTATAAATTTTCCCCATTTTTCGAGCCCTTATTCATATTTCAATATTGTATGGGCTTCAACAGTAGTCCCATTCGGATACAGAATGAGTTTAGAAGGGATTAAAAGGTTTGAGACATATTCACATTTAGGATTTTCGGCAGGTACCTATTTTATCAGCGATATACGATGTTATCGCAACACAAAACGCATGATTGACTATTTTGCAGACACTATGTGATTTATCACTCTCAACTGACTGCTGACCATTGTTTTTTGTAGTACTTGCTACCTAATTAGGACTCAAAATGATGGGACAATAGTAAAATGTTTTTTACAGAACAAAAAGTCGAATAAAAAATTATTTATCATAAGCTGGAACGCACTAGATGCCTTTGTTTGACTTTTTGAGTGTTTACCACTTCAATCACCTTTGGTAAGAACAGATTGAACTATTTAAACGATCATTGAACTGTTTTCATGAAAACGAGTGTTTGAAACACGTTATCGACGCTAAAATCTATATAAAAAAATATTGTTTTTATTTCAAGTTTGGTTGTCAATAATTTTTTTACCGGCATGAATGAAAAAAACAGCGAGCAGGGCAAACATGAACTGTTTGGTGCTATCAAAATGCGACTATGCCGAACAGATATGGTTCAGTACTTCAGGAGATTTTAACAAATCCCTAAGTATACCCCATTTTTTCAGCTATTTTTAGAGCCCAAAAATTCCGCAAAAATTCTCGACGTGGTTAAAAGGTACCTCTAGCGTGTTTTTGGGAGTAAACTGAGTCCGTCTTTGCGTTCCCAGTTGAGACAAACCTTCATGGTAAGATGGGAAAAAATTTCCCGCCTCGCCATGAAGGTTATGGTGTTTCATCAGTTTTGATACAAAACAACATACACCGAAATTTGACAAAACAATAAAAATAGAAAAATTGTTGAAATACCAACAACCATTGATATAGCCAAATTAAGAGACTTGAGTATTGTCTGGAAAACACAAATTGCACGCAAAAAAATTGTTCGATTACAAAAGGCACACCTCAGCCAATAGAATCTGAGATCGGTCACTGTTCTCAGGATTGAATCTTGAATAACCGTTCAATAACAAATTTTCAAGACAAACAAATTACATTGCATGCAGTAACAATTTAAGCGCCACCAATTGCGCTGCTGATAAGCCAGTTAGATGCCAAAACTATATAGAAGTCCAGAAAATATAAAACCTTGATTTACATTTTTTTAAAGCGATCAAATGTATTTATTGTTGCGCATTTGAAGATTCTTCTTAAATCATTCTTGTAAATAGTTTAAACTATCTTATTGTAGATCAGCAAGATGGCTCTTTTTGTTGTGAAGGCCCAAAAGTAACTGACTTTTCAAATGAGCCAAAATTTGAATAAAAAATTTTCTTCTGAAACCAGAACAGATTTAATTGAAACGAACGGAAACCAAACACTTTAATTTTTCTTTTCTTTCCTATAAACTGTGGGCCTGCTTTTAGGTATTTTTTCACCAGCTACTGTGGATATTTGGAACTGAATTTTTTTTCTGTTTGATTATTGACATGAACTGCAGAAGATATCATTAGACCTCCAAAGTTCTGCACGGCCTCACAAGGGGCGTAACAGGTTTTTGCTATTTCAAACTAATTCAAGGTAAAATTTTTGAACGTTATGTGTGCCTGCAGAACAAATTAATGTCTGAAAAAACAATTTTGAAAAATAACAAAAACTTGGTACTGCCTTATACGGCGCCGTACTAATTTTTTTAATTTTTCATAGATGTGAAAAGTGCCAAAAACTATTGAAAAAATGACTTGTACAAGATAATCGTTTTTTTTAAAAACCAATTTTAGGAAGGTAGACTTTATAAATTGGCAATTTGATCAATTGGATACGGTGCCGTAGAAAACTTATTTCGGCCTTATGCGGTGCCGTACAAAGTTTTGTAAGTTTTCGAGGGCAGCGTATAAGTCTTAGTAAGTTTTCAAAGTTTCGTCTAAGGTGGTCAACCTGGGTATGTGTCGAGGCCAATTTCTCAAAAACGGCTGAAAGGAACAAAACGCCATTTACAGGGATTCAAGTACTGCTCAAGTTGAGTTCAAATAAAAAAACAGATCAACAATCGGTTCACTCTACGAGGAGATATTCCAACATAAAGGTACAGTACCAAATGACCAAAATGACCCTTTTCGGGTCTTGTTTCTGGACTATGACCAATAACCACTCATTATAACCACCTCTAAAACATATATGGGGACAATCCCCATTATCGGACGGGTCTAACGAACTAAATGTAACCTTACTGTAACTTTGCGAAACTTAATAAACGGCAGGAAACAGTTCCATAAATGTTTATTTTGTCACCTACAATTTAAAGAGAGTCCAATTGCGGAAACATGCACCTAAAATCAAAGAAAAACTTCTCTTCATCGAATAGGGTGTGAAGCAGTGCTTATAATGGAAAATGCAATTAGTTCGAACAAAGAAGAGTAACAATCTGATTGTGAAAGACATTAAACAAATGGAAACTAATTGAGGGCCATACGTCGTTACGGTTTCAATATATGTGTAATCCAGTTTTCCAGAAATCTACTCCATGCAGGAATTATAGTTTCTGATTGAAAATATAAGGAAGAGGATTCAGATTCAAGTTGATCCACTTTAAAACAACCGCGTTTCCTGTTGTTAAAATTTAAAGAAATTAAAGTCTCTTTAAACGGTTTTTCTGGAACGTCAGTATTGATGTTCACTTCAAAAACCCCGAATGGCTCCCAAATTACTGGTTGGATCTAGAATCATCTATAGGGCTGAAGAGTGGGAAGCTTTTATATTAAACCTAACTGTAACTTTGCGAAACTTAATAAACGGCAGGAAATAGTTCAATAAATGTTTATTTTGTCCCCTTTAATTTATAGAGAGTCCAGTTGCAGAAACATGCACCTAACATCAAAGAGAAACTTCTCTTCATCGGATAGGGTGTGAAGCAGTGCTTATAATGGAAAATGCAATTAGTTCGAACTAAGAAGAGTAACAATCTGATTCTGAAAGACTTTAAACAAATGAAAACTAAATGGGGGCCATACGTCGTTACGGTTTCAATATATGTGTAATCCAGTTTTCCAGAGATCTACTTCATGCAGGAATTATAGTTTCTGATTGAAAATATAAGGAAGAGGATTCGGATTCAAGTTGATCCACTTTAAAACAACCGCGTTTCCTGTTGTTACAATTTAAAGAAATTAAAGTCTCTTTAAACGGTTTTTCTGGAACTTCAGTATTGATGTTCACTTCAAAAACCCCGAATGGCTCCCAAATTATTGGTTCGATCTAGAAACATCTATGGGGCTGAAGAGTGGGAAGCTTTTATATTAAACCTAACTGTAACTTTGCGAAACTTAATAAACGGCAGGAAATAGTTCCATAAATGTTTATTTTGTCCCCTTTAATTTATAGAGAGTCCAGTTGCGGAAACATGCACCTAACATCAAAGAGAAACTTCTCTTCATCGGATAGGGTGTGAAGCAGTGCTTATAATGGAAAATGCAATTAGTTCGAACTAAGAAGAGTAACAATCTGATTCTGAAAGACTTTAAACAAATGAAAACTAAATGGGGGCCATACGTCGTTACGGTTTCAATATATGTGTAATCCAGTTTTCCAGAGATCTACTTCATGCAGGAATTATAGTTTCTGATTGAAAATATAAGGAAGAGGATTCGGATTCAAGTTGATCCACTTTAAAACAACCGCGTTTCCTGTTGTTACAATTTAAAGAAATTAAAGTCTCTTTAAACGGTTTTTCTGGAACTTCAGTATTGATGTTCACTTCAAAAACCCCGAATGGCTCCCAAATTATTGGTTCGATCTAGAAACATCTATGGGGCTGAAGAGTGGGAAGCTTTTATATTAAACCTAACTGTAACTTTGCGAAACTTAATAAACGGCAGGAAATAGTTCCATAAATGTTTATTTTGTCCCCTTTAATTTATAGAGAGTTCAGTTGCGGAAACATGCACCTAACATCAAAGAGAAACTTCTCTTCATCGGATAGGGTGTGAAGCAGTGCTTATAATGGAAAATGCAATTAGTTCGAACTAAGAAGAGTAACAATCTGATTCTGAAAGACTTTAAACAAATGGAAACTAAATGGGGGCCATACGTCGTTACGGTTTCAATATATGTGTAATCCAGTTTTCCAGAGATCTACTTCATGCAGGAATTATAGTTTCTGATTGAAAATATAAGGAAGAGGATTCGGATTCAAGTTGATCCACTTTAAAACAACCGCGTTTCCTGTTGTTACAATTTAAAGAAATTAAAGTCTCTTTAAACGGTTTTTCTGGAACTCCAGTATTGATGTTCACTTCAAAAACTCCGAATGGCTCTCAAATTACTGGTTTGATCTAGAAACATCTATAGGGCTGAAGAGTGGGAAGCTTTTATATTAAACCTAACTGTAACTTTGCGAAACTTAATAAACGGCAGGAAATAGTTCCATAAATGTTTATTTTGTCCCCTTTAATTTATAGAGAGTCCAGTTGCGGAAACATGCACCTAACATCAAAGAGAAACTTCTCTTCATCGGATAGGGTGTGAAGCAGTGCTTATAATGGAAAATGCAATTAGTTCGAACTAAGAAGAGTAACAATCTGATTCTGAAAGACTTTAAACAAATGGAAACTAAATGGGGGCCATACGTCGTTACGGTTTCAATATATGTGTAATCCAGTTTTCCAGAGATCTACTTCATGCAGGAATTATAGTTTCTGATTGAAAATATAAGGAAGAGGATTCGGATTCAAGTTGATCCACTTTAAAACAACCGCGTTTCCTGTTGTTACAATTTAAAGAAATTAAAGTCTCTTTAAACGGTTTTTCTGGAACTTCAGTATTGATGTTCATTTCAAAAACCCCGAATGGCTCCCAAATTACTGGTTCGATCTAGAAACATCTATAGGGCTGAAGAGTGGGAAGCTTTTATACTAAACCTAACTGTAACTTTGCGAAACTTAATAAACGGCAGGAAATAGTTCCATAAATGTTTATTTTGTCCCCTTTAATTTATAGAGAGTCCAGTTGCGGAAACATGCACCTAACATCAAAGAGGAACTTCACTTCATCGGATAGGTTGTGAAGCAGTGCTTATAAAGGAAAATGCAATTAGTTCGAACTAAGAAGAGTAACAATCTGATTCTGAAAGACTTTAAACAAATGGAAGCTAAATGAGGGCCATATGTCGTTACGGTTTCAATTTATGTGTAATCCATTTTTCCAGAGATCTACTTTATGCAAGGAATTATAGTTTTTAACTTAATATATAAGAAAGAGTGATTGGATTCAAGTTGGACTTTAAAGTGATTGGACTTTAAAACCACTTTTAAACTTTCTCTAAACCGTTTTTCCGAAACCAGTTCTTTCGGTACCACTCAGAATCGATTTGTGAGCAGCCAATTCATAAACAGAGGCGCGTGAAAAATAAAAATTCCAAATTTTGCAAAATTGGTGCGTTACTGCCTTTTTGAATTTTTTTGAGCACTCACTGAAAGTAATTTTGGGGTTTGCTGTAGTGTAGGTCGACAAATATTAGCTCAAATTGCTTCATATAAGGATCATTGTAAAGCTCTTGTAATAAACTTCAACATTTGGTTTGCTAATTTTACTAAAAATAAACAATTTTGTACTGCAGAAAATTATTTAAAAAGTTAAGGTAAGTTAAGTTAATTTTACCTTAACACAGTTCAGGTAATTTTTTACCTCAACTCAAGTTAAGGTAAAGTTAAGGTAACTTTTACCTTAATTTTACCTTAACAGAGGTTTACCTTAACTGCGTTCAGGTAACTTTACCTGAACTTTTTTTAGTGTGTATTCCGCTTCAATTACGCAGGAACAAAATTATTAATAATTATTATTACACTCTACAATTTCTGCCCGTTTGGCATTTGCTGTGTGAATTCTCATGAGGATCACGGAATTTTCCAAAAGTTATGTAAGCAATATCCTGCATTTTCCAGAAATTCAGTACAGAAACCTCAAATAATACGCTAAAATTATGTAAGAAATGAACTGAATTCCTGCGAGCTAAATGTCAACTTTAACCCTACAGAAATCTTGAAAAAGTTCATCTGGCTTGTATCAATATTGCTGTCAAAAATTAGTCAGTCTGAGGATGACATGAAGTTAGGGTTAAGTCAGAAAGTAACGCACCCAGACAGTTTTACGAGACGGGTTGAACATCAAAAATCAAAAATGAAGTGTGTGAATGACACATGGTGCCTCTCGGCTATCATACAGCTCTGCTTTGCTTCCCGAAAGATCATTTCTTTTTGTTTTAACAAAATAATGTCAAGAGATTCTTCCTACACGACAAAAACTGTATACCCTTACGGCGCTGACTGACGCAAAATCAAAAATCTAATTAAATCAAGTGACCACGAAGACTTGATACGATTTGCAGCCATTTCAAGAGACGTAAAAATATTGTCCAGAAACGTTTGAACTTTATTCCTGAGTCTGAAAAATTATACTTTTGCAGAAAGTACTCTCCAAACCACGGAAGAGCTGGTTAGAGAAGTCGCAAACTTGAAATAAGTAGTCGGCTTTATCGAGTACAAGAAATTCCTCCCGACGTTTATGAAGACCTAAAACCAACTGGAAAAATAAGGCAAACAAGAAGACCAAAAATTTGTTCCAAAATACAGTAAACTGCACGTCGATTGGTAACTTGAAATCAAAAGCCAGATTTTTTTGCGAAAATATAGCAGCAATCTAACACAGATTATCAAAAAGAGACAAAAGGGCATCCTCGCGGAAAAGACCTAACAAGCAGAAACGAGAAGTTGCTAGCAATTAACTGACTGAAACTTCTGTTGCTTTCAAGATTTTGAGAAATGCCACGCGAATAATTTCCTGGTGCAAACTGTATTCTATCAGCTCCAGGAGTCGCAATTTACTTAATTGTTGAGGATTCATATATCGCTTCCCGATCTGCAATTTTCTCTCCTTTCAGGTTTTCAATTAATTTCCCTCTTGCAGATCAAAGACTCATTGCAAGCATTTTAATTTGTACGCCTTGATTGTTGATGTAATTACCGATCAGCGTGATAGAATTTTGCCGAACAGGAGAAAAACCGATACCTCCAATTGACTGAACGTACAATTACGTCGCAAGATCTACCCACATGCATCTGACTCCTGATTGCAAATCCTTCGACAGATCGCAATTAGTGATATCCGAGAACTCTGTAGCCGTGGGATGCTGCTTTGCAACCAATTTCTGGACAATGGTTAGCGAACTAGTTTCATCAAAGGGTGTACTCTTTCACTAGATTCCAAGATCAGTTGTCAAGATGTAGGTGAAGAGTTTCGAACAATGAAAAACAACTCACCAAAATAAATCAACAGTAAAGGAAACAGTACTTTAAAAACAAACTGTCAGAAAATGACCAAATATATGCTGCCGTCGTCTCCGCAGAAATCTTTGGAGGTGAGTTAAAAAAAAGCTAACTCGAAATATGACGAGACCGTTAAAAATATGAATTGTCATGTTGCCTGCCCTGTCGAAAGAGTATGCCTGCTCTGTCAAATTTTCAAAAAGAGGGGAAAATCTGATTGACGTGGGCTATCTATCCACAAAAGGAAAATAACAAACTTGGAGTTCCTTTGTCTTGGAGTAGTTATTGCGGTTGAGTTAAAACTAGGTGAATACACTTGATTAACTTCATTACACATCCTTCAATTGATGACACGAAGCCTAGTAAACATCCATACTAGAATTATATTTGTTTAACCTTAGCTATAAACAAGAACACCCCGTCAGCTGAAATCCTACTAAACAATTACAGTATCTCTACATTGGACGAAGGATTTGTAAATGAGAAATTGTTGCACGGCAGTAGCCTCATAGCAGTGAAGAAGACCTTAGTATCAGAGGAATTCGAAACTGTTCTTCCCATGTCTTTTTTTATATTAACTTGGAACTCCTTACTCTCACTTTCAGCAACCGGCTAAAAAGCCTTGCGTATCGGTACACCAAAGTTGACTTTGAAATTCTGGAATCCAGCAGATCGATTAATAGTGGACACTGTAACTATCAATTTCAGTCGCATCAAAATTGTGAGATCTTTCCCGAACACACGTTTTTTCCAATGCTTGGATCACTACACGATGAACATAATACTGAGATTCCCATCTACTGAAACTATAAAGGAGTGAACTTTGGGAGTTTGGGATTGTAGATTATATTTGTATTAAGATTTTCCTTTGTTCACACCCGTTTGAACCAATCTGTTTCTCCAATCTAAATAACATGTACGAAGAACTAAATGTTTGTATTGGTCGAACAATTGAACAAATTGCAGCAAAAAGCACAAGACATGGGCAATCTCTACCACCCTGGATAAGCTCAATTAAGTCAATTTTAATTGAACGCCTGAATACCCAGAAGAAATTACTGCAAAAGTCCCACAAGCTATCGAAGAAATCAAGTATCAAGATTACAGATTTGTTTTGACAGACACTTCAAAAAATCGACAGAATCGAATATCAAGAGTACAATTCCCAACGATCTCAAAATTATGAGGAAAAATTAAAGCTCACGCCACTTACTTCATAAGCCAACAGAAGAATAATGCAAAGCCGACAGAATAAGAATCTATGCTAAGCGATTTTTTCCATTTAGTTTTCAGTCCGAAAAAAGCCAGATTTCAGAGTCTCGAAGAACTTAGTACAAGAAATTTCTTCAAGATTACACATTTTCAAGTCACGTGGACGGAACGGTCTATCTTGCTGCAGTCTCGCCTATCAAAATGTTTAAAAATGTGTATACATTGCATAATATGATCATTTCAACAAACATCTGACTCGGCAGCAACCCGGTTTTGTGAAAAACAGATCTGTCCAAAAATGTGATTTTGTTTTGCAAAAATATACGTGACGAAACATTCTACCCTGAAATTACGGTTTTTTGACCGACTCTGAAAAGTTTTTCATGAAGTTTCTGACGACGAACTCATACAAAGTTGCAAATATAGGAGTCGGTGGATGCATGCTAGATGTTTTCATTGATTACTTACGAAATTGAAAACAACACGTAGGAGTTGACTGAGCTATGCTTCAAAAATAACAACAATCAGCTGATTGTTTGTTTTAATAAAGCACTTCTTTTTGGGGTTCGCATTAATAT
Organism: Convolutriloba macropyga; assembly: GCF_964194025.1. Classification (NCBI taxonomy): domain Eukaryota; kingdom Metazoa; phylum Xenacoelomorpha; order Acoela; family Convolutidae; genus Convolutriloba; species Convolutriloba macropyga. Next base: position 40,150,527 of record NC_134472.1, read on the forward strand.
ATATCTTCTGAGCTGAGAGTCAGAAGCAAAACAAAATCAAGTTTTTCTGAAAAGGTTTGAGATAATGAATTTTGAAAATTTCTGCTCCGGAATTTCTCAACAAGTTTTTGCAAACGGATTATTATGTGTCGTGGATTTTTCAGTATCACCTAATCCGCTATAGGAATGACTTCAGTTTTGGTAGCCATTTACAGGGAATTGCTGTCTTTCCCGTTCTCATGTATTGAAACGGTTTTTTTCGGATAGAACACAATATGAGTCTTTTCAAAAATTTGCATTCCAATCAATTAACCCAAATGGTGTTGGGTTTTGTTTTAGACGTTTATATGAAAGGCACTGTTTGGTTCGAGGGTGAAGGAAAATAGGCTTTTCCGTTTGTGCCCCCCCACCGTACGTTATGCTCCCTCCAGTTACGGAGCACGTCTCACCCGTACCTTGCTTGCAGCAAAAATCAGCGCTGAATCATCGAAAATTGCAGTCTGTTTTTTTGGCTTACCATTACTATGTTCATGTCACTTTTGGGAAATTACAGATAAAATTTCATAGTAAATCCTACGAGCATGAAAAAATTTTACTGTTGACTCTATTTGCAGGGGTAACTTACGGCTTAGTTTTATCTGCCAATGAATAATTGCCGCCTAAATGATATCTGCGCATGAATAATTGCCGGCTATGCTTTGTCTGTGTATAAGTATTTACCGCCTAACTTTGGTCTGCACACAAGTAATTACCGCCAAAACTCTCTCTGCACATTTTGTTTATTCATGCTTAATTGCTGCCTAAATATTGCCGCTTTTTGATCTGGTAGGGGCTTTAAGTGGTTGCTTTAGGCTGCTCGGTCAAATAAATTGTTCCCTCTCTCATGCAAAAAGAATAAGCTCTGGTAAATTGTTTGAATTTATAAACGCATGATTTTATAAATACATGGCATATTTAAATATGGAATAAGCTCTGGTAAATTGTTTGAATTTATAAACGCATGAATTTATAAATACATGTCATATATAAATATGGAATATGGAATTAATGTCCATTTAATACGTGATGTCCATTACATTAAATAGTTTAAATGTCCCCACTCATATCGTCTTTCCCTTCTTTCTGTAATTGTTCAGGTCATAATCTGCATGTAAATCGACTTTGCCTGTCACAGGTGATCTTTTCCCAACATTTGCCGCAGGCAGTTCCAAGCGCCATCGTCATGCTCCATCTTTTGAATCGAACGGGAAAGATGTCAAACGTCACGGACGTCACACGGAACATTAACACAAACTCAGAACATCAAAACATGAATCTGAAATGGTAAAACAAAGCAGCAGAACCTAGAGTCCATTAAATAAAATGAATTAAACAAAAAGTAGGTTCTAAGGGGAAAACAAATTTGTCAGAAGAACTGATTAAGCGTTTACTGAAACTCAACATTTCAGTTACACATAACAGAACTCTTTGAACACAGATAATTTTAAAACACCAAGGTGGCGAAAACCTTCACCATATTTATCAAAATGGTACCCAATGTTATCATCGAAGTCCTCGCGTTTAACCACTCTGTTTCCTTTAAGTTGGGACCCAAGTTTATTTCGTAGAAACATATTATTCTTAGACACTAACTGAGGTGGCAAATCCTTACGTCTCAGATGCCCAGAAAATTTTACTTTTGTGGGCCAAACAGCATCACGAAACTCAACAAATTTTCGATAAATGTAAGAAACCGGCATTGTTTTAGCGTCGTTATCACCCCCGATAACAAAAATGTGAGTATAATTCCTTGCATCATGAACGAGATCTTTAAGGTCGTCAACTCGGCGACCACCGACACCATCGTAAACAGGGCTGTAAAAAAAGATTAAATAATTTTAAAAACTTTGATAAAAATTACAGAGAAATAAAATACCGGAAACGATTCAGGAGTTCGTCTTCTTGCAGAGATGATTTTGCGTCACGCAGATTTGAATCTCCAATCACTAGGATTTTTATCTACAAAAAATATTTCAAAATGTCACACATACAAACACACATGCATACATACATACATACGCACCCCACAGACACATACACACACGCACACACACAAACACACACACGTACACATATAAAGGCACACCACAGGCATATACACACACCCCACACCCACATAAACATAGACACACACAAACACATATACTAACACGTACATACATACATACATACACACGCACCCCCCACACGCACGCAACCACACACACACATACACGCATGCAACCACACACAAACACACACACAGACACACATACACATACACACACCCCACACACATGCAGTCACACGCAACCACACACACACATACATACATACATTCGCACCCCACAGACACATACACACACGCACACATACACGCGTACAAACACACACACATACACATACACTAACACATACATACATACATACATACATACATACATACATACATACGCACCCCACACACATACACACACCCCAAACACGCACACGCAACCACACACATATACCCACACCCACACAACGAAACACACACACACACACACAAACACACACACACATATAAAGGCACACCACAGGCGCATACACACACCCCACACGCACACACACATAAACACACACATAAACACATACTAACACAAACATACATACATACATACACACGCACCCCACACACACACGCGACCGCACACACACATACACCCACGCAACCACACACACACAGACACACACACACACATACACACACCCCACACACACACACATACGCACACGCACGCAACCACACCCACACACATACGCACACACACACGCATACATACGTACGCACCCCACATACAAATACACACACCCCACACACATGCACCCACACGCAACCACACACACACACACACCCAAACAGACCCTAGTCTAGACGTGGAATTGTTAAAAGACTGTCCTCGACCCATTTAGGGCAGAAAAAGGCTGTCCTTGACAGCATGAAAAGAATTTGGACTTTGCTCGATGTCTTTAACTTGTCCCGGATATAGGTTGGACAAAAAGTGTTCTGGACATTTTGAGAAAATGGAATAAGTCCTGTAAGAATAAACACTTTATGTGCAATTTCATTTCTAACCATTGCTTTTAACTTATTCAGTATGCATTCTCCTTCATCATTTGCAATTTAGAAGAACCGACAATCTACAAAAAAATCTTTATCATTTTCGAAAATAATGATAATTTATAAATTTGAAAGGGAAAAAATGAACAAAGACGCTTGTGCAGGCATAACAAGTTCAGTAACCTGATGCTTTTATATTTTTCATTTAAACTAGAAACTTCGAAGAAATAACCCAAAACAATTGAATTTCAATTTTGATAATTTGGAAAACTCAAATGCATAACAAGTTCAGTAACTTGATGCAAATCTAAAAAATCAGTGAACAAATAACTGCCAGCAAAAAAAGAAGCACAATCTCTGAAAAATAGCATAGCAGGTTCAGGAACCTGATGCCTTGATCAGTTTCTTTTAATTTTCTGCGTTAATATTTAGGAAAGAGTTGTTAAGCATAACAGATCCAGTAACCCGATGCTTTCATATTTTTCAATTAAACTAGAATTGTTGAAGAAATGACCCCAAACACTTGAATTTCAACTTTGATAATTTGGAAAAATCAAATGCATAACAAGTTCAGTAACTTGATGCAAAACTAACAAATGAGTGAACAAATAACTGCGAGGAAAGAAGCACAATCTACAAAATAGCATAGCAGGTTCAGTAACCTGATGCCTTGATCAGTTTCTTTTTACTGTCTGCGTTAAATTTTAGGAATGTTCAAATGAGGTACACAGTTTAACTACATAACAGTTTTAAGATTTGCTTTCGCTGGGTTCGTCAGAATAGAAAAAAATTTTATCTATTACTTTTGATGAAATAAGTTTTTCTTCATTTGTTTCTTTCACGCGATAAAAGAAGCCAGCCACTGGTCCAACCTTTTCGAGAACCATTCGTCTACCATTCCGTTGACCTGTCGCTCTCCGCTCTTTCCAGTAACTTTAGCATCCTTTGCCAATCTGGTTCGGCAATAATCCAGAGAGTAGACAAAGCAGAGAGACAGTGACCCGGCACAGCAGTGTTCTTACTGAAGTTGACTACGTGAGGATATTTTTTGTTGGATTTGGAGAGAGCCTTAGTTTGATCTTTAAACGCAAAATTAAGAGCTTGCGTTGGGAAGTATCTAATGCAATTAGCCAGACACAATCAATAACGCCCTTGTAAGGTTCAGCTAATCTTCCAGCTTTGATCATCTCATCAAGCAATTGGTTCTGTACAAGCAATTGGCTCTGTACAAGCAATTGGTTCTGTACTCTTTCGATGGGAGCAGCAACTTTCCAGTTTTGCTAGCAGCTGTGAGAGGCATATTGACTATGCTGTTATTCGAGGTCTGTCTTTCTGATCCGTGTTGGAACTGTTTCATTTTTACTTAACCTTGAATATCCAATTCTATCATTCAAATTATATTATCTTTGTATTTGCTAGCTTAAGGTGTGTTTCCCATTATAGCCCCCCCCACTACCTTTTCCCCACAGAACTACCCCCCTTATGGTATAGTTAACACGAGTGAGAGAGTACGTTATGAGCACTAAATTTTGATCACGTGTATAACAAGATTGAATGGAACAGTTCCTCCCTGTTAAATCTGGTCGATCCAAATGCGATAAATGATAAGCAAATGCGTTAAATGATAAGCAGATGCAATAAATGATAAGCAAATGCGAAAAATGATAAGCAAATGCGATAAATGATAAGCAAATGCGAATTAGAAAAAGCAACGGTTAAGCCCGAGATGATTTCATTTCAGTAGAGAAGATCAATAAGTCAGCTTTCATTAGCGCGACTCATCAGCAATTAGAATGACAATAATATGCAACGGTTAAGCCCGAGATGATTTCATTTCAGTAGAGAAGATCAATAAGTCAACTTTTTGGGCGTCATCAAAGCAGGATCAGCTAAACGGCGATTTAAACAAACCCAAAAATCAGGAGTCAGTGAGCTGATTTTCAATCTATTACGATCAATAATTGTCAGGTAATCCAGTAACCAGGTAATCCAGTAAACAAACTATAAAGTAAAACAAAGAAGTAAAAATAAAACAAGTATCATTCACACTATAACAATGAAGATTGAATGCAATGCAATAACTAATTTATTGGAACAACTGAAGATGATTTTGTAGATGACTTTAAGCTGGTTGACTGCGACAACTTTGACCCCGACCATGACCTCAACGACATTGACCCCGACTACCTCGAATCCGACGACTCTGACTCGCACCTCAATTTCAAACTGACAGAATTATGAACTCTTTGATGATGTCTCTTTAGATTTGCTGAATATATCGTTTTGAACGGGCAAAGGTCACATTTAGTCGGCCTGATGTTTTTCTGGTGAACGCCGGCAACGTGCCTTGCAGTGATGTACTGCGCACGTGATTCATACTCACAAAACCCGCACTCAAAGCGTTTCCCCTTGCGTTCATTCACCACCACTACAGTACTCGCAGGTACCCGTCTTTTGCGCAAATTGCGCACAAGATCCATCCTCTCATTGTCAATGTCAAATACCCTCCTGACCGTAACAATACCATGACATGACTTTCTTTCCTGATCAGCAACTATAAACATAACTTCCTGCTGGCATTTCATGATAGATTCATGCAACTCAACGGTTATAACGACCTGCTCCATATCGATACACAACAATTCAATCAAAGTCTCGAGTCAACAACACAAATTTCAATCACAAGTTTCAATCAAATCTGAAATACACAACATATGAAGACCATTGCGTCAACTATTCAAACACTGGAAAAAGGTTAACATAAATACACTGATTAACACTGGGGTTGACACCCCACGGGCTTAATACATTGTTGCATTCACGTCATTCAGGTAGAAACGGCGGAGGTCGGTGGAGGTCGGCGGAGGTCGGTGGATGTCGGAAGTCGGCGGAGGTCGGTGGAAGTCGGCGGAGGTCGGAAGTCGGTGGAGGTCGGTGGAAGTCGGCGGAGGTCGGAAGTCGGTGGAGGTCGGTGGAAGTCGGCGGAGGTCGGCGGAGGTCGGCGGATGTCGGAAGCCGGCGGAGGTCGGTGGAGGTCGGTGGAAGTCGGCGGAGATCGGAAGTCGGCGGAGGTCGGTGGAGGTCACTGGAAGTCGGCGGAGGTCGGAGGTTGGCGGAAGTCGGTGGAAGTCGGTGGAGGTAGGAGGTCGGCGGAAGTCGGTGGAGGTCAGTGGAAGTCGGCGGAGGTCGGCGGAGGTCGGAGGTCGGCGGAAGTCGGTGGAAGTCGGCGGAGGTCGGCGGAGGTCGGTGGAAGTCGGCGGAGATCGGAAGTCGGCGGAGGTCGGTGGAGGTCATTGGAAGTCGGCGGAGGTCGGAGGTTGGCGGAAGTCGGTGGAAGTCGGTGGAGGTAGGAGGTCGGCGGAAGTCGGTGGAGGTCAGTGGAAGTCGGCGGAGGTCGGCGGAGGTCGGAGGTCGGCGGAAGTCGGTGGAAGTTGATGTGTGAGTTAATTGTGGTGTAGTTCGTAGAAGTTCAGCTAGAATGCAGCTCCGGGTATCGCCACGTTGAAAATTTCATGCATGATATCAGTCATTCGAAATTTTCAAAATTTGCTATGTACAGTCTGTTAGTTCTTTGTATGTACAGTCTGATCTGAAACATTCTGTGCAGTGTTAACCAATAATGTAAATGATGCTGCGAAGAAAAAGGACAGACTGGGATGTTGCCTAATCGAGTCTGCGCAGACTGTCAAAAAGTATTTATACTGCTATTTGTCTGGTACAGTAATGGTTACCATTGAAAGTCAATGCTACAGCGCTGAAACTCACTGCGACCAAGGTACGGGCAGTACATGTTAAATCATTATGTTTAAATATGGCACGTGCGTCTGGGGGGGTGTGCAAATAATATATATTCACCCACTAAGCTGGGGTGGGGCGCAAACGGAAAAGATCCGGAAAAAGTAGTCAACATGACCTTGACTTTTGGTTGACTCTGGAGTCAGTGTTGACTTCCAACAAAAGGATTTGTAAACTTATTTTATTTAATAAATAAATACTGAAATACTCAACCCTGATTGGTTGAAATTATGGAAATACCTTTCCCTTAAATGTTTATTTGTTATTCCCAGAGACAACAAGACAACTCTACCCTTTAGTCGGTACCAGTCAGACCTGATATAATAATAAAGTATATTTCTCTCTCTCTACTCCGCTCTTGTTTTGTATTGAGATATACGCTAGACTTTAGCATTGCGGCCGGTGCACTGTCTGCTGAAGCTCAGATAGAAGAGTAACAGACTAGAGGAATAGAACTTTAGTTAGTCAGGTAAGCCTTAAGATATACTATATTCTTGAGACTCCATAAGACAGAGTTAGAGTAACCTCCCTAGGTAACCCTACCTCAGCACACGTCTTATCTGGTGCGACCAGTGCCGGACTAATTTTGAAATAACGAACAATTATTTTTCATTATCCGTACGAAAAAAAAATTAACAATTAAAACAAATTAACCTCCATATTAAGAACACTACAGTGATAACAATGGCCAGTAATTTCCTTCAACAACTAGATGATAACAATTATAACAATTATTTAATACCATTCACAATCTCTGATGATTGTCCTTTCGAAAATCGCGAAACAATACACAAAATATTAATAAATTTGAAGAATAACTTCTTCAAAGAAACAAAACATATACAACAAATAAGTATCCATAGAAACCACTTAGCTCATTATCTTCCAGTAATACTACTAGGAAGAGACCAACTAAATAAAAACTATGTCTTTTCATTAACAAACGAAAATAAACAAAAACGAATATACTATAATTTCCAGAACGACATAACGTTACCAGACATGTTAAAAACATTTTTAAAACGACACGAAGAATCCCAAGATAGAACAAAATTAAAAGCGATACCGACTTCAACATACGAATTACTACGAAATACATCTGAGTATCTAAATGAATATCAAAAACCGATACACTCAGTTAACGATAAACTTCGAAACGATATAACAAATTATAACAATTGGTTAACAAGGATTATCGAAATAAAAACAGAATTGAAATCAGCTACCTTAGATGTAGTACAAATAATTTCTGAGTTCACATTCTTATTCTGGTTAGATAATTTTGAACATATTAACGAAAAAAGAAAAGAATTTGGAATAGCATTCAGAACAGAAATTGAAAAAATCAATGAGGAACTAAAACAAATTTGGAACAGTGAATATTATTCACCGTATTTTGAAAGTACATTAAAAGTATGCTCAGATAGCATAAATTACATACAAGGTTTAGAAAATTATGTACAAATATTGGATCAGGGACAAACGGGTTCTACCACATTTAACCTATCGAAAACAGTAACAACAACTTCGACACCAAAAGATATACAAATGAATACAAATATTCAAACAAAACAAAAATCAACAATTAAACCAGATAGAATGCTAACATCAAATTTATTTGGATATCAACAAACAATTACAGACGAAACATTTATTTCAGATTCCGAAGAAAGAGAAAAAGAAATAGGATTTCACAATTGGATACCAAATACAGTGAACCAAAGAGTACGAAAGAAAACTCAATTAACGGATAATAACAACTATAGAAATAATAATTATATAAATACTCTAACGGATAATAAAGACCTAAATTGGGAACAAGAAGCACAAAACTATAATAACTTAAAAAACGAAATAACAGAACAAGTAACAAACAATACAAATAAATTAATAGATAACATAGAAAATAAATTTCGACAAATAAATGAGAACATGGAAAGAAAACAAAATGAAGCATTACAGTTTATGTTTGACAAACTAGAAAAAACTATAAATGATATAAACACACAAAACAATAGACCCTCAGAAAATAGAAACACAGAAAATAACTATTCAACAGATCATAGACATGAAATCAGAACAAGAGTATCAAATTCACAAACTACTAATTCTAATACAACGGAAGAAAGAGAAACAACAGTTACAGAACCTCCACTACCATTTTATAAGCAATTGACATCAATGAGCATAAACGAAGAACCATTAATTGAACAAAACATAAGTAGCGGGTCAGTACCAACAACAATAAGACCATTCGATGGCACAGATCCAGCATATACTGTCGAAGAATATTTGAACAGTATAGTCGCCGCGATGATATTTAGCAGTGGCATAGAACCAGTTAACAAACCAGGTCACCATCAATGGAAAGTAAAACGAGCAGCCTTAATATTACATACGTTACAAGGCCCAGCCCAAAAATGGTATTCAACTCTACCGAGTGAAACAAAACTAGATTGGGAAATTTTCTGTAAGGAATTCTCGGACATGTTCGATTCAGAAAAATCAAAACAACAAGCAAAAATAGTATTACAACAATTACAAAAACATACTAACGAGTCACTACGCTCACTTGCACTAAGAATAGAAACACTTGTCAAAACAGCATATTCATTATATACAGAAGATTATCGAAACAGCGTAATGAACCAAACATTTATTAGGTGTTTGGATAACGAATTAAAAACAGCAGCACTGAAAAAACACGCAAACCATAAACAAACACCAAGAGAACCAGAAATGACATTCAAAAACTTAGTAGACAAGATAGACCAAATGGATTTGACAAGAACAATAACAAACAATCACAAACGATTATATGAAGTCAACCAAACAACAAATAGTATTTATGACGATCTTAAGCAAATGAATATCGCATGTAACAATATAAACGATTTAAACCAAAACGATTTAGAACAGTTTGAAGGAACAATTTGTAATGTCCTTAATGGAATTAACAATACTTACGACAGAAAAAACTTTAAAGGACGACCAAAATTTGCATTATTTTGTAGTTACTGTAGCTCTCATGGTCATACAAAAGGCAGATGCTTTAAAAGACCAAGAAGAGAAAGCATACCAAGACCAAAAGAAAAATCCTTTTACGGTCATATGAGAAATAACCAAAACTTACCAAATCGGAGAATTGACTCAAATAATGTTAATGGACGTCAATTACCATCGACGTCACCAGTATATAACAGTTCCAGAAGCAGAACTACATATAGACCACAATCCCGAAATAACTATAATACACCGAATGATCAACGAAACAAAAACTATAACAATTATAATAACCGAAATTTAAGTTACAATAGAAATAACTATAACAGAAGCAGAACAAACAGCCACAACAGAAACAATGATTATAACAGTCGAAACAACAGTAGGTCGAATTCAAGATATAACAGTCAAACAAGACCACAATCACCATATAATAACAATAATAACAGAAATAACAATTATAATAATAATTATGATAGACAGAGGTACAATAGTAGAGATTCAAGTAGAAGAGATAACTACAGAAATAGATCGATCAGCGATAGTAGGCATAATTCAAATAACTATCGCACAAATACAAATAATAACAATGCTAGGAAAGACAGACGAAATTCATCAAATAGAGAATACAATAACAGAGATAGATCACAAGATCGCAGATCGAACGGACATAAATATAACAATAATAACAAAAATAGAATAAATAGCATTGAAGCCGAGAGACAAAACGAGGATCCACCAGGCATAGATGAATACGAATACACATCAGATTCATCGAATGAAGACCAGGAAATACTTGATAAATTCTACAATGCAAACGAAGAAACATGTAACAACATAGTGAATGCATTAGAAAACAACCCGACATGGATTCTACCAATGTATCAATGTAATAAATTTGAACAAGATTTCACAAAACAAAAACCAATACTAGAAATCGATTTCCTACTTGATTCTGGAGCAACATTAAATCTCATAAATGAAGACACTTGGAACGAGATACAATATAACAACCCAGAAATACGTCTGGAAAGAGCAAACAAAACATTAACAGCAGCAAATAATACTACTATAGAAACACTTGGAACTATAACATTAAATCTTACAACAGATAGAGTGTCAAATAACAGAAACAAAATACAACACAATTTCAATATTCATTTCTACATAACAAAATGTAACCACAATATTCTAGGAACTCCATTTTTCAAGGAGTACATAGAAACAATAAACGTGAACACAAACAAACTAACAATAAACACTAGCACAATTCTAGATAATGATATAACATTTTTTATGAACAGTACAAAAGGATACCCATATTATTCTAGACTTTACCCAATTTTCAACAAAGAGACGATCTATCTAGATAGAGAACAAAATAAATGCATAACATTTCCAATACCAATATTTAAACAAATGGAAAACTCAAACGGAAAGAAACTTTACAGTTCTAAACACTATTTTGAACCGATAAACAAATATCAGAACATATCATTCATTGATATTAAAGATCTTACATCAGAAACCGAACATTTTATAGACATATTCCTAATAAACAAACAACAACATAAAATAACAATAAATGAAGGCCTAATTGGTTTCATGTATCAAAACATAACATTCATAAAACAAAACGAAGAGATGTACCAAACCAATTCAATAGACTTCTTTACAGCGTTATATTTTCTTACTTACGAAAACGAAAATGATATCAATGAAATATTAAACATACAACAAAACGAAACAATAGAACAAGTAGCAACATTCGAACGAAAACCGAACTTCAAATGTAAATTTAATATCCACAAATATACAGAATCCGAAAAAGAATTCATTCAAATGTTTGATTTTCAACACTCATATCTAACACAAGATGAATTTGAAAAAGTAGTAAAAATTATACTAGACTACAAACAAGTCTATGCAACAACAAAATTTGATGTGGGAAAAACAAAAGTCAAACTAAACCTTCCTATAAAGAAAGATGCAATCTTCAAAAAACAACGAATAAGTAAAGTACCGATACATTTACGAGAAAGAATACAAAAATTACCCGATGTTTTGAAAAAATACGATATAATTGCACCAGTCAACAAAGAACAATTATCAACAGGAAACACATTCACAAATCCAGTAATAATACTACGAAAAGGAGAATCACTGAAAATAGTACTAGACGCGAGATACTTAAACAGTATGATTGACGAATCAAAATGTAATTGGCCGATTGAACCAGTTGACGTGGCACTAACACGCATAAATGGAACAATATTTACAACAGCAGATCTAAATAGCGCTTAAAACCAAATACCTCTTGATGAAGAATCTATGAGATACACACACTTCACAATAGGCAATGAACAATATTGCTTCAAACGTTTATTTTACGGAATATCTATTGGACCAGCAGCTTTTGCTTCAATACTAACACATTTTCTCTATCCTTTAATACGAAAAGGAACAGTCATTACATACGTAGACGATATTTTCATTCAAACAAACTCATACGAACTCATGTACGAAACACTTGTAGAATACCACAAAGTATTGTTAAAAGAAAACTTAAAAGCAGCACCTGACAAAACATACTTCATGTTAAAGAAAGTTAAATTTCTTGGACATATAATTGAAAATAAAACAATAAAACCCCTCAGTTCACGAATAGACGGATTTCAAAAACTTGAACCTCCAAAAAGTATGAAAGCCTTACAAAGATATTTAGGAACAATAAACTTTCTTGCCAAATATGTTTATGGCATGCAGCAAATACTTCAACCATTTTATACTCTTTTACATAAAGAAACAGATTTCAAATGGACAAAAGAACATCAACAGATCTTTGAACAAATGAAAAAGACAATAACACATAACTTAGAATTAACAATGCCAGATACTACACAACCATTCTACATTATAACAGACGCATAGAATACAGGAATTGGAGCAGCATTACTCCAACAACACCCTACTGAAAAGAAAATGAAACTAATATCAGCAAACTCTCGATTGTTCACACCTATCGAAATGCGACTCTCTACACTAATAAGAGAATGCTCTGCAATAATTTTTGCATTAACAGAATATGAATTCCTACTAACAGGATCGAAGCATCCTATTGTATTATTTACAGATCATAAACCGATCATCTACCTATTTACACAGAAAAATAAACCAAATCACAGAGTTTACAGATTCCAGTTAATACTGATGAAATTCCCAAACTTACACATAATCTGGACAGAAGGGAAAAACCTAGCACTCCCAGACCTGTTAAGCAGAACAATAGACGAAGAACATTTTACAAAAACAAGAGATATAACAGTAGAATTACCAGAAAACATTAAATTCTTCTTTGCAAAAACACCGTTTACAAATAACCTCGAATGCAAATACAGCGTTTGCAATAATCCGAATGATGAGAATACAGACCGAACACATTACCCAGTATTAGTAAACATACATAACAACTACTTTGAGATTAACATAGATAAAAATACATATAATCCGATCTCATATGAGAAATACAATACAGAAACAAAAACAAACCTAATACCAAAATACAAACCAAAGATAAGAGATTGGCATTCACCAACAATAGAAAAAGACGATCTTATTATTAACAAGAACCAAAAAGGACCGTACACAATTCATCATGACGATGACTATCTCAGACTGATCAATGTCATAAAACAAAGTTCAGAATACGAAAATGTAAAAATATCAGATATCTTCTATGATGAAAAAACGAAAGTAACAGAACAACTTATTAAAGAAACACAAATATTAGATCCTGTACTACACAGAGTGAAAATGTGGAAAAAACACAATAACAAACCACACTCAGTAACATTGGAGATACGTGGCAACAAAGGATTATTTGCTTACTTTCGGAAATATAAATCAATAATAATTGACGAAACAACAGAATTAATAAAAATTATAATAAATGTTCACAAAAAGTCACTACAACGAATTTGCCTGCCATTAACGTTATTGCTATGCGTATTCTACGAAAATCATTGCATAGATCTAATAGGTCATACAGGACTCGAAAAAACAAAAAGAAACATAATGGAAAAGTTTTACTTCCCGAACCTCGCAACATGGATAAAAATTCTTATTGCAGACTGTATCCCATGCCAAACAAACAAGGTATTCGCCAACACAAAAATAAAAAGTAAACAAGAACAATTAGCACCAACAAAAAAGTATTTTAATGAAATGATAATGATAGACACAAAAGGACCAATCTACCCTACATCAGAAGGAAACAACTATATATTCGTTATAGTTGACGCATTTTCTCACTATGTAACAATAATGTGTGCACCGAAAAACACAGCACACTATGCATTTACCGCATTATTCGAACATTGGTTCATGAAATTCGGACTACCCGATGAAATACGATCCGATAATGGATCCGAATACATTAATACAGAACTAACACACTTATGTAATTACTTCGAAATTAAATTTAAACCAAGTACAACATATGCACCTTGGACTAACGGTTTAGTAGAAGGAACAAATAGAATAATTGGACAATTTATAAGAACACTGCTGAACGAAAAATATAACAATTGGTCACGAAAAGCAAAATTTTTCCCTTATGCTTACAACACGCAATATCAAACACGACTTGGAATGTCACCATACGAAGTCGTTTTTAATCAAAAACCAAGACAACCAACAAAGATTAAACTCGGAACAACAACAGATGAAATGGGCAACTGTAACCCATCAGATACAAGTGCATGTAACAAACAACCTACACATACACATTTAGAAAAACAATTTAATCACCCGAAAATTGCGAAATTACAGAAAGGAACATTCGCAAAATGGTTTTTAGACAAAGAAAAACACTATAATGATACATATCAAAGAATAACAAAGATTCTACAGAACAGAAAGAAACTAACAGACGAAATGAACATTCGATTTCGCACAGCGAAACCACTTGAAAAGAATACATTCGTATTACTTACAAATCAACAACAAATTGAAGGAGTATCGAAAAAACTACTACCACTGAAAACAGGACCATACATCATTATCGACAAACCAACAGATACAACCTACATCTTAAAAGATAATAATAAAGAACAAATAACAATACATAGAAATCACATTGTACCCTACTACCCGAAAGAAAAACATATCAAATTAGAATTGCAAAATTACTTATTAACAAACGAAATACCAACATTAAAACAACCAAATTCACATACAGATGAAAATAAAATAAATAAAAATAATAACCATACAGAACCAAAACATACACACAAATACAACCTTCGCAAAAGAAAGGTCACAATAACAAAATAATAAACAATCCAAAACAAAAATAATAATAATAATAATAACTAAATAATAGTAATAAATAAATAATATGAACATACATAAAAATAAATACATATTATAAATCGTGATATAAATACTAAGTATATAGTTATAGTTAAACATATATAGTTATAGTTAAATATATAGTTAAACATATATGAATAAATATATTAACACATATTAACACATATTAATATGTATATCATCCAATTACACGCTAATAATAATATACATATAACTCACTATGATAACTTATAAGTTATTCTATTCAGTAGCAAGACATTGCAAAAGTTATAACGAATATTAGAAAAATATCAACATGAAAAAAAAAAGTACAGATGAAAACAGTACTTTTACTACACCTAACCCTATTAATTCACTAATGAAACAAAAATTTCAACTATAGATCTAGAATTCCAATATTCCTACACATAATAGATTCAGTATTCAGTATAATATATTCAGTATTCCTACGTAACACACATCCTAACCCTAACCAGTGTGTATTTTCCTGTATATGTTCCCCCGAATACAAAAGAAGAAATATATTTACGTTAACAAACAAACATTTTTAACTAACAAAAGAACATTTCTATTAAAATTGGAACAAAGAATAATAAACCATCAAAAATATATATATGTATAAAAACATCGAAGGGAAATAAAAACAAACATCAATATGTAAAATAAATGACACATGACGACTAAAACTTCCACTCTTCTTCACATACAAACTTTCACTACACAACTTCTTCATCATCAATCTTCTTCACTTCTTCCTTCAAATCTTCATAACAATTCTTCTCAAAATTGTCACAAATCTTCCTCCATCTCATCACAGCAACCCAATCACAGCCATCCCATCACAACCATCTTCTCATTCATCGTGAATACACCACCAATAATAACCCAAAATAAATAAAACAAATAATTCAAATAACAAATCGTATAAAACAAACTGATATTGATACTAGCCCCTGAACCTCTCACATTAGGTTTGACAAAAAGGTAAATTCTCATATACACAATTAAAGCAAATAACAACAAAAACAAAAATCAAAAAGGTATTGATGTTCACAGGTTTAGAACTGGAATAGACGTTATTGTAGTTAAATTGAAGTAAAACAATAAACAATCAATCAAAATATTCAAAATTCAAATAACAATTAAGTTCAAATAACAAAGTATAAACAATTCCACGATTGATAAACTCGCGGAATGGAATAGACATTTTGTAGAAATTGATAATTCGGAATAGTAAATACAAAATATAAAAATGGAAAATATATATAACACACATAACAGGTTAACACAAAACACTAATATTCAAACAGGTAAAATACGAAATACAAAGAAAACATAAATACTAAAATAAGGAATTGAAACAAAATACAAAGGATAACATCTTTCGCACTCATTACTAATAATAACAAACAAAATATAAGAAAAGGAGTAACTTCCTCTTTTCACATCAAAGTAAAAACAAACGTGAAGTAATAACAACACAATCTGGAAACATAAACATGAAGTTGAATTCATCACCGTGTAATCTGTTGTAATTAAATAATTAAATGTTCCAGACAGCAACAATCCACGATGAAACAACGCCTCATCTAAAACAGAGATTCAGACATTAAAACAATAAATATTTAATTCAGATTTGAACTGGATTAAAACAATTTAGTTCAACTTTGAATATCATTCGGTCAGACGACCTTCGGCTAAATAGATATGACATTTAAACAAGACTGTACGTCATAAACTAAACTACGTCATTAACAAAAACGGACGTTAACAATACGGACGTTATTATAACAAACGTAATTAGTAGCATTTGTAAAATGCCAACCTCATTAGTATTACCATTAAAGAAATACATCGATTACTACAAATATGTAAAGAGATCATTAACAGAAGAAAAAAGGCACAAAGTGATATGTTCCAAACGGACATAAGAGACTTGAAACATACCCCTGCAAACTCAACAAGTAACAAATTAGAAAATGTCAACCCAATTAACATTTACAACCATTACAAAATGGTAATTACGAAATAGATCTGACACACATCACAGAAAATACTGAAGTAGACACTTCAGTACTAATCACTACCAAAACCTAACGTCATACCATCCTCAACGTCATACCATCCCCAACTTGCACCATCCAATTAGACCATCTTACGAAATTGACGCAAATTAGAAGACCAAGAAGTTGGCACCAACTAGATGGCACCGACTATAATGGCACCATCACTAATCATCAACTTGAAAGCTAATTGCTAGAAAAGAAGTAACAATCTAACAAAATGGCAAAAAAATGGCACCAACTTGATGGCACCAACAAATCTTTAAAGAGACCCTTAAACTTACCAATCTCGTAACCAAAGATACTAATTACCAACCAATATCATCATAAACACCAACTAATTATAAGCAGAAAGAATGGTAACAACAAAGCTAAAAGAATCCAAGAAAGTACTCAAAAATCAAAAAAGACCCATCCAAAAGCTAACAAGACCCAGTAATTGACAATTCAAGAACCAAAAACGAAAAACGGAAGATATGCAAATATCACAAACATTGTAGAGAACAAGAAACAAGAGAGTAAAAATCACAATTCCAATTTTGTCTTGTACAAACAACTTCTCTCCGAAAATTGAAAAATTCTCTAAAAATCAGTTAAGCTGAAAACACTAAAAAATTCTCATACAATTCAACTCAGTTGACGAGTAACTCTAGTTTCAATCATAGTATCAATAAAAATATCTGAAGATATTCTCACAGATTTCTTTCTCTAAAAGATTTCTTTCTCTAACTTCAAAATATTTTCTCAACCACATATAATCCTTTTCTCAAATCATCTCTCTGTAAATCAAAACTTCAATAACTATTCCCAGTGAAAGAATATCAACATCTTTCACATTTTTATCAACCGTTCACAACACAGCTCTACAATCACAGGTAAACTGAACTACCTTAATTTTATATCAGAAAGATTGATACATCATTACAAATATCATTGTAATGAAACCCCTCCCATGTTGTCAGTATCAGAATTTCTAAATTCTCTTAACAAAAACCAACTTGTAATCAAAATTGCAATACAAACAAACGAGTTTACAGATATTGAATATCCAACTGGTAGTCATTTACATTTTGACGACGATTACGTTGTACTAACAAACTGCAAAATTTCACCAAAAAACTATCTCTTCATATTTGAAGGTGTAACAAAAACAAAAGAAGAAATAAAACTCTTTTGGGGAGAACACCATTTTGATATACTTAAGTATACGTTACCTTGTTCTGAAACAGTAACAGAATTCGAAACATTAAAACAACAAATAACACAAACAAAGTGTGTTGATTTAAATCAACTAAAAACAGTTTTTATCGCAGTTTGCAAGAAAGAAGCTATATTCCTCGCTGATGACAGAACAAAGAAATAACATGATACCTCTCATTGTTATAATATTATACAAGTAAACGTAACAGAAATTTAATAGTGCGGCACCGTTTAGTGTCAGTTACAATAGTAAATAACTGTCACTATTCAGTGTAGCATTGTATCTGATTTACACAGTGAACAAATAGTGAACAAACTAATATCAGTTTCAACCATTGATTTCACAGAGGCATTAGTTGCAATATATATATTATTATCTAAAGTACTATTTTTCTTAACAATCTTCTTAATACCCTGTATAATAGTTGTTTCAACATACCTAGCAGTGGTAACCATTACTGAAGTTATTCGTAACCGTAGAGTTATATATGCTAGCCCACCAGTTCAATAAATTATACACAACATCACCCACAAATATATCAAACTACCTAACTTACACCACCTTATGCAAGACTTCCACTCAGACATATTTCACATTTGTAAATCAAATATCGATATTATTGAACTCGAAATATTTAAATTCATTAAAATAGCACTTATAATATACTTTTTCATACGAATGTGTTTAAGTTTAGCAGAATATTTTCTTAACCCATAAAAATTGATTCACTTCCAGATATAGAAGAATATATTTATCACACATTACATTCACAAAGATTCTACCTACAAATAGGATTTCCCGAAAATACACCGTTATACGGTACTGTCATTATTTACCAATTACAGATACATACTGCAAATAGAGAAATTTGGATATCAAACCTAGGAGCACAAACACATACACCACAACAAGAATTCATACCAGTACTAATATTAGCACCACCATATATACACATACCACAACACGGACCTGAGACAGGCGCATAAACGCATAAAAGCATAAAACAGCAAAAATTGCGTCGTCTAATAATAATAATAATAACAGTAACAATAACTCCGAAAGACCACACCATAACGAAGTTACAGATCTAACAAATATACCAACCTCACCAGAAAATGAAGATACTGTAAGTATAGATACTGAAAATCCCTACACAGTACGACGAGAACGACCGGAAAGACGAGAACTTCTTAGAGCAAGACGTAGATCATCTCTATCCTTCCCCACACAAGAATCTACACTTGTCTCTTACGGTTCAACAGACATAGAATCTAATATCATTAGACCAATAGAAACAATACATTCAGAACCACCAAGTAGAACGGGCACACCCACACTACACAACTTTAGTATAAGCTCACCAAGCGAGCACTCAAGTGTAAACACAGATCATACACCAACACCTTCTGAATTAAGAGCAAACCCTTTCCTACCCCAACATTTCAACAAAGACAAGATTTTAACTTTGTGCAAGAACATTTCCGTGTACAACCATTACAATCACCCAACAGTTCACTTTGGTCAGCAACATCCCCCCAATCAGCTAGTACAAGCACAACACCATTACGAACAAACCAAACATCATCCAACACATCTATAAGCATACCCAGAGTTGACATCCCGAACTCCCTACAACCACCTAGAAATACAGCGCTATCTCCAGCATCATTCATACCCGAAATTAGATTACCATCCAGCCATCCAGGAAGAACTAGATCAACCCCCATACTCAATCCTAACCCCCCAACAAAGAGCAGAACTAATGAACATACCTATTTATTCCCATTAGACCATAAAACTTGGAACCCACCTCCTCCTTTATACGGACCTACAAATCTTGGAGATACACTTACAAATTGGGCAAGAAATAGACTAACTAACACACTCAATCTCACAGCACGACAACGCAATTCAGCACTAGAAGTTCTAGCAACACCATCTCTCGAATTGAAATTTAACACTACAATCAAATATAACACTATATTTAACCACCCATTTCATGCAACAACACCTTCAATTGTAACAACCACAATACCAGCACCCTTCATTTGTATAGACTTCGTATATAAATTTGACAGATATACAAAACAAACACTTGGATTCGCAACATTCTATAATCCACATACCGGATTAACATACACATGTCGCTTCAACTAAAAGCCATTATTTGTATATTATTACTATTAATATTCTATATATGTATGAAAATAGAAACAAAACTTCAACATGAACAAAGACTTAAAGACAACGCAAAACACAGAATAAAAGACCTAATTAATGAACGAATGAATATACACATTGGACAACTTAAACAGAAAAACAGAACACGAAACGAAACAAGTACCTTCACAAACAAATTTAAACACATTAATGAATATAAACATTATATTAATACCGACAATATAACAAATATAAACGATACAGATTATGAAGCCATGTGGGAAACAGCTATAGACCAATGGACAAGAAACTGGAATTTCTACACAGAAAGAATAACAGATAGCATTCTAAATAAATTTAACTTGAATACCAAACGACAGAAACGACAAACAAATATAGACTTTATTGAATTAACAGGACAGAACATTAATGGTTCCGCAACAGGACCACAGGATATATTCATAGAGCATTACGACTGTGATGCAGAAGAAATTACAAACGTAAAATATTACGAACTAAATAAAATCAGCACATGTAAATTCAAACCACTAGATCTTGACATGACAAAGACAGAAGTACAACTTTTATCAAAAGCACAAGCAGTAGAAATCAAAGCATATGCAGTTGCAGGAACAATCAAAGAACGTGTAGAATGGTGTTCACAACACACCAACTACATAAGAGCAAATAGACCTAGCTATTACGTTTCCGATGCACAACGAACAAAAATATTAGATGCAGATGAAGTTCGTAACGAACTCGCTAGAATAAACTTACTAAAGAACACACAATATAAACCTACACGATACAACATATCATTCAACTTTATTGCAAATCCAC
This sequence comes from Convolutriloba macropyga, assembly GCF_964194025.1. Classification (NCBI taxonomy): domain Eukaryota; kingdom Metazoa; phylum Xenacoelomorpha; order Acoela; family Convolutidae; genus Convolutriloba; species Convolutriloba macropyga. The sequence continues at coordinate 40,172,059 of NC_134472.1, forward strand.
CATTACAGAAAAAGATTGAAGATCTACAAGGCAGAATACAATTCGACATAAACATTCCACTAGTACCACCATACGGACGAATTGTATACGACTACACAAACCCACTTGGGATACCTAGCGCAATTAAAAACGCACAGTCCAACTGTATGAAAGGACCACGTAAACAGAACAGAATAGACATCTTAGATTGGACACTCGAGATTCGAGAAGTCTCACTAATATTAAATCTAGATACCGAAGAAATATCATACATGGGAACAAAATTACCATGTGATCTCCGCAAGGGAGAATGTTTACCCACACCACTAACAAAAGCAACAATTGTGTGGGAACCACAGACACACTGTCAACTATTCGAACTCATACGATTTGACGCATATATGGTAAAATATCAAGATAGATATTGGATAGAAACAAATGCAGAATGGACCACAGTCCAACAACCAGACATCACAAAGAAAATAAAATTAAATCAAACAGACACAATAGCAACACGATTCGAAGTATACCCACTAGTCGAACGAGAATGCGGTTCACCACAACCACTACACAAAACAGAATACAACGATATATACATAATATATGAATATGGATTTGACATGCACACAGGACAAAAAGTAACAAAGAAAAAAGACAAATTTGACGATGAAAAGTTTATTAAAATAAAACCAGAACAAATAATATCGGAACGTACACGATATGAAGACAAAGAAAACCAACAATACTATTATGGTTTTGTAAACGAAGAAACTCACCTTAATATGAAAATGGACCTATATATGAGTAACATTTACTCTCGAATTAGCTTACAAGCAATAGAATTCTATTCACAAATTTGCGAACAAACTCGAAACCTCAGACAACTAACATTGACTCAAGTACAAAAGAACACTCCACTCTTAGGATACATTCTCACTGGAGACAGATCCATTTTTGTGAAACAAGAAGGCGTAAACGTCATGAAAATGTATAAATGTGCGAAGAAATCATCACCTCTTTATGTACCACAAACACGCGAATGTTACGATAAAATTCCTATTCTATACAAGAACAGAGTACAATATGTACACCAACTAACAAGACAAACATACTTATGGGCAAAAACAGTACCCTGTTCACATAGTAACTTTGATCAACTCATCTCGATAGACACTGAAGGAACAGCACGATACAGAGTAACACCCTACCCAGTAAAAGTAGAAACGATATTGAACACTATATCACCAGAGGAAATAGTTTTAGATAACATGTTTAGTAAAGCAAGTTTAATAGAAAGTGGCATTTATAGTAAAGAACAACTAATACAAGAACGTAAAAGAGATCTACTCCACGAATATATGAGAGATCGTGAAAAACCACTACAAGAAGCTACATCAGCAAATGCACAAAAATTATTAGAGCTTGAACAACTTGGACTTTTACAAACATACAAAAATTATGAACAATCCTTAAAATGGTTAAAAGATCTTAACATAAATGGATATAACTTCCAAATAGATCAACCAAGCGTAAATTGGAAAGAAATTTTTGATGGAGAATGGCTCAAAGACCAAATACTATCAATATTTGGTTGGCCATGGTATATTCTCGAAAAGATGGCAATAATATACGCAATGATCAGTATGATATTATTTATAACTAACCTCGTAATTAAATTTTACAACGCATTTGCAATCCATAAAGCGATAGGTAAACAAGCAAGTATTACTAAAATACTACTAACAGGAATATTTGGTATATTTTCACAAACCTTAACACAGCTAGTTGCACAGATACAAGAAGATGACACTAGTCATGATAGCCAGGATAGTGATAACAACTACTCACACTATACAAGACACAATAAACATAATAAAAATAGGAAACACACTTTCCGCCGTCATTCATCCGACGTTACTCATTTAACACGTAATGAAAACAATCCACCAGAACAAACATATATTGACACAAACTACAAACATTATAACACAACCATTCGTCGAACAGATCAAGGATTAGAATTGAGAACACTAGAATCACCACATAAAAAACAAAAACCACCACTACCCGAACGGAAATACAAACAACAAGAACCATTAAAAATCGAACCCCTTGAAACAACAACTGAAAACAAAATGGCTACATTACCTCCACAACTCATTACCCCTCCACCAGCGTATCAATGTTTAGGAAATAACATACCAGTGAGTACAACACACAATTCACCCTCACATGTGTCACCAACCCCAAGTGCACCCAATATACAACAAACTTCTACATTTCACGGAACATCATATGAACCACAATTAGGAATCAATAAGACAACACCGTATGAAATACCACAACCATCACAAATAAAAACTCAAAATAATCTCATCCCATCAGTGAAGCTTATAGAAATACAGAATCCTCCGCCAATTGATTTCACCCAATTGAAACTAGCAGCAAATAAAATGAATAACCGCAGCCATAGTTTAGACATATTGAATGATGACGATCAACCACACACGAATGAAGTCACATATTTCGACACTCATTCAGCAAATACATATGAAGTGTAACAGTGAATCTTGCTAAGAACAACTAACACACTATTAGCCAACACACTTTAATACTCTCTAATTTTGTACGAAACTTCACACTTACCGAGTATGTCCAACGACAAATAAAACAGCAACACCGAATTGTTAACAACAGTAACGATATTAAATAGTAACGATATTACATAACAAACAAATTCGTAACAATAAAACACCTATAACATTGTACATCAGTAACAATTTGTACTATTGTATAGTAACACTCTTCAGTAATACCAAATGTGAATGAGTAACATATTAATTGCAATTTTAGCTAACCATTAATAATGGCACATAAGATGGACTTCGAGTACGAATCTGCATACAGAGCGGATTCGCCCCTCAGCTACGACGTTGAGGAGGGCGAACTCAGCTCTGGATCTGGACGTTCCTCACCAGGAACAGTCCGCGATAACGCATCTACATGTAGTACACAAACCGACGATCGAATAACAACCATGCGAGTTGAGATAGATGGAGACACCAACGATCAACAGACACAGACCTCACTACAACCAACGCCACAGGAAATTGCACAAATGATCAAGGAAAAGGTAACTCATAAGCGAATAACAAGTAAAAATAACAATCAGGAAGCGTTTTCGAATAGAACACCGAACAATTCGAATGAACAAGGAACTAGTACACACGTACATAGTTATCAACATACTAGACCTAGTAACAATGGTAATAAAAACATACAATCGGTATACCAACCGAATACAGAGTTTCAATCGCCACCACTTCCTAACTATCCTCCACCAGTGCGACCACCCCCTCCTACCGATCGTGTATATGAACGAACAATATATAACAATCAACAGTTTACATCTAATAAATCTTTTATACGACCACATAATTTGAGATTTCCTTATGCGATAACACCACGAAGTAATAATTATAAATCGTTCTTTCATCAATCAACGAACGAACAGTCACCAACAGCCACAGTGATGGAAACCATTTGGTTCCAGGATAACGATCCTAGATTATTAACAAACCCTCACAGCAGTAACTATAACCCCCTACTTAGTTACAGAAATTGGTCTAATATGCCATTCGACTCCCGCGATTATTGTTTTATAATGGCTCCATTACATAACTTAAAAGACCGCATATCAGAGTATTTTCCCCCACTACCCTCCGAAAATACAAATACTGTTAAACGCAGTACCAAGAACATGGGAAGAGATAAACTACATCAAACATGCTATCCAGTACTTAAACAATTCTATAGTCTTACAGAACGATTTCTGTACGACTATGATTATGAGTTTAAACTGCCAATCGTATGCACATTTGACCTTCTCGTTGCAAAGGCATCCCAAGATCTTTCTGCCTACAGCGTTTTTGATCACCAAATTTTCCAGCTTAGTTTTAACTTTCTACATCCAACGGCTAAAGATGTACAGAACAATAACTACAGAGTTCACGAGACTAAACTTGTTCATAACCTCATTTACTACACATTTCTACGAGACAAAAATAAAAACACAACAAAAAGTTATATTCATATCAACGACCAACTTACGTCGCCATACTTCCTGAATTACGGATATAAGTTAAAATGGGAATACACTGTAGGAACACTCCGAAACTTCGATCCCGTAAAGAACTATTATATATTTCAACCAAACGAATTTCCCGAACGGCCACTGATAGTACCTATCGAAGCACTCGAACCATGCGAAGAGTACCATACGTACCATCTTGAAGGCAGCGTAACAAATAGAGCTGTCATAAACCGTATCCAATTCAATAACGAACGTAAAACTTCAGACTTAGAAAAACAAATACGAAAATCGGTTAAAGCTTCTATAACAGAAGTCTCGCTGGACGAACTAACAAATCTGATCGCATTCTATTTGGCAAAAGACGATCACTTCGTCAAAGAATATGAACAATATAATTCTCGAACGAATCATCCGAAACAAACTGAAAAGTTATAACAAGGAGCTATAACAAACAAGGAGCTATAACAAACATATATGTAACAACTTTCCTCTATGTCGTAACACATAAATGTAATGAATGTATTTTGTAACAATACATCCAACCATGGATGACTCAGCGCATATTTGTTTATTCCTTAACTCTTTTAGATAACCTTTCACTTTTAATATCCCCCATTTATACAACGAGTTATACCTTTGGTATAACACTGAAAGTAAAATAAAATCTGATAAATTCCAAAAAATACTTTTCTACTTTACCCCTAAATTAGTCATATGTATACATGTAAATATGCAAAGCCTTTCCATAGTTAGATGTATGCAATTTTGTAAATAGAATGGAAAAGACAATAAAAAGGAACATGATAGTTTTATGAGTAACACTAATACACGCAAAGAATAACACAATGCCTAAGCCAGACATGTATAATTTTCAAAACACTTTACATATACATATTACTCATAACGAGTTAAGACATGATCATTTAATTTACAAACAAAACACATACTTTAGGGTAATATGTAAATTTATACATGCAAACTTTAATTTATTGTACAAAAATGATTTTGTAACAACATATAACAAAATACATAGCACTTAGTATTATACTTGTATCAAACAGATTGAGAGAATTTCTCAAATATTCTGAAATTCGAAAATTTCACAACCAAAATTTAACACTCGAAATATGCAACGTAACAATTCTGAAAAAAAAAAACAAATATGTACAGTAAACAAAATAATCCATATGTAAGTAAACACATATAGACACATGTAACCCATTCGTAACAACTAACATCTTATTTGTAACAATTACTAAATGCTTTTTCCTCAAAAAGGAAAATTCGGTTATTGGATATAAGCGCGCGGACAGACAACATTTTACATCATTTAAAGTACCCGTTAATGGAAATCAGACAATTGGGAAATTGGGTCATACCCATTACAATCTTTAAAATACTAAGCACCTTATAGGCATCATAACAAAATATACAGATACGAAAAGCGCAGTCATATAATTTGACGTTGTAGAAGTATAACAGAATCATTGTAAACAGACAGACATCAGAATAACTCTTGATCTCGGACAGATTCAAGAAGTAATACATGTTCATCTCAATTACAAAATCCAACATGGCCAAGAAAGCCACAAAAAGTCTACTACCCTCAATTTCTCCATGGAATTCCATAACAAAAAACATTCAAACACAGGAGTTAACCAGGAAATCTACGCCATTGAAATCGAACGATTTCTAAATATAAACGGAACAGAATAAATTGTTTTTTCTTTTTCCCACCGGAAGGGATACTACGTAATAACAAAGAACATTTACATAGCGAAAAATAATAAACACTTTAACAGCTAACACATACAAATCAGGTAAGTCAGGTAAGTCACTGGACAACAGGAGCACCACATCCATCAACACTGGAGCGACACAGAAGGATCTTCACCCACTGGAAGTGTGGTGGTGGAATAGATACTTTTGTGGTTGTTGATGTTCATCTTTGCTATGTGGGCAACCTGTATCCAGGGATCTATTATCTGAAAACCACAACTACAAGGCAACACCTTCAGCCTAAAAAGAAGAAAACCCTTTCAGAGAGAATGAAGAGAAATTAAATCTACTATACAGTAAAGAAGACTTTCAAAAAACAAAAACTCTAAAACCCGGAAAGATGGAGTCAGTGTTGACTTCCAACAAAAGGATTTGTAAACTTATTTTATTTAATAAATAAATACTGAAATACTCAACCCTGATTGGTTGAAATTATGGAAATACCTTTCCCTTAAATGTTTATTTGTTATTCCCAGAGACAACAAGACAACTCTACCCTTTAGTCGGTACCAGTCAGACCTGATATAATAATAAAGTATATTTCTCTCTCTCTACTCCGCTCTTGTTTTGTATTGAGATATACGCTAGACTTTAGCATTGCGGCCGGTGCACTGTCTGCTGAAGCTCAGATAGAAGAGTAACAGACTAGAGGAATAGAACTTTAGTTAGTCAGGTAAGCCTTAAGATATACTATATTCTTGAGACTCCATAAGACAGAGTTAGAGTAACCTCCCTAGGTAACCCTACCTCAGCACACGTCTTAACTCTTGGCTCAGCCACAACCCAAACACCGTAATGATAAAAAACAGAAAAATATTCCACGTGGCCTTAATACTGCTTCGCAACAACGATTGCTAACTCACTGATTGAGTCAATTGTAATTTTTGACAATTATTTTGTATTGAACTGATAACTAGCTTTCGTCAACAGGAACACTTCTCTGGGCAAAGTCATATGACCTATAGCCCCTAATCTTGGTAATTATACCAAAATGGGGGGTCTTTAATTTCGAGAAGGGGGTATAATAGGAAAGATTCATAAATTGACCACAGATAATTTTGTCCGCTCAGCTCCTGTCTTAATAGTTTCACCATTTAAGTCATCTGTGAGTGTTTATAGTTTTAAAGCAAGTCTAATTGATTTATCATTGTGAAATGGGATCTTTTCAGTTTGTACCCCCCCCCCCCCCGCCCCGTACGTTATGCGCCCCCCAGTTACAGAACACGTGCCATTACATAGTAAATCATCAAGTAAGATTACGGCACGTGTGTCTGGGCAAATAATATGCGCTCACTAAGCTGGGGGGGGGCACAAACGGATAAGATCAGGGAAATGTTTTCCAAAGAGCAGACGTGTCTTACGGCAATCTAATTGAGATGTTGTTAAAAAGGACTTGTACATTTCTTCGGGAAAATAATCAAAATTGGGTGTTTCGGGCAGTTGTGCGCCGGGCAAATGCACGCATAGCTTTGCGTATAAAACAGTACAAATTGATGACGTAATTCTACCCGTACCATATCACCAGAGACGATCAGGCCTGATTCAGAAAAAAATCAGAGAAGGTCTCAGGCCTGATTCAGTGTCTGATCAGGTCAAATGCAAGCCTGCTAAGAGGACACTCCAGATTAGATCTCTGAGGTTTATATTGACAGAGAAAAATCAAGTCTTCTCTGCCCAGAGAAATGACAAGTCTTGGGTCACTCTGTAAAGAGTAGACCCAAGACTTGGTGACCTCTTGGCAGACAAGACGCAAGACTTGGGGGGTCTTTCCCATTATAGCCCCCCCCCATGAAATTATAGCCCCCCATTTCGTATAATTATTATGTTTGGGGGCTATAGGTTATCTGACCATTAAGCTGGGGGGGGGGGGTGCTATGATGGGAAAGACCCGACTTGAGATTTCGCTTGGCAGAAACGATCCAAGACTTGATTTTTCCTGGACAAAGGAATAAAATGGTGCATTTTCCTGGTATTAATTCACAATACTTTACCTCCTCTCATTCTCGGAGTTGTGATTGACGACTGTGTCACGCGACAGCGTTGATGAAACAACTCCAAATGCTAACGAGAGATAACTATAAAGCTAACGAAACGATCCTCTGTAATACTGTTACCTAATCAATATCTATTTTAAATTAGAGTTTCATTCAGGAATCTGGACAACGTTCAATGCAAAGTCAAAAGTCACTGAGCTTAATTTTGAATATTAGAAAATCATATATTGAAAGGAGCCTTGAAATATCATTCGTCCACAATACGTTTTAGATTTCAATAAGTTGGAAATCTAAAACACGTTAGATTTCAATAAGTTGTCTAAAAATTAATCTCAAATCATACCTTTCACACTAGCCAAAATGCGACCGGGTGATTATTATTGATAGAAAGGGACGCGATAGAGGCTGAAAAAATTCAGATCTCACAGTGCTTTTTGTTCATCTCTTGTCATCTGTGCAAAATCAACACATTCCCCCACAACTATGCACGATAAACCGCACTCGGAAATAGTGTTTTCTACCTCGGAAATGGTGATATCAATATAAAAAAATTTATAGTTATGAAGGTACGATAGCAAAATTGCTCATTTTAATAAAAGAACGCAACAGAACATTACAAAAAAATTCCAAAAATTTATGACATATGGGTTTCTTTCAGCCCACTTTTCAACAATTGTCAGTCACCGATTTCGAAGTGAAAATTGAAAGCAAATAATCGCAAATTTCAAAATTCGCATTGTGTTGTTCATATTTTTAATCTTGAAAACTTTTAAATCAGTTTTGGTTCAAAAAACACAATAGATCTTATTCTCCGACTATCCAAAATCTAATCTTTAAAATTGTTGTTGTTGAAATTAATTGCATATTCTAGAAATTAATTTTTATTCTTTTTTAATTATAAGGCAAAATAATGAAAATTCAAAATTTTTATTTTTTTTAGTCCCTATTGCTTCTGTGAAGTTTGACTGCATTCAGCAGTAATTTGATTTGATATTCTGGTAGATGTTAAAAGTTGGCCTAATTAGCCGAATTTGTCCATGATGATTAAAACGCTATTAATGTCACTTTCGGATCAGTACATCAAAGTGTGATAGGAAAGCCACAAGCAAGTACACCACGTGGTGCAGGAACGTCCTTTGGGAGTGAGTCTTTTATAAAAAGAGATTTTTCACTAAAAGTTGCTTAAGATTTCATATCCTGACTTTTTCAATTACCTTCTTTCTTAGCTATATCTTTGTAAGTAGCTCTTTTAAGTTGCTCTCTCCTTTAACTCAGAGCCTCATTGAGGCTGATTTTAAACATGAGCCAAAATGACAGACTTTTTTCTATGCCTAAAATGACAGCAGAAGAATCAACGCAAGATGAAAGCGATTTTACTGAAGTAAGGAATAAAAGAAAACGTTTCAGAAAAGTGCGAACTGCAATCAACAACGTAGGACCGACGCTTGTTTCAATTGATCCAAGACCATCACAAATTCAGTTTGCAAAAGCAATCAGGTCAAGGTTTCCAGCTGTCAAGAGAACTTAATGGTCAGATAACCTAAGCAAATATGAGAACTGAAGAACAGTACCGACTTCTTTATTCAGCCAGAGGACCTCAATTCAAAAGAATGCTTGATGCTCTCGCTAATCCTAAATCAGGACTTTTCAAATACCAAAGTGAATGCCACGAATACACTTCCTAAGCCTAAAACTAAAACAAGTTTCGTCATTGTAAACGTTCACCACAGCATTACTGAAGATGAGGTAAAAGAAGAGCTTTTAAATAACAACGCAATGAACGTCACCAAAGTTTGACGAATAACAAGTCGAGCAACGGGCCAACCATCGAAATTAATAGGCGTGATTACAGAATCAAACAATCAAGTCAACGCAGCTCAAAATTATGGCGTCAAGATAGGCTGGCAGCTATACCGGTGTGAAGCAAGCCGAGAACCACCACATGTTATGCAATGTTTAAAATGTCAAAAGTTTGGCCACTCAGCAAGGGTTGCACTAATGCAACTCGATTTCTTCGCTGCTCGCAAGATCAAAGTGTTAAAGAATGCACTGTTGCAAAAGAAAATGCCAAATGCTCAAACTGTGGCGGTGCTCATGAGACAGTTTATCGAGGCTGTCCAGCATATCAGCATATGTTAGCAGAAGCCTCAAAAAAGATAAATGAGAACAAAATATCAGCCGTAGCTATTAAACTGAACTCTCAAGCAAAGACTGATCTAACGCCATCAACTGAAAAAATTGCTGTTCTATTTGCTGAAGTTTTGGGCAAGATACGAACAGTTCTTAACACTATGTCCTACAGTGACATAATAAACATTATCTCTAACAGCGCCTCACGTATCTTAAATGAAAAAATTGATGGTCAGAGAATACAGGACAGCATAAAAAGCGCAAATACAGCTCCTGTTATTTCAATTCAAACAAACAATTTACCAAACAGCCAAAATTTTTTGCAAAATGGATAAGCTCAAGATTTTGCAATGGAACGGTCGCGGACTAAACAACAAAATAAGTGATCTAATTTTGTTCTCAACAGAAGAAGAAATAGATGTATTTTGTTTGAATGAAGTTAAGAACTGGAACAAAACAACCTTCCTCAACAACTACATCGTTGCAACGGAAACCTTCAACAACGGTCATCATGGCTCTGCTATCTCAGTGAAGAACAGCATTGTTATCAAGCAAATAGAACCAGTAGAAAAAGAAACTAATAGCAAGGGAAGAACACTAGAAACACTTAAAATTTGCTCTAAGATTCCCTCTTTCGCGGATTATTGGATAATAACTGCTTAAAATTCCCCTGGAAAGCCGCTCTCGACCGATAAAAATTTTCAGGAAAGATGAAAAATGTCTTTGTATGTGGCGACTTCAATGCTCCCCTCCATGAACTAAACTGCTCCTACTTTCCTGAAATTGGGGAAAAGCTCCTAAATATTATTGACGAGGGCACTTTTAAACTGCTGAACAACGGTTATCACACCTATCAGTCGTTTGAAGGAAAATGGAAAAATATGTTAGATGTACACTTTTGCGATATTTCACTTTTTGCGCATTTGAACGACTTTCAAGTATCAGAAGGTTTAGGCAGCGATCACAAAATTACACTTACGACTCTTAGCCTGAGAAAAAGTGAAGTTTCTCAACTAAAATCAAAAATCAATTACAGAAAGTTTAGAGAACATGCAAGAAAATTACACAGATCATCAAATCTCTGGCCTTTGAAGTATCCAAAAAAAAAAATTAATCAAATCAGTTTAGCACCAGTTTAACTGAATTAATACACAGAACTTTGGAAGTCTCCTGCATTAACAAGAAAGAGTTCCCCTACAGTGTTGAGACGCAAAATCTGATAAAAATGAGGAGAAAAAGGCGAAGAGAGCTCAAAATTGCAGTTGGCGATCACTATACCTCTTTAAGAACGGAGATAAATTAACTAGAGAAGGAAATTAAACGATCAATGATGAAATCAGAAGACAGAAAAAGAGCAAATAACTTGGAAAATGCATGTGATAAGGGTAGCAAAGCCTGCTGGAAACCAATAAAAGGAAACCAAACTAACTAATAAAAATGAGCCCAAACAAAAAACAGCAGAATACCCAAAATTATTCTACTAAGATTGCGCGGTGGTCACCGAGAAGGAGAAAAGTGAAATGTTCAAACAGCTGCTAAAGGACACAATGAAAAGTCCCGAAACGGATTCATCAATAATTTCTGAACTCTGCAACAATATTGAAAATGAAATAGAAGCAATAATAAATACAAATGAACATACTGAACAACTTGGCATTGCGGTTACAACTAAAGAATTTGATGAAATCTTGAAAAACATGCTCTGGGCCGGACAAAATGTGGTACAAAATCCTTGAAGAATTACCTAAGAATGTTAAAGCCCTTGCCTGTCTCCTCATATCTAGCTCCATAAACAACTCGTTCTTTCCATTTAACTGGAAAGAATCCCGGATTAAAAAGATACGAAAACAAGACAAAAACCGATCGACGGTTGAAAACTACCGACCCATTAGTCTTACAAGTTGCATAGCCAAAATATGTGAAACTGTTGTGAAAAATATCGTTATGGAATATTGTGAAAGCCGAATTTTTTTTGGCGAGACTCCGAGTGCTTAGAGTAACCACCGCTGCACCACAGACAACCTCATTAAACTCACTCAGCACGTCAGTGAAGCCTTTCAGTGTGCAAGAAATGGTTGGTTTCGTATGCTTGGATATCGAAAAAGCGTTCGATGCTGTATGGAGCCTAGGACTCGTGAACAAATTAAACGCGATAGGGCTAAACAATTCAGTCATAAGGTTGATAAATTCAATCTTATCGCAAAGGATTGTGTTCGTGAAGATAAACTGCACTGTCAGTGATAGTGTCAGCCCGACAGCTCGAGTAGCTCAAGGGAGCGTATTTGCTCCCATTCTCTTTCTCATTTACGTCAGTGATTTGCCGAAAAAAAAGCCCCGATCTCACAGTTCGTTGACGACTTTGCCCTCTACTATAGGGCATGATCCCTCAAATTAATCAAAAAATATCTCCATTCATCACTGAATAGTCTGATCAATTGGTTGGACTCATTGAAAATCCAATTTAACCCAAATAAAACTCATTAAATGATCTTTAAAAACCGCTCAAAGAAGGAATCTTCTCTAGAGCTCAAAATAAAAGAAATATTCATTCAGAAGAGGCAGTCGATAAAATTCTTGGGTATCTTTCTTACTCCACACCTCAAGTGGAATGAACATTGCAAAGATTTAATACAAAGAGCGAACAGCAGGCTATTTCAACTCTGGAAGCTTAGTAACCTAAACGTTAACGAAGAAAGCCTAATTTTGGTTTACAAATCTTGGATCAGACCACTATTTCTGTACTCAAATGCATGCTGGCTGGATCAATCCCATGCCCTTATCAATAAACGAAAACCAAGATGGTACCAGACTCAAAAACTCCACGAAGAGTTAAACTTGAAGTCAATCTGGGAAATGCAGATTAAACTGGCCAGCTGGTATATTCAGAGGGCAATCAAACACAACACACTGTCTGTATCAGAGCTGATATATAAGAAACGACAGTGCCCGCTCAACTATTGCAAAAGCACTCTTGATCATCTAAATTACTAAATCTTCTAGCCGCATACACAACAGACTAGTGGCTAAGGTGACTGCTCAGAATAGTGATCAACTACACAGAAGGAGGATCAATCCTAATTTAATCCCGGAAAATCAATATCAAAGATCTTCATCTTTCAAACAACAGAAATGGGCTCAATGACAGAAGAAAAGCAAAAACTGAGAAATTAAAACTAAGGAAACAGGAAAAAAAAGTACAACAACAAACAAGAAAACAGATTGACGGATAGTGCAAATGAAAAACTGACAGTCGGAAAAGTTTCCTCCATCCAATGAACTGCATCAATTTTTAACGTCTTGAAGAAGAAAGTGGCGCAGTTGTCAAAAAAGCGTGGATTATTAACGATAGAAGGAACATTTCTTTTCTCCGAACGCGGTTCGAGTCCAGCTCAGTTGCCTCCAACTTTCCTTATTATAATGAATTTTTTTCCCGCTATGTTAACAATATGGAAAACAACAGAACCATCAGACGTGTTAAATGTATTCGGCCAGCCGCTCGCCTACTCAATTCGGGGCCAAATACCATTCAATTTTTGTCATTATCTGTCCATTTCATTCAATTGTCTTCATCTGTTCGGCCAGCCGCTCGCCTAGTCAATTCGGGGCTGAACAGATCACGGTTGTCATCAATATCTCTATGCGTAGTTATTGACCAACATTCGCGCCTTCTTTCGAAGCCTCTCATTTCTACTTTATTGATGACTATTTTACTATTTTCCTCAACACTCCACTGATTTTTAAAAAACGTCTGCGAGATTAAACAAAAACATTCACTCTTGTGCTGCGCGTGGTTTGGTTTCAGTGGTTCTATGGTTTAGGTTAGCGTAGCACTTTTATTTATCAATTTCCTAATTCTGTCACTTTTATAATAATGCTTTTTTAAGTCAAAAACAACGCTTTTGTTTAATCTTTTTCCCGCTGTCTTCATCAATCATAACCGTTCCTTTTTCTTACGTCAATCTTTTCTTTTTGGACATCGAAGCAGGACTATTTGAAATCAGGGCCACCGACCTAAGCCTTAGCTATTATTGAATCAAGCGGACAGTAACATATTTGAAGGAAAGCTAAATTCTTGTAACTTCATACTTGAAACTTAGCGCGGACCGCTAATAAAACAGCACAACTGGTTCGAAACCGTTTAAGTCAGTTTGTCGATCTCCGTTTTAAATTCGCAGCGACTTAAACATTGAAAGTACGAAGCTTTGGATCGAAAAACCTGCAAAAACGTAAGTCAACTTATTGCAAAGAACTATTACCTCGAAGAAAAAGAACATCAACACGCGTGGGTTCGAGTCCCACCCACGCCCATCGTGCAATTAATGTTTTCACTTTTCAATTTTATTTTTTTTGTTTTTATTCAACATACTTACCTAAAAAACTATCACACTCATTTTAAACAATTTCCACGAGGCTAGGCAAGAAAACGATCCACTATTTTCCTGATCAATTAAGTACCGAACTATTGAGCGCACATAATATAAGAGATAACGTTTTTTTTGCTGGGAGTTTAACACTTGAATTTTCTGAACAAGGCAGAAGAAAATAAACTAAACATTTTTTGTTAAAGTCAGGATTAGAAATTGTTAACAAAGGGGATGCAACCAGATGTACTGATAAAACATTTCGAATCAAGACGCTCGTTGAAATCTGAGAGTGGCAACATAATAATGACAAGAATATTTCGAATTTTCTAATGTTCCAAATTTAACATTCCCTTTCAGAAGGGTAGAAAACGTACCAATGTGAGAATGGCAACATTATGTTTGATTCATTCATCGATACTTTTATGAGAAAATTGAAGAAAAACACGCACATATTCAGACTGTTAATAAAGCGGGTGTAAGTTTTTGGAATTCTAAGCCCTGGTTAACACAATAATTGAAACATTTGATTGCCCAAAAACATTTTCTGTTCAACAAATAGAAAAAAGTCCTAACAGTGGGACGTACAAAGAATTTAAGAGTGTAAGTTAATAGGAGGTTAAGGGAGGCGCACAACAAGTTTTGCATCAATTTCTTCCAAAAATTACCAACAAGTGATAAACAATGAAAAAACTTTGAACTCAAGATCAGTCTTAGTGAAAAAAGTGTCAAGGTTACTAAAATCAGATTAGATAGTTGTGAAATTTCAAGGGATCCATAAAATATTGTCGATTTTCTAAATAGATCAATTGCTAATATAGGTGTTCTCAAAAGTTCCGCTACTGCTTGTAATTACACTGAAAAATTTTTAGACCTGAATTCACATCCAGAACTGTGACTAGATAAAAATTTTATCCAGTCATTGACTCGCTGAATGATATCAAAGCAGCATGACCTGGTGAAATATCAATACGTCTCATGCGAACTTGCAAATTAGCTATAGGCGTACATCTACAGTTGGCCTTAAATGAGTGCATTAAAAAGAAATTTTTCACAGCTAAAACGAAACTAGCCTATGCATTACCAATTTTCAAAAAGGTGATAAATTGGATAGCACAAACTATCGACAAATTTCATTAACTCCGTTTTGAAAAAAATGTTGAGCGCCATCTTCTGACTCAGATGACGGACTTCACTGATCAGCATAAAATCTAAATGAAGAAGAATTCGAATTTCGAATTTCAGAAAAAAGTCAACAACAGATGCAGTTTTTAAACTTGTTGAAACAGTTTTGTCTAATTTAGATCAAAGCAAAGAAACTCCTTGAATTTTTCTAAATCTCGCAAAAGCTCTCAATTCCAGTTCGCATAACAATTTCTAAAACTAATTGAGCTGTATGCTTTTTCCCAGGAAGCGAAAGAATTGCTGTTTTCAATTCTTGCGAACCGCAGACTGAATGGCATGTCCGCTGATTGTGAAATTGTGGATCACGGTGCGCCACGCCGAACTGTTTTAGAAGCAGTCATTTGTTTTTATGCGTGAACGATTTTTCAGCTAATATAAACACAACAGAGAAAGCAATTGAATTGGCAGATGACACACGTTTTTTCTGTTGTTGAAAGGAATGCAGCTTACATGGAAAAGTTAAAGAAGTTCCACAAAAATAAACAGAAGAAAATGTAGAGATTACCAAGCTAACTTTGAATACAAACAAAACTGAGTTAGTTTTTTTCTCGAGCAATAAGTCTGATTTCGGATCTGCTTTTAGCAGGAACGAAAATCTCACAACACAGAAAATTTGCAGATATGTTGGTATTCAAATTGACAGGAACCTTATTTTCGATGAGCAGCTAAATGAAACCTTAAAAATGGCTCATGCTATAAGATAAAATATATCAATATACCTAATAAGACCTCAAATTGCCCTGAACGCGCGCATTCTTCTGTTTAAATCAGTTATGCTTTCACACTTATCATTTTCGCAATTCTTTTAAAATTTATCTCCAAAACACCTAAAACGCTCTTATCGACAGTTTAACTGGGTTATAAATAAGCGCTTTCTATGCAAAAAGTATTACAAAGCGAGAGATCTGCTAATTTAGACAGAGATCCTACCAGCTGAGCTAATAATACCAAAGCTGTTGCGAGACCAGATAGCGAGACCAGAAAAATCTGAAAATTTTCACGGGAATCTGTGTCTTCATCAAAACACTCGAAAAAACAATTCAAAATTAAACAGAATGTCATAACTTCGAAATGAATTCGATTGTTCGTCAAAGTGTACAAAATAGGAACAACTTACCACAGTGGCTTCGGCTAGCAAAAAATGAAAACGTTTTTAAGAAAACGCTGAATGATTTCTTGCTCCCACAACATGAAAAATTTGCTTTGAATAGTATCGTAGGAGCTTCTAAAAGTTATTCTTATTTTTAGGAAGAAAACAATCGGAAGAAAATTTTATAATATTATTCTTTAAGAAATTTATTTGAAGTTTACTACTTTGTTTGAATGATTCGAAGTATTTTGTGTATGAAATATATTTAACTTTATGGTTATAATTTATCTAGAAGTATAGTAATTAACTTGCTGAAAAAATATAGTTCCCCCCACTAAAGTGGGTCGGAACATACATATCTGTTTTTGAGATTTCTAATTTTACAGCGGTTAATTTCGACGCGTTGGTATAATTAGCGCATAAGTTTTTCGCCAAACTATGCGACATATCCTGTTGATGGTTTCTTCGGTTTTGCGAGAAAATTGTGCATTATCGCCATTTTAATTCTATAGTCTTTCAAGAATTACAAGGAGAACAATAATCAACTGTTTCTGATCCGAATTTGAGCAAGCAAGAAATATCAAAAACCCCATAAATGAAATTTGGGGATCCTGGTTACTTATTTTTGATATTATGAAAAATTTAATTACCTAAGTCAAAAAAATATTCCGGTATAAGGTCCAATAATGCTAATAATAACAAAGATGAATTCAAACAAACATAGTTTCCACCATCTTGATTTTGCCCCACTTAGGGGAGGTTCAGTTTTGATTAAGATTTTCTATGGGATCCCATCCAAAAGTATAGCAGTAGTATCTGAACTTAGACTTTGCTTCCGCCTCAAAGAAATTTGTCATCTCTCTTTGGAATGTTTTGAGATTCATCAGAGGCGTATACCAGGAACTACTGTGGGCGAAAGAAAGCGCATTGTTATAGTTGGCTACATGAACAACACACTTTTCTCGCGCCGCTGCTGTTCCATGTCTCAAGCATAAATCAAAATTTTACAACTGGACCTTGTATTGAAATCTGTGATTTGATCTCCCAGAAATCAAGTGGATTCAGAATAGTCTGTCTAACAAGTTTTTTGTTCACAAGAAGGAAATCTGCGAGAACCGGATCGTACCCAATGGGCAAAAGACCTTGGTTAGTCAGACTTAAGACCTAGTGTGAATTTGAGAGATTCCATTTTCTACATATCCGATTAACTCATCTTCCTTGAACTTTTTCCAGACACTGTAGTTTGACTATACTGGGAAACCAAATATTTGATCTATAGTAGAAAACTGAAATTACATAACTTTTAACGAGCACTCACTTAACATTCGCCTTTGTTTCGGCAGTTATATCTCGTCGAATATGAGTTAGCTTCTGGAGACCTCTATTTACAATAAAGTCAATGTGAAAGTTTACGTTCACGCAATTTGAAGTAAAGTTTGCAAAAACTGATCGTTGTTGCCTGCCTAACAGATACGATTTGAAGAATAAGAGGAACTTTTCCTCAAAACCAAATTGGGACAGTTTGTGGATGATAATTCTCAAGTAAACTGTGTCGAACGCTCTTGCTATATCAAGGAACAGAGATAGTGGTTTCCTTTTGGCCTCTAGCTCATAATCCAATTTTTCGCAATATGTAAGGATTTTGGTTATAGTTGTTAATTGACTAATGCGAAAACCATGCTGATCATTGCAGAGTTGTTTTGAATCAGTTGTTTAACATATTTATAAACATACTTTTCAAACACTAAATACAAAAACGTAAGCATCGCAATAGGTCGGTAGTTTTTGATATCAAGTTTGCTACAACTCTTAAAACGAGGTTTTACATGAACTTTTTCCATATTTCTGGGAATTGGCATTTATTAATCGAACAACTGAAAATGAATAATATATGTTTTATCAGGAATGGTGCAGCTGTTGTGAGACAACTTGGCGACAACTCGTCAATCGAATTTGAACCCCATTTGATTTTAGAGATTTCTTTCAAGACTTTTTTAAAAAGATGATATCATCCCAGCAAACTAAATTATTCGAAGTTTTTAGTACTTCCAGTATCGATTCGTCCCGAATAAAAACGGATGTGAAGTGGCCGTTGATGGCTTCACATATGGATTCCAACATTTTGACCCTTCTACGAACTTTTGTCTATCTATCTCAAGAGAACTATTGAATTGATTTGCTAAATTTCTAATTTTAGGCGCATTTCTTTGTGGCCTGGCCCTCAAAAGTTTGTTTTCTAAGTGAATCGACTGAGAAGACTGAGAAAAAAGCAATTGTAAAAATTTTCCGTTGCTTCGTTTACACTAGAATTTGCCTTAAGTGGATAGGAAATATGCTCCTTGAAATTATTACAATTAGCATTTTTTAGACTTAATCCTCTCAAAAAAGATAATGCTTCGTTTTTATTAAACTGAACCATAATTT
The DNA here is from genome assembly GCF_964194025.1 of Convolutriloba macropyga. Taxonomy (NCBI): domain Eukaryota; kingdom Metazoa; phylum Xenacoelomorpha; order Acoela; family Convolutidae; genus Convolutriloba; species Convolutriloba macropyga. The sequence continues at coordinate 40,191,094 of NC_134472.1, forward strand.
TCGCAAGTAAAAGTTTATGATCAGAGAAGCTTTTTTCTTCCGAAAACTCAGTGTAAAAACGCGATATTGTAAAGAATAATATCGAGCGATTATCTTGTCTCTAGGAGTTGATATTCTTGATACTAAATTTAATTGATACTCTAGGAGTTGATCTTCTTCATACTAAATTTAATTAAGTAATCTTCTGGAGCAAACGTTTTTCACTGAGCTCACTGCTGGTCAGGTGATCCCGTTTTGTGTTGCAAAAATTAATGTCACCATTCACAATCAGACAGTTCTTTTTTTGTCTTTTCCTTTTTCTGCCACATATTGGTCAAATTGCCCAATCGGAGAGTCAATTGTTCCAAAAAGTATACTATATTCATTTCTGTAGCTACTATTCACTGGAGGATTATATATTGTAATCAATGTGACCATAATATCTCGAAACTCATAAACGCATGTTGAAACCCAACTCTCGGTAGTATCAATTGTTTTTACTTCTTCGAGTACAAGCTTAGATTTTTGAGCTATCAAAGCACCACCATGTGTGCCGATTTGTCCATCAGTCCCTTTCTGCTTCTGATATTTGCTATTTAGAAAGACCTCGCAGTCATTAATATTTGAATCAAACCATGTTTCAGTTAAACAAATTATGTCTGGGTCAACTCTCCTTAGTAGAATATCTAATTTCACTCGTCTTTGCATCGTCAGAAGTGATCTACAATTTAGTACTGCAGATGGTATCACATCACATGGTTCTAGTCAAGATTGTCTAAAGAGTTGACTCTGCAGTGTTGAGTAGACATTATCTATGAAAAATTGCAATTACGAGGGGTTCCATTTCTGCTCTTCATGAGATTAGATTTTTGCCTGAAATTTGCATTCATGGATGAATATAAGTTTCAAGATAAAAATTAAAAACTGATGGTTAATTGAAGCCCGAGCTGGAAAGCGCAAAGTTTCAAAAAACTTAACCATGCAACCTAGCACATATGTAAAAGATAAATTTTTTCTTTGATTTTGATACCCTTCCCAACTCACTGCCACTCTCATTTTTAACACACCATAACCTCAGCCCGTTCAGTTTGAACATAATTTTCATAATTTCAAACCCTAAACAAGCTCAAAAGACCAGTTAATTTAACTTCATGTGGAAAACTTTATATGAAAACATCTATCTGACGTTTCTTTCTAATTACTCTAGCTATCTTATTGTCGGCTCAAGTAGGGTATAAAAGGTTCTATGCAAAGAGAAACTCAACCCTAACGGGTACTTGTTTCTGATTGGATAATCACCTTTCATACACTAATCAATACTACTTTCTGACTCAATAACCTCCTTTTATCCACCACCACATTACCACTAAATATACACTTAAACACTTAACCTAAACAAAGCATTCATTTTTGTTTGGACAATCACCTTTACTACAGTGTTGGGTATATCCACCACCACCTCTACACTTTACTCTGTAATATATCCACCACCATAAAAGGAAAACTGCATGTCATGCTAGAATGGCCGCCACCATTAACAAAGTTCAGTTTGAATCATCAGTTCAGGATGAAATTGACAAAAACTTCTGTTGCTGAGAAAATGAAATGATCGTAGGAGAAAACTTTCGACAACGAAAATGGATAAAAGAAACACAAAATAGAGGTTATAAAAATTCAATTGGAACTAACTAATCACCGCTTGACAACGGATTTAACCAAAACTGCTAATTTTAATTACTTTTTTGTGACAAGATATTAAAAGCCACATCAGTTGTAGAATAAATCTGTTAAGGTTTACTGATAAATTAACAAATTAAGCCCGAGCTGGAGAGCGCAAAATTTCAAAAAACTTAACCATGCAACCTAGAACATATGTAAAAGATAAATTTTTTCTTTGATTTTTATACCCTTCCCAACTCACTGCCACTCTCATTTTTAACACACCAAAACCTCAGCCCGTTCAGTTTGAACATAATTTTCATTATTTCAAAACCCAAACAAGCTCAAAAGACCAGTTAATTTAACTTCATGTGGAAAACTTTATTTGAAAACATCTATCTGACGTTTCTTTCTAATTACTCCAGCTATCTTATTGTCGGCTCAAGTAGGGTATAAAAGGTTCTATGCAAAGAGAAACTCAACCCTAACGGGTACTTGTTTCTGATTGGATATTCACCTTTCATACACTAATCAATACTACTTTCTGACTCAATAACCTCCTTTTATCCACCACCACATTACCACTAAATATACACTTAAACACTTAACCTAAACAAAGCATTCATTTTTGTTTGGATAATCACCTTTACTACAGTGTTGGGTATATCCATCACCACCTCTACACTTTACTCTGTAATATATCCACCACCATAAAAGGAAAACTGCATGTCATGCTAGAATGGCCGCCACCATTAACAAAGTTCAGTTTGAATCATCAGTTCAGGATGAAATTGACAAAAACTTCTGTTGCTGAGAAAATGAAATGATCTTAGGAGAAAATTTTCGACAACGAAAATGGATAAAAGAAACACAAAATAGAGGTTATAAAAATTCAATTGGAACTAACTAATCACCGCTTGACAACGGAGTTAACCAAAACTGCTAATTTTAATTACTTTTTGTGACAAGAAATAAAAAGCCACATCAGTTGTAGAATAAATCTGTTAAGGTTTACTGATAAATTAACAAATTAAGCCCGAGCTGGAAAGCGCAAAATTTCAAAAAACTTAACCATGCAACCTAGAACATATGTAAAAGATAAATTTTTTCTTTGATTTTGATACCCTTCCCAACTCACTGCCACTCTCATTTTTAACACACCATAACCTCCGCCCGTTCAGTTTCAACATAATTTTCATTATTTCAAAACCCAAACAAGCTCAAAAGACCAGTTAATTTAACTTCATGTGGAAAACTTTATATGAAAACATCTATCTGACGTTTCTTTCTAATTACTCCAGCTATCTTATTGTCGGCTCAAGTAGGGTATAAAAGGTTCTATGCAAAGAGAAACTCAACCCTAACGGGTACTTGTTTCTGATTGGATAATCACCTTTCATACACTAATCAATACTACTTTCTGACTCAATAACCTCCTTTTATCCACCACCACATTACCACTAAATAAACACTTAAACACTTAACCTAAACAAAGCATTCATTTTTGTTTGGATAATCACCTTTACTACAGTGTTGGGTATATTCACCACCACATATACACTTTACTCTGTAATATATCCACCACCATAAGAGGAAAACTGCATGTCATGCTAGAATGGCCGCCACCATTAACAAAAATCACCATTAGCAGAATGATATCAAACAAGTGAAAAATTTCAAAAATGAGACGTTTTTAATTATTGGCCTGTAAGTTAAGTTTTTATTAAAAATTTTTATAAAGTTTTAAATGGGATATACAGAGTATTCAATTTAATAGAAGGATTTAATTATTATTTTACTTTAAAACAAGTAATTACTTGGGAATTGATAACTAATTTCAAGTGATCAAACATGTCCAGAGAAAAGAATGTTCTATAAAAATTCTCCATTAGTGGACCTTTTTTCTCTACAGCACTTTTTGGCTATTCATCATGAGCTTCACTTCACTACAAAAAGTGTACAAATGTTTTAAATTGTACATATAAGGGTATTGGTGAAAAATAACCTGTGTTTCGGATCCTGAGCTACCTGCTGGCTAACTAAGCGAGTTTTAACTTGTACATATAAGAAGACAAATATTTTTCCTCATCTATAATAGAAGATAAACATTATTATCTATCGCTAACAAAATGTTATCTATCTGTCTATCTATCTATCTATCTCTAATAAGAATAAATATTATTGTCTATCTATAATAAAGGATAAAGATTAATATCCATCTATAAAGAAGGATAAAGATCATTATCTATCTATAATAGAAGATAAAGATTATTGTCCATCTATAATAGAGGATAAAGTATATTCTCTATCTATAATAAGAAGAAAAAGATTATTCTCTATCTATAATAGAAGATATATATTTTTATCTATCTTTAATAGAAGATAAAAATTATTCTCTATCAATATTGGAAGATAAAGATTATTCCCCATCTATATCTAATAGAAGATAAAGATTATTTTCCATCTATAATAAGAATAAATATTAATATCTATCTCTAATAGAAGATGAAGACTATTCTCTATCTATAATTAGAATAAATATTATTATCTTTCTCTATTAGAAGATAAAGATTTTTCTCTCCCTATAATAAGAAGATAAAGATTATTTTCTATCTGTAATAGAAGATAAATATTATTATCTATCTCTAATAGAAGACAAAGATTATTCTCTATCTATAACAGAAGATAAAAATTGTTCTCCATCAATAATACGAAGATAAATAATATTATCTATCTCTAATAGAAGATAAAGATTATTCTCTATCTATAATAAGAATAGATATTAATATCTACCTCTAATAGAAGATAAAGATTATTCTCTTTCTATAATTAGAATGATTATTATTATCTATCTCTAATAGAGGATAAAGATTATTCTCTATCTATAATAAGAGTAAATTTTATATTCTTTCTATAATTAGAATAAATATTATTATTTATAATAAGAAGATAAATATTGTCCCAATCTATAATAGAAGATAAATAATATTCTCTATCTTTAATAAGAAGATAAATATTATTCCCCATCTATCTATAATAAGAATAAACATCATTATCTATCTTTTATAAGAATTAAAGATTATTATCTATCTATATTAAAAGATACAGATTATTCTCTATGAAAAAGATTAAAAAATTTTTTGTTAAATATTAAAAAAATATATAAAAAAACTAAAGAAATTAAGAAAAATTAAATTAAATTAAAATTAAAAAATAAGAAAAAATTAAGAAATTAAAAAAAATTTTCAAAAAAATGAAAAAAATTTAACAAAAATTTAAGAAAATAAAAAACAACAAAATTTAAAAAAATTTTAAAAAAAGTTAAAGAAAGAAATTTAAAAAGAAAATTAAAAACAAAATTAAAACAAAAAAAACTCAAAAAACAATTAGAAAGAAAAAAAACAAAGCAAAAATTAATTTAAAAAAATTTCAAAAAATTAGAAATCTAAATTGAAAAAAGTTTTAAAAAAATTTGAAAAACAAAATATAAAAAAAATAAAAAAATTAATAAAAATAAAAAGAAATTTTTTGAAAATTAAAAATAATAATAATATTAATAATAATCTATCGTCTACAATCTATAATCCATGTAATCCTGTAATCCTTGTAATACTGTAATCACCCCTACCTAATTTTTCCTTGCAATCCATATAATCCTTGTAATCCACAAATATTTTGTCCTTTTTACTAATTTTTAGACGCTCTTTTTTCTATGTTAATCAAGAGAAGATCTATCTAAAACTGTATTACTTGAAGGACATAAAACCCTTTGAGAACAACAATCTTTACACAAACCACCAGCTTTATAAAAATCTTTATTCTTCTCAGTTTTACATAAACATCAATTGCTACTTGTTTTATTATTACTACTTTACTGTTTTTTTAACTCACATATAATTTCTCTTTTGCAATCAATTTTAATCTCTTCTCTTAAGTTTATTATAGAATTAGGATTAGAATTAGAATTAGAATTAGGATTAGGATTAGAATTAGGACTAGTATTAGGATCAGGGTTTAATTTAGAATTAGTGATGTTATAATCCTTCGATCAAGAAGTAGAACTAGTGGTAGTTTTATCCTTGGAATCAGAACAAAAATTAGATTAATTAGACTTTTTAGAAGGACAATGTTCTTCAACACAAACACCATTGATTGATTTGTAGTCAGATACACGCTTACCCATCTTATCTTTATGAAATGTCTAATAATGAAAAACTAGATTAGTAAAAGTACCAGATAATTTTTTACAATTTTTCCATGAACAATTAAATGTCCTCATTTATATTTGATCAAAATTTCAATTAAATTTTTAGAGTGATCTTTAGATTTTAAACACTAAAATTCACAATATCTTCAGTAAAATCTTCATTCTTCTTTAATAGATTTTTTTTTGGCTTGAAACTTTTTTTTGGCTTGAAACTTTTTTTGGCATTTTTTTTGACTTGAAACTTTTTTGATTTTATTTATATATATATTTCATATAATATATCTGATATAGTTTTCTCCTCATTTAAGTATTCACTTTGGCTGTCTGTTTTTGACTTTGGCTTTGTCGTCGTATTTGTTTTTGTGTTGGTTGAGTTGTGGATGTAGCCCTATAAAACATAACCATTGTCATAGCCATTGTGTTTCCGATCCTAAGCTACCTGCTGGCTAGCTAAGCGAGTTTTAACTTGTACATATAAGAGTATTGGTGAAAATTAACTTGTGTTTCGGTTCCTAAGCTACCTGCTGGCTACCTAAGCGAGTTTTAACTTGTATATATAAGAAGATAAAATTTATTCCTCGTCTATAGTAGAAGATAAATATTAGTATCTATCTCTCATGAAAAAATTTTTTTTATCTATCTATCTATCTCTAATAACAATAAAAACTATTTTTTATCTATAATAAAGATTAAATATTATTATCTATCTATAATAAAGAATAAAGATTATTCCCAATCTATAATAGAAGATAAGGATTATTATCTATCTAAAATAGAAGATAAAGATTATTCTCCATCTATAATAGAAGATAAAGATTATTCTCCATCTATAATAAAAAGATAAAGATTCTTCTCTATCTATAATAGAAGATAAATATTATTATCTAACTCTAATAGAAGATGAAGATTCTTCTCTATCTATAATAGAAGATAAATGTTATTATCTATCTCTAATAGAAGATAAAGATCATTCTCCATCTATAATAGAAGATAAAGACTATTCTCCATCGATAATAATAAGATAAAGATTATTCTCTATCTATTATAGAAGATAATTATTATCTATCTCTAATAGAAGATAAAGATTATTCTCTATCTATAACAGGAGATATAGATTATTCTCCATCTATATTGAGAAGGTAGATTTTATTATCTATCTCTAATAGAAGATAAAGATTATTCTCTATCTATAATAAGAATAAATATTAATACTTATCTCTAATAGAAGATAAAGATTATTCTCTATCTATAATTAGAATAAACATTATTATTTAACTCTAATAGAAGATAAAGATTAATCTCTATCTATAATACAAAGATAAGATTTTTCTCTATCTATAATAAGAAGATAAATATTATTATCCATCTCCAATAGAAGATAAAGATTATTCTCTATCTATAATAAGAGTAAATTTTATTTCCTATCTATAATAGGAATAAATATTATTATCTATAATAAGAAGATAAAAACTATTTGCCATCTATAACAGAAGATAAATATTTTTCTCCATCTATAATAAAAAATAAATGTTATTCTCTGTCTATCAAAAGCGGCTAAATAATTTTGCCCATCTATCTATAATAGGAATAAATATTATTATCTATCTATAATAAAAATAAACATTATTATCTATCTATAATTGAAGATAAAGATTATTCTCTATAATAGAGTATTTTGTTTCTGAAATATATTTAATTTCATGGTTATAATTTACCTAGAAGTATATTAATTATATTGTTGAAAAAAACATAGATCCCCCACTAAAGTGGGTCGGAACAAAAATATCTGCTTTTTGAGATTCATAGTTTTATAGCAGTTAATTTTGATGCGTAGTTATAATTAGCGCAAGAGTTTTTCGCCAATCCATGTGACATATCCTGTTGATGGTTTATTCTGTTTTGCGAGAAAATCGTGCATTATCGCTATTTTTGTTCTATAGTCCTTCAGAAATTACACAAATTACCAGGAGAACAATAATCAGCTGTCTCTGATCAGAATTGAGAATACAGGAATTATCAAAAACCCCTAAAATGAACTTTGGGGAGCCCGGTTATTTATTTTTGATATTAGGAAAAATTTAAGTACCTAAGTCAAGGAAATATTCTATTATAAAGTCCAAAAATGCTAATAATGACAAAGATGAACCCAAACCAAACATGGTTTCCACCATCTTGATTTTGCCCGACTTAGGGGAGGTTCAGTTTTGATTAAGGTTTTTAAGGGATCCCATCCAGAAGTATAGCAGTAGTATCTGAACTTACACATTGCTTCCGCCTCAAAGAATTCTGTCATTTCTCTTTGGAATGTTTTGAGGTTTATCAGAGGCGTATACCAGGAAATATTGTGGGCGAAAGAAAGCGCATTGTAATGCTTGGCTACACGAACAACAAATTTTCCTCGCGCCGATGCTGTTTCATTTCTCTAGCATAAATCAAAACTTTGCAACAGGACATTGTATTGAAATCTGTGATTTGATCTCCCAGAATTCAAGTGGATTCAGAATAGTCTGTCTAACCAGTTTTTTGTTTACAAGAAGGAGATCTGCGAGAACCAGAGCGTACCCAATGGGCAAAAGACCTTGGTTAATCAGACTTAAGACATACTGTGAATCGGAGAGATTTCATTTTCTACAAATCCACTTAACACATCTTCTTGGATTCTTTTCCAGACACTGTAGTCTGACTATACTGGGGAATCAAATATTTGTTCTATAGTACAGAACTGAAAGTACGAAACTTTTAAAGAGCACACACTTAACATTCGCCTTTGTCTCAGCAGGTATAACTCGTCGAATATGAGTCAGCTTCTGGAGACCTCTATTTACAAAAACGTCAATGTGAAAGTTTACGTTCACGCAATTCGAAGTAAAGTTTGCAGAAACTACTCTTTGTTGCCTGCTTAACAGATACGATAAGAATAAAAGGAAATTTTCATTTAAACCAAATTGGGACAGTTTGTGGATGATAATTCTGAAGTTAATTGTGTCAAACGCTCTTGCTATATCAATGAAAACCGATAGTGGTTTATTTTGGGCCTCTAGCTCATGATCCAATTTTTCGCAATAAGTAAGGATTTGAATTATGGTTGTCTATAGAACAAAGTGAAAACCATGCTTTTCACTGCAGAGTTGTTTTTGAATCAGTTGTTTAAAATACCTCTAAACATACTTTTCAAACAGTAAATACAAAAACGTAAGCATCACAATAGGTCTGTAGTTTTTGATATCAAGTTTGCTACCACTCTTAAAATGAGGTCTTACATGAACTTTTTACATATGTCTGGGAATTCACATTTGTTAATCGAACAACTGAAAATGAACAAAATATATTTTATCATGAATGGTGCAGCTGTTTTGAGAAAACCTGGCGACATCTCGTCCATCGAAATTGAACCCCATTTGATTTAGAGATTTCTTTCAAGAGTTTTTTAAAAAAGTGATATCCTCCCAGCAAATTAAATTACTCGAATTTTTTAGTACTTCCAGTACCGATTCGTCCCGAATAAAAACGGATGTGAGGTGGCCATTGAAGGCTTCACATATGGATTTCAACATTTTGATCCTTTCACGAACTTTTGTCTATCTATCTCAAAAGAACTATTGAGTTGATTTGCTAAATTTCTAAATTTATGCGCATTTCTTTGTGGCCTGGCCCTCAAAAGTTTGTTTTCTAAGTGAATGGACTGAGAAGACTGAGAAAAAAGCAGTTGTAAAAATTTTCCGTTGCTTCGTTAACACTAGAATTTGCATTATGCGGATAGGAAAAATGCTCCTTGAAATTATTCCAATGAACATATTTTAGACTTAATCCTCTAAAAAAGATAATGCTTCGTTTTTATTAAACTGAACCATAATTTTCGCAAGTAGTAGTTTATGATCAGAGAAGCTTTCTTCTTCCAAAAACTCAATGCATAAACGCGAGATATTGCAAGGAAAGATATCGAACGATTATCTTGTCTCTAGCAGTTATACTAAATTTAATTGAGTACACTTCTGGAGCAAACGTTTTTCACTGAGGTCACTGCTGGTCAGGTGATCCCGTTTTGTGTTGCAAAAATTAATGTCACCATTTACTATCAGACATTTCTTTTTTCGTATTTTCCTTTTTGTGCCACATATTGGTCAAATTTCCCAATCGGAGAGTCAATTGTTCAAAAAGTATGCTACATTCAATTCTGTAGCTACTATTCACTGAAGGATTGTAAATTGTAATCAATGTGACCAGGATATCTCGGAACTCATAAACGCAAGTTGAAACTCAACTCTCGCTAGTATCAATTGTTTTTACTTCTTCGAGTACAAGGTTAGATTTATGAACTATCAAAAATGCTGGAGAGGGTTATATTGAGCCACCAATATGAATAATATTGGTTGTGTTTTTATCAATAATAAATGGAATATCTCGAGTTTCCAATGTGGCTTCATTAGACTTCAATAATGATTCATTAGACATCATTAATGCTTTGTTGAACTGTGAACCGGCTTCATTATTAGCTTAAGTTTGTTTATCCATCTCTTGATTTTGCCAATTTATAGCCCTTAATGTTTGATTATTTACAGATAACTTTTTTTTCATTATAATCTTTTAAAGTTTTGGTTAGCGGATCAAATAACTCTTCTATTTTACCATAATATTCTTGTTGTCTTAGTTTATCTTGTAATCTATTTCTTCTGTTTTGTTTTTCGAGTTTGTTCAATACTAATAGTTTATCTAGTTTAGTCATATTTTGTTTGTTAAGTTAAAAATTATCAATCATTATATAGTTTAATTGCAGCAAGGATTAACTCTCTATCATTAAAAATATTAAATTCTTTAATATTATCAATTTATATCACTTCACTTACTTCCAGCCCCAGTTTTATTAATTGTTCTAATGATGTAGCATTAATTTTTTTTATTAAACACTTTTCTAATAGATATAAAATCATATCAAGGCGGAAGCTTATAATATTTTTTACATAAAATGTTTTATCACTAAAGTTCCTCTTACTAGTCTTGCGAGTTGTAAGAGTTACCATTTCATCACCAAATTTTTGTATTCTATTTTTTTTACAATTATTTCTTTGTCATACATTATTGCATTATAATAGTCTTGATGTTTACCATTGTTTTCTTTCTTTCTTCCTTTCTCTTTAGAAGTTCCAATCTTAAAGCTGTAAGTCTTTGGTCCCAGTACTGAAAACTCTTCTATGGCTTTACTTCCTAATCCATGTGTGAACTTGCCAGGTATTTCATTATTAGTTTTAATAGGGGTATCAAGACTGCTTAAGTCCATGTATTCTCCAGGGACAATACCTCCAGTAAAACTTAATACAAAACTATCAGCGTCCATATAATGAAGCATTAGATCTCTAAGTGATGGTTTTAATAAAATATAAAAGAACTCATACATCTGTAATTTACTGAGTTCTAATACAGTAGCACCTAAATGTGTTGGTTTACAATATTGTTTCTCTATCTTATAATATTCTATCAGAGTAAAATTATCATATCTAATTACATCTTTACATGTTGGTTTACTAACAGTTTTAAGTGTTTCATGATAATCTGTTAGAATCTTTGCTTCTAAATACTTTAATGGACTTTCACAACTTTTGCCAAATAGAAAAATATTCATTAACCTAAATATATCTTTCTCTGCCTCTGTTTCATTTCTGTTCTCATCTTAGTATTAAGTTCAATATAACCTTTAATAATACAGTCTTGTTTGAATATAATTATTCTGTGAACTTTAGTAACTTTGATACGCATCTTAACAACAAACTTTAACATTCTATTGTGTATCGAATATTCTGTTTTGTTGTTTTGGTCAAGGATTAATTTCTCACTTTTTGAACGATTTGGAGGTCATTGTTTATAACCTAATTCACTATTCTCTACTTTTCTTCTAAGAGGTAGTAGTGGAAAGTTAATAGTTCTATCTTTACATTTTTTTGTCTATTTTAAATCACAGATAACCCAACCATAACTATCATCATCAGTGTTTAACACCTCGTCTAAAGTTATTGACCTGTGGTCATGCTCCGCCATTTCATTGAAGCAAATGTCTTTATATGGTAGTTTCTGCACTAATGAATAGCCGTATAGGTTATTAGCGTCAATATACCATATGGACCTCCGGTCTTGCCCTGCCATTTGTGTATTGCTAAAAATATTATTATGACTATGACTTTGCCTTTGACTATTACTATTAACATATCTATTACCCATATCACCACATATACCACATCTTACAGCACTAAAGAAAGCATTTACCATTTGACCGTCTTGTATTGTATCTAGTTGAACTTCACTTAATTTTAGGAAGCAATCAAAATTATAATCAAGTAGCCTAATATAGTGCAGAATATTGATTTAATATGTGTCTATGTTTAACTTAACAATAAGATTGAAGAAGTGTTCTAATTTTCTGACATCCTTTTCAATGTACTCTGGTGTTAATTCTTTACTTGTTTTCATACTATTATTTGTAATAAAATCATCGACTTCAGATTGAGGTGGTAGTTTATTTGTTATTGATGACCTGAAGTCTTCTTTTGTTAAAGTACCTAATATATTATTCTAGCTACTTTCATCTTTAAAGTATTCATAAGGATATAATGTTTTACTTTTAATATTATAGACATTGGCCATTTTATCAAGACACATTGTCATAAAACTGTAACTATATATAAACTTCAGTATACCTGCTCTAAACATTCTAGCTTTACCATTAGTATTAGGTAAAACGTCAACTCTTCTCTTGCAATTATTCTGTTTAAATATCTCATTAAATAATAGATTGAACTCATAGCCTTTATCATTATGAAATATAACAGAAATGAAGTTTTGTTGTCTATAGTTTAAATTGCAAATATTGCATGCAGGACCTCTGTATTTACTTGTTTCATGACAGGGATCTCTAACTTTATTAGTACTTGTTGTATTACAAATATGACAAGTGTTATCGGTTTCATGATATAATTTTTCTTCTTTATTAAATATTTCTTTGTTTAACTTAACTCTATAATTTATATTTTTTTATATTTCCATTAGATCTTTGACATAATTTTTAAAACAGTCTGCGCCAAAATATGAACCATAGACACCATTAAGGCAAAAACCAACAGCAATAGGTACACGTGTAGATAACATATACATAATATCTCCAATCTTTTCATTAAATCCTTCCTATAACATTCAATATCACTATAGATAGCATTTTTCACTTCTTGTTTGTGATGGTTCTTGAATTTGATTTGTTTTAATTTCGAGCATACAGTCTTTGGTTTTATTTGTGTACAGCATTCGTGAGTTTCATATTATTGTTGAGTGGGAAACCAATAAGTACGATTATCAGAAAACCAATACTTTGTGTTTTTAGTATTAGGTCTTTCTAATAATACTTCTATGTTTTTATTTAAAGCACAGTGTTCATCCCAGACTAGTATTCTTACATTCTTACGATCTCTGACGAAGTTTGAACATCCATCTAATAGTTCTACTTTTGATTTATCTTCAGTTGAAGGTTTGTAAAACGAAATGTTAATGTTATCTTTGTCTGTATTATTGTTAAATAATCATATACATATTCATTATCTTCCCAGTCTTCAACTAGATTATTAATATATTTAACTTCCCTAGTTGCATTTTCAGTTACTGGATATAAAGCAGACATAATAAATAGATGAAAACAATTAAATTCTTACTTTTAATATTTAAAATTGCTTTTTGATTTACATGTTAAATCAGTTGGTAGTTCAGTAAAAGAACCTAGAGATTGTTTAGTTTTTTCCAAACTTAATTGTATATCTGTCACACCAATAAACTCGTTGTCATAACTATAACATTCAAATATTTCTTTAGAATAATCAAGCCATTGATTTAGATCTAGTCGATGATCTTTAATCAAATTCTCTATTGTTCTAAAGTTTGCTTTAATAGTCTTTGGGTCTCCCCTTGAATTGGTGAAACCACTTCCTTGATCTGTGAAGTCACTTCGTGATTTTCGCTTCTTATATAAACAATTAACAGTGATTTTACATTTATATGATTTAAATGGTATAAATTCATCTAATATACAATCTAACGGCTCATTGATATTTTCGATAAGTTGATTATTTAAATTAGTAGTATGTATCTGTTTCTGTTTAAGACTTTATTTAAGAATATAATCATTAGTTACCACAATTTTCTCTCCACAGGCCCATAATCATTAGTCACCGTAATCATTAGTTACCGTAATCATTAGGATTCAGTTTTGGTTTCAGTTTTAGCTTTAGTTTCAGTTTTAGTTTTAGGGGTGAGAAGTAATTCATCTCAATCTTAATTGGCGAAACCTTATCGTGGATCGTACACCCTCTCCATAATTTAATCTGAGGTTTCAGTTTTAGTTTTCGTTTCCAGTTTAAGATTGATTACACCGTTATTAAAACTACTTAACATCTCTTTGGTTCTTTCAATGCGTTTGCTTGTTAAAATGCGTTCGAGAAAATACTTCATTGAATTAAAAGATAAAATGCAGATAATACATGCGTTACTTCTGTTGATATCCATTTCCTTAGGGAAAAAATTTTAATTTCGAAATATAAAAAAAGCTTTTAAAACGTCTTAATTGTAAGAGATAAACAGTGGAAAGACTGTTGTTATAAATGTAGAGAACAGCCTTATGAATGTTTCATATGTAAAGAGGTCATTAAAGAGAGGGATAGAAATGATCACATGCGTAAGCATTATGAAGAAGCGGGTTTATAAGTAACTTGTAGTATGCGTAAGCTTAAAAAAACATATTTTTTAATTTAGGTTTAATACAAATAAATGCAGATTATGTGTTTATTTGCAGCAGAGATATAGATATACACATTTGCTAAAAAATTTAATATAAAAATGTAGTGTTCAGTTGGTTTTTTTATTTTGTAGGAATGGGAGTATAGAGTGATGTTTGTATGTGGTGGTGGATATATCCAATACTGTATAAAAGGTGATTATCGAAGCAAAAGTCAATGCTTTGTTTAAGTGGTAATGTAGTAGTGTTTATCCAAGCAAAAAATGAGTATGTAGTAATTGTCCAAGCAAAACCGGGTATGTAGTAGTGTATAAAATGTGATTATTCAGCCAGAAACGAGTAGGTAGTAGTGTATAAAAAGTGATTATCCAAACAGAAACGAGTACCCGTTAGAGTTGAGTTTCTGTTTGGATAGAACCTTTTATACACTACTGGCTCACCGGCTCGATGTGTCAATGCACAAACTTGCTAAAACAGTAAGATTTGCGGTTAATGTGGTGAAAAATGATTGAATTGCAACTTTAAGCGAAAGGGGTGCATGCGATGAAAAAAAAAAAGAGTTCAACGCTAAGAATCGCTAATCTTACAAAAACTCAGCGTTAATTATCACAGTAAATTTTTTTTGCTGTGAATTTTTGCAAGATTCGTGGTTTTCTGGGGTAAAATTTTTATTTTAAACTGTTAGATGACGTTATCGCTGCCAATAAAAACTGACGTCTGCAAAAAAAATAGAACCAACAATACATAGAGCTGCTTCTTTTTCTATTCGCAACTACCTTAAACTCAAAATGATTGAACAATATCAACAACGCATTCACTCAATATCTGGCAAGCGAATGCAATGCAAATATTGAATTCAAATTACATAATTCTAGTCTTGAGACTTTATATCAGCAAAATTTTTGTGCGAAAGTTGTGGGCAGTTGGCAATCGTTTTTGCGATAAATCGGACAAGAATCAAAATAATATTTTTCATGATTCACTTCTGACTTGATTGATAAAGAAAAAGCTCCAGGGGAAAGAAGGGGCCAGCAGCACATCAGAGAATACGTCCAAAATATGAACCCAAGTTCTCTGGAAATCCTCACCGAGAAATATTGATTAAAAAATCGGA
This sequence comes from Convolutriloba macropyga, assembly GCF_964194025.1. Lineage (NCBI taxonomy): Eukaryota > Metazoa > Xenacoelomorpha > Acoela > Convolutidae > Convolutriloba > Convolutriloba macropyga. The sequence goes on from NC_134472.1 coordinate 40,206,817, forward strand.
ATAATCAGCCAAAACGCGTGCGAGAGCGCAGACAGGACGTACCTACCTGCCTTAGGCCATTTTAGCTTCACCAAACGGTTTCGACCATGTCGGTCAGAATACTATTCTCGAGCACGGCCAAGAGACCAAATTCCCGGTGGAGCCATTTTTTTAAGGTCCAAACAACGTCGTTGATTTTGAGCGGCGTCTGATCACTGCCGCTCCATTTGGATCTCTTTAACAGTAGTGGATAAAACAAGGATTCCAACAACCAGTAAAATTTGTCCCTTTCTCCTAACGCTAAACGCGAATGTCGAATCGGGCCAAATTTTACTGTTTGTTGGAATCCTTGTCTTATCCACTACTATATATTAGCTCTAAAATTCAATAAAAAAATCAATTTAGAATCAAAAATAAAACAAAGAATCAAAAAATCGAAGCAAAATTTACATTTCACTCTTTAAGAGCGATTCACTCTTATTCGGAGTGATCCCCCAGTAGAAAGATCGCTCTTTTTTGCTCTTAAAGAGTGATTCCCTCTTTTTTGATATTTTTTATTTTTTTATACTTTTTATGTCAAATTATCTATACTCTCCAATAAATTTATATTTTCTTTTACTTTTTCTATATTTGTTCCATTATTAATAAGAAAAGATACAAAATTATAGTATTTACATGAACAGCTATCAGTGAAACTGCTTCGCAGATCCTCTGTTTGGACAATAACTAAAGGACTTACAGCTCTAGGACTTTGTCTTTTATCTAATAAGCTTCTACTAAATCCTCTAGTTAATTCTACATCTGGATGTTGTTTCTTTACATGAGCCCGAATCCCATCATATCTCGCAATAGAAGTACAATATGGACAATTAACTTTAGCTGAAGTACAACTTCTACATGTATACTTACTCTCATCAAAATCAGTTTGTGGTTTTACATAATTACATTTATTACAACTTCCAATTAAGACTTCTGGGCTAAGGTTAGGGTTATGGTTAGGGTTAAGTTTAGGGTTAAGGTTAGGGTTAATGTTAGGGTCAGGGTAAGGGTTAAGGTTAGGGTTAAGGTTAGGATCTGAGTTAGAGTTAGAGTCATAGATAGAACCAGAACTAGATCCAGAACTATCCAGAACCAGAACCAGAACCAGAACTAGAACTAGAACTAGAGCTAGAACTAGAAATAGAACTAGAGCTAGAACTAGAACCAGAACCAGAACTAGAACTAGTTTCATTTTTTAAAGAACAACCCCGTGGAGAAAAATTATTAGCACAAATACCACTTAATATTATATTACCACACATACATTTATCAGTTTTATCTTTAAGACATGATTCATAATGATATTTTAAAACAGCAATGTTTCCTTAATTATAGTTACACTCTAAACATTTTAAAAGCATTTATAATAGGGTAAACTATAATATTTGCCTAATCATAGGACTTTGTCCATCAGTGGAACTGCTTCGTGGTGTAATATTTAACCATGATTTCAATTAAATCTTTAGTATTATCTTTAGATGTGATACACTCTGCTAAATATTTATTTCCTAACGTATTGAGTGTATTAGTTTTCCATCTCTTATCCAAAACCAATTCAAGGTCTAATTCTTTTTTATCTCTAACAAAATTTATAATCTCTTCTCTAAATTCTTCATTATTTCCATATAGTCTGGTTAAAAACTTTCCTCCCTTTCTATTCCAAATTCCCATCTCTTCATTGACGAAGTCAGAGCTACACTGATTTATATATTCATCTTGTTTTGTATTTCGTAGATTAGTGAACGAGCTTTGCTCGTGGTTGGTGTAACAGGGCTTGCCCTTCTCCAACGAATTTTGTTCGTGATTTACCAAACTGCTTGGCTTGCCACGGACTTCGTCCGTTGGATAACCACAGACGGAGTCTGTTCGCAGATCATTTTCCAACTCTTCTCCATATCCAACGTTAACTAATGTATTTACTCTACTCAACATTGTGCTTGCTCCCATTGCTACACTCCCAGCATTTCTTGATATTATATCAGGATAAATATAACTAAATATAAATAAACCTGAGCTTATAATTGCACCAATAGTTGATAAACTTTTTACACCCTTTCCCATAATCATTTCTTTGTTTAAAACATCATTCTGTATTTTAATATTTTTTAATTTAAGTTTTTTAAAATAGAATATATAGTTATCGTGATTAATAACATTTCTATCTGTTGCATTTATCATGAGTGGTTTCATATATGCTATAAGTTTATTTATATCTTCTCTTTCTAATTCATCTTTTAAACTAAGAGCTTTTAAATCAAGGAAACCAACTCTTGAATCATATATCATTGTTCTATTACTATTAATAATAATAAAAGTATTTTCCTTCTTATTATTTTTATTTATAACATAACGAAGTTCATCTGACATTCCATCTGTACGATTATAATGGTTACTATTTAACTCACTAATTTTTTTACTAAGTCACATTCACATTTATATATCTCATTAAAGTTGTTTTTAAATAGATCAGGTCCATTATATGTTGTTAAATAAATAGTATCACAACTCATTCTTACTGTAATAATTATTTGAGCTGGTTTATGACACATTACAATCATTTGAATATTATAATGTCTACCTTCAGTAAAATAATAAGCTATATCCATATTTAATCTATCACCCATATCACCAAGTACTATTACACAATTTTGAAATTTGTGCATATTACTTTTGTGATCATATTTATATCACATTTATTAAACCCAGTATAAAACTTATTAGACTCAGGATCTATCCAGTCTCTGTCAACTTTACACACTATAACTATATTTTTAGCTTGGTCTTGGTTTTGGTTTTGGTTTTGGTTTTGGTTTTGGTTTTCGTCTGGGTCTTGGACTGAGTATAACTTTAAGTATTGTCTAGTAAAATATGTTTTCCCTGTACCAGTTCCACCATAAACAATAGTATGTAATGGTGACTCTTCATATTCAAATCTAACTAGATTCCTATTCATAAATCCACCAAAGTTTTCTTCTAGTTTTCTATATTTACTTGGTATTGAATCATATAATAAATAACAAATTCCAATTATAATAATAAGAAAAAAAAGTATAACGAATTTATCCATTTTTATATATAAAATTTATTATATAAAAATGCTTATCATAACTTTTGAGGAATTCAATAATAAATTTATTATTGATAATAAGGCTATGAGTGATATCAGAACAAAAGGTATAGGTAAAGATATAAGTCTAACACCAATTGAAATAGTAATGAGAGATGAGACTCCAGATAGTATCCGTGAAACGGCTTCACTGATCTGCGAAGCAGGTTCCCTGATCGGGGAACCTAACTTCAACATTTTTGTCAATCTACATCCAACTGACGGTACCAATTGGGTTTTAGTTATAAGAAGAGAAGGTGGTCCTGTGTATTACTTTGATAGTGTTGGTGTAGAAACCCCACCATTATTTTTAGAAGAATATGTTGATCTAGGCTCTAATGAGAGAATACAACAATATGATGAATCTTATTGTGAGGCTTACTGTTTATACATGATCTATTTTATTGATAGAGGATTTAGAAATAAAAGTGCTTTGAATATTCTAGTTAATCAGTGTAAATATCCAGGAATATATACTGAGTGTTTTTGTTTAGGTTGTAATGATAATGATAATGATAATGATAATGATAATGATAATGATAATGATAATGTTAATGATAATGATAATGATAATGTTAATGATAATGATAATGATAATGATAATGATAATGATAATGATAATGATAATGATAATGATAATGATAATGATAAGGATAATGATAATGACATTGATAATGATAATGTTAATGATAATGATAATGTAATGATAATGTTAATGATAATGTTAATGATAATGATAATGATAATGATAATGACATTGATAATGATAATGATATTGATTATGATAATGTTAATGAGAATGATAATTAAAATAATAATGTTAATGATAATGTTAATCTGCGAACCTGCTTCGCAGATGATAACTTTATATATCAGGGAACATGCTTGGCAGATCTATTTGATGAAAAACATGGTGAAACATCGGTGGAACCGGTTCCCGGATGGACGAAAACCCATGGCGAAGCATGGACGAAGTCCTATCAAAAGGGTAAACCTAATAAAAATAGTCCCACTAACACTATCCGTGAAGCGGTTCAACAGAGTTGTTTTGTTAACCACGAGCGAAGCTCGTTTACAAATTCACCGATCTCTGTAAATATAAATGAAGATCTACAATCATAGCTAAATGATGATGATATAATTACTGAAGCCACATTCCCAGATAACTTTAGATGTATAATATCTGGTCCTAGTGAATGTGGTAAGACATTCTTATTAAAAAACTAATTCTAGCTAATATATATTTTGATAAGCTATACATCATTGGACCTACTGGTGATCAACACAATGGATTAGAAAGAATAAACCCAAAAGCAATTATAGAATTTATTAAAGATATAAAAGATTTCCTATCTCCTGATAAACTGCCCAAAGACTTAAAGAAACTAATGTTATTCGATGATATAAGAGCCAAAGAACCAGTTATGAACGAAAACTTTTGTAGAGGTAGACATAATAATTGCAATATGATATATCTTAATCAAAACCTGTTCTCTCTGGATAGGCAGAGTGTTAGAGAGAACTGTAATCTGTTTATTTCATTTGAACAGAGAGGTAAAGTCCTGGCATCGATATATCAAGATTTCTTTAATAATGTTGAACTTAGTTATATTGATTTTGCTAATACATGTAATAAGGTATCGAAAGAGCCTTATAATTTTATTGTAATTGATAGAACTAAAAATAAAAATATTAGTGGTAAACTAAGAATTAATTGGGATCGGAGAGTTTTGTAGTTTAGTTTAAGTTCATTTCAATATCTACACCAGATGGGGCTTCGCCCAGACAGTTACACTAGATCAACGAAGTTGCTGACTACGTCAGATCAACGAAGTTGTTGCTGGTTACACCAGGTGAAAAGTAAAACTTAATACATCACCATTAAAGTCTATAGGTCTTCCATGCTCATCTTTAATATGAAACTCTATATATTCTATTTTATCTTTAGTTATATTTTGATATAAGATATTAGTTGGTATAATATTTATTAGATAGCCTGGTGTTTCTGTTAGAGTAAAAGTATATAGTATGTCTGTGTTATTCCCATTATCTTTAACACCAGATATCACATTATAATGAATGTTAATAGTACTAAAACCCATAATATCAACAATTTTCTGAGATGTATGTTTACTTTGTTCATATACTATTTTTCTAAAGCCTAGTAATGGGGCTATTGAATTTTCTATGTCAAAGTTAATTGCACCTTGTTTTACTTCCATTAAACTTTTCATTGTATTCTTATCAGATTCTATTATAACATTACCATTAGTTTCTTCTTTTATTAATTCTGCTATTTCAAATAATTCATATGCTCCTGTTATATTAGCTAAAATACGGGTATCTGACCATGTATCAACCTTGATATCATATATGAATTGATTGTTCCTTCTATTCACATTAAACACCGAATTATAAACAGATAATCTAATTAAATCTAATTTTTTTGTATTAAGTATAGGCTCACTAAAGTTAAACTTTTCAATTGGTTTTATCATTCTAAAGTTAAGTAAATGCTCTTTCTTTAGTTTTAGTTGAAGCGAATGTTACTGTAAGATTGGTAGTGAGTTTTATCCCGAGGATAGAATGAATATTAATTATGGTACCAATGATTATAATGAGGCTTTTAAAGAGATTGTTAGCTTTAATAAAGATTATAATGGGCTACAACATAATATAAAACCATTTATAAATCATAGAACATTCAAAAATAGTTATAGAATACATGTATTCGATACTAGATATCAAAGGGATCATATAGGACCACAACCAATACAACTTAATTTTAAATTTAGTGCTGCAGTTGCAGATGTTATATGTCCCGCATTTGTATTAACCAGAAAGGTTATTAGTGTTAATAGTGATGGTAATAAGATAAGATGGTTGATATTATATCATAGACATAGTCTTAGTTATAATTAAGTCATAGTTATAATTATAACTATAGTCCTTGTCATTATTTCTTACTAGTCTTAACAAAACCCCTAGCATAAATAATATCTAATTTCTTCTCTAGAGATAGACCCTTAGCTTCAAGCTGAATCTTAGCCTTGGGCCTAACCTTGGGCTTGGGCTTAGGCTTAGGCTTAATAACAACAAAAAGATTATACTTTTTAACTTCCATTATTTTTTTATATAGAAATGAGTCTTTTAAATAAGTTCAAAACTAATTCATATTGTGTTGGTAGTAGACATTATAGTGGAACTATTAACATAAGAGGTTTTATTAGTTCAAAAGGAACTAAAAAGTTAAAGGGTAATTGTGTTAAGTGTAGAAGGAATAAAACAATGACAGTATCTGATGCAGCAATAGAAGCAGAGGGATTGAAAGATTTCTTTAAAAGTGTTGGTAGGGCTACAGTTAACTTTGGAAAGAAGGTTGCCAATAATCCAGTAAGAGCATTAGAAATAGCAAGTAAAATAGGAAGTGCAGCTGCAAGTAGAAACCCCAAAGCAGCTCTAGCGGCTACACCTGATGTAATTAAATTTGCAACTACTGGTGAAGGTATAAAGGTAGTACAAAAAGGAAGGGGGTTATACTTAGGTACTAAGAAGAGATAATTAATTGATTATAATCATGATTAAATTTATGATTTTGTTTATATTTATGTTTATGATTATGATTATATTATATTTATGATTATGACTATGATTATGATTATATTTATATTATGTTTATGAACATTGATAAATATTAATACTAATATTATTATTATTACTAAATACATTATTATAACTAAACACTAACAACTTAAGTTTAAAAAAAACACTCAGCTTGTTTTTCTTGTTCTTCTTATAATCCTCATATACCTTAACTAATTCATTATACTCATCATTATCTATTTTATTACCATTTATTGATTTAGTATATAATCTATTAAACTTATCACTAAACTGTTTACTTAAATTTTACATTTGTGAATACTTTATAATTTTATTTCTTATTTTAGTATTAATTGTTTTTGATAAAGAACCACAAACAGTTGCCGTAGCAAAAGCTGTTGGTATAGAATTAGGTAATCCTATACCTGTTAATGCAACTGATGTTGTTGTTGCCGTTGTTGCAATTGATGATAATACTTTTTCTGTTATCTCAGCTACGTTAATATAATTTTTATGTCTACTTAATTTCTTATTATAGTTATTAGTTTCAGTGTCATAAAAATTTCTAATATTTTTTATAATGTTAATATTATTATTAAATTTATTATTAGCTAAGATCTTTTCATTTATCAATCTTTCTGATACCGATGACAAATCTGGATATAGTAATCTCTCACTCGGTGCTGTTGGGTTAGTCATAGTTTCGGTTATTTTAATTAGTAAAAATTCTTTCTATTTCTTTCGTTATATCTTCTTGTTTACAACCATAATGCATCTCAAGTCTTGCTTGCTCTTCATTATCAACTAACGTACTTCGTAAAAGCATAGCAATTATATATTGTACTATTGTCTATTTTTTTCTTTAAAAGGGCTTCATCTATAAAAGAATTTATAAAACTTCTTTTTATTAACTTCTTTAAATTCTTTTAGCCCAGTAGTAAACATTTCATCTAGTTGTATGTTAGTGATATTCTGATTAAATTTATCATTATCAAATTCTTGTTTTAATTGATTAAATTTAGAGATAGTATCAGCAGCAACTTTATTACAAAACTTAACAGTATTTGTGACTTCATTAAACAGTTCATCATTAACTTGTGTTTCATTTAGTTGTAATGTTTTTGTTGTGACTTTATCCAATTCACCTTTTCTTAGCTCAGTTATGTTTCTACGTAAAATGTCTATTTTATTAGAAGAGGATAATAAGTTATTGTCACAATACTTTTTATTAACAACATCTTTTTCATCTATCGGAGGATGTACATTTGTAATTTTATAGGTATCCTTTATATCAATATTATCATTATCTTCTAGGAATAACCCACGAGCCTTACTTAGTGTGAAGTTTTTTATTGATGTTGATCCGTGAAGCGGGTTCCCTGATGTTGATTTATGTTTAGCTTGATTGAATCTATTTCTTGTCATCTTTGTATTTGTTTACATATAATTAGAAGAACAATTAGTCTGGTAATTAGACTTATAATTAGTCTCACAATTAGACTTAGACTTAGAATTATAATTAGACTTAGGACCGCAGGTCAATCTGCGAAGCAGGTTCCCTGATCTACTTCGTAGCTGACCGGAGGTCTATATTTAATGATTACAAAACCTTATTATTAGATTCAAAGTCAAACTCGGATCTTAAAAATTCCTGTTTGTAATATTTACCTTCTATTATCTCACCATTAATATCTTCTGTTTTATATGTTGGTGGTTGTGTTTTTAGAACTTCATTAACTTTAAACAATTCTCTATTCCAATTAGAAGTGTAACCTTTAGAGAAAATATTACGTTTATCTGCATTTCTAACATAATCACCAACTTTAAGTTAAGTTTAGGTTGGGCATAGCCAGGTTTACCCTTAATGTTCTTAAAACTAAAAGTGTATTTAACTTTATCAGGATTATTAGAAGCGTCAACTGGTGTCATAATAATTGTTGAGTGAATGTTATTGTTATATGTTATGACTGCATCATTTAATATATTTACCCAATTAACATCACCATTGATGAACATTGGTTTTTTTTATTATATGTAATAATGTTCTATTAAATCTCTCTATGAATACAGCCTTTAAATTACTTTAAGTGGAATATAGCTCTATCCCTGAAGCGGCTTTACCGGTTTCATATTCTTTAAGTAAAGATTTAAATGTTTTATTGTAAAACTCACTACCTCTATCTACCCATAACTTTTCTGGTTTTCTAGGTTCAGAGCCACCTTGTGGATGTTCACTTATTATTATTTTAAAACCATTAGTTATAGATAAACCAGATTTATTCTTTAAAGGAATAGCCCATGCATATTTTGTGAATATATCTAAAACAAATAATATTAACTTATAATTATTGTTGTATTTACTTAGAGATGACTTATCAATTAAATCAGCTGACCATGTTTCATCTTTATATAAAGGTAATATTCTTTGTCTTCTAAACTTTGTTATTTGAGGACTGAATACTTCTTTAGCTAATAGTTGTTGTCGTTGTTTTTCCACATTTTTTATGGACGTAGTCATGGTTTCACCTATCTGCAAAGCAGGTTCCCTGATCAACGAAGTTGTGAGCTTGCTCATTTACCATAGTTAAAAACAGAATTATCTAGTTGCTCTTGATTAATAATATTCATAGATAATAGTTGCTTAGATATATCTAGCATTTCATCATATAATCCATCATGAACAGCTTTTGTTTCTAGTATTAATAATTCTAGTCTTTCTATTAAACTATTTGTGTCTGGGTTGCTATTTAATCCCTATCATATACATCATCTTTCTCCCCTATTATACGTTTTATTGTTCTATATCTAGCGCTTTTCTTATCCCCTTTTCCTAAATCATATCTAATATCCTTTAAAAACATTTCAATTTTGTTTTCATCTTCCTCGATTTCACCATGTTTTATATTAGGGTTAGTAAGAAAGTTTATAAACTCATCTGACAATACATATATATTATCCTTAATTATAAATGCATTTTCTTGATAAATTAGTTCAACACCGTTCATTTCAAATTCACCAATATCTAAATTTCCGAACTTTAACTTTAATTGGGGATTAGATTGAACTGACATTAAATCAATAACTTGAGCCGTGTCTTTATCTACTAACATTCCTGGTTTATCTCGAGCTTCCTCTACAGCTTTGCCATTGGACTTCATTAAAGCTTCATTAAACTGGGAGCCAGCTTGCTCGATCATCTTAGTTTGTTTATCTAACTCTTGATTTTGCCAATCTATTAATCTTAATGTTTGTTCACTTAATGCTAGATTGTGTTCATGGTTTGCGTTTAAAGATTTATTTAAATGATCAAATAACTCTTCTATTTCTTCATAATATTCTTGTTGTTTTAATTTATTTTCTAATCTATTCTTTCTGTTTAGTTTTTCTAGATAGTTTAATTCTATAAGTTCATCTAGCTTAGTCATTTTATACGCATTGAAAAATTATAATAAGAGTAAAAAATGGATAATGAAAATTCTATTGATGAAAACTACTCTGAGTTAAAAAATTGTTTAGCTTGTGGAAAATGATATGGGACTTCGTCCATGTTTCACAATCGGACTATCAAGGAACCTGCTTCGCAGATGGAAGAGTTCATAAACCATGCTAAGGATCCCTGGCATGATGAATTAATAATTTCAAGTTATTTTAATTATATAGACGAAAGGGAAACCAGTAAAATAATACAATTTATAGAATATAACAAAAACAAATTAACCAGAGGAAATAGTGATTTGGAAATAACTTTCGAAGGGATAATGATCTATAATGTACTAACTACTAAACCAGGAGATGCAATTGATCATTTTATAAAAGGACGTATAGAATATTATTAACCAGTTTATATTAAGATTATAAATCAGGGAGAACCTGCTTCACAGATAGTGAAACTGATTTGCAGATCATTATATAATCTAATGGCGGCTTCAATTAACTTTCTATCATCATTAATGGTTAGTTCTAGAATATTATTAACCAGTTGTTCTTTGTTTAAATTTAATGATGCTTGGCTTGCCATGGATGAAGTCCGTTGGATGACCACAGACGAAGTCTGTTCACAGATTTTATTTACTAAATCTCTTTTGAATAGATATAGATTCTCATCATGAGGATAACTTTTTATATTGTTTACATAAAACCTTTTATCATCAAATATATTTAAACTAATCTTACTCGTTTTTGTTGTTGTCATGTTATCGCCAACTTTTTGTATTCTGCATTCATCTATAGTTCTCTGTGTATTATTCATTAATGCATCATAATAATCTATGTGCCTAGCATTATTATGCTTCTTCATTCCTTTTTCTTTAGTGTTTTTAGGATAATTTTTGAAGCTATATGTTTTGGGGGACAATGCTATAAATTCCTCAACAATCCTACTCCCCAGCTCGTGCTTAAACTTGCCGGGGACTTTATGATTAGTTTTTATAGGTATGTCTAGATTACTTAAGACCATATGCTCATCACTAACTTTACCTTCATTATAACTTAATACGAAACTGTCCGTATCCATATAGTGAAGTTTTAGATCTTTGAGGGATGGTTGTAGAATATTATAGAATACATCAAACATATGTAATTTGCTAAGTTCGAGTATTGTTACTCCTACATATACAGGTGAGCTGTATTCTATTTTTTTCTTTATATATTCTATTTGACTATAATCTCTATATCTAGTTATATTCTTAAATTTTGGTTTACTTACACTTTTCATTTTCTCTTCTTTATCATGCAAGAACTTGCTTTGAACGAAGTGTAGAGGATCCATGCACATTCTTCCATATAATGAGTTATTCATTAATTTCCTTACATCCTTTTCTGCTTCAGTTTTAGCTGTTGCTCTTTTATTTGTATTGTTTTGTATATAATCTCTACATATATAATCTTGTTTAAGTTTAATTACTCTATGAATTTTTGTTACTTTTACTCCCATCTTAACATAGAACTTTAACATCCTATAATGAACCATATATTCTGTTTTGTTGTTTTGGTCTAAGATTAATTTCTCTGATCTTGCCTTGCCTCCATCTCTTTCTCTGTAACCTAATTCATTATCATTTATCTTTCTCTTATTAGGCATTAGTGCTAACTGTGCTGTTCTCTCTTTACATTCATTAGTATAATCAATATCACAAACTATATAGTAACCATGATCACTATCATCTGGAGTATTTAATATAGTATCAAGAGTAGTTGTAGTAGTAAATTGGAAGTCCTTATAAGGTAACTTTTGCATCATTGCATAACCATATAGGTTGTTTGCGTCTCTGTACCATATGGTCTTATCATCACTGTTATCTATATATCTATCACCCATTATTCCACATATACCACTATATATCTATCACCCATTATTCATCATCTCTTTGCTTCAACAAAATCATCTAGCATTTGTTTATCTTGCAATGTATCTAATGTAACACCACTTGACATTAACCAACAATCAAAACTATAACCTGGGAGACTTACATAATGTAGTGGATTGAGCTTGAATTCTTTCATGCTTAATTTAACATATTCATTCATGCAATAGTCTAATATTTCCACAACATTTTGTAAATACTCTGTAGTTAGATCTTTACCAGTTTTATGTCTGTTGTCTTTATTAAGGATATCGACTTCTTCTTGTGTTGGTAATTTATTATGTAGAGAGGATTTGAAGTCTTCTAATTTTAGATTACCTTTAACTTCATCATAGGTAGCTTTACTACCACTGGCAGCTTCGCTGTCATACAACTTTGTCGTGCTTGGGGAACCAAGGCCGGAGGCCCTTCCCCAGGTAGCTTTGCTACTATACGACTCTAATCCAAAGTATTCATATGGATATAATGTTTTAGTTTTACATCCGTATATATTTGCCATTTGATCTAGAGGCATAGCTAAGAAGTTATAACTATCTAAGAATTTAAGACAACCAATGCTAAACATCTTAGACTTACCAGCAGCTAGAGGTATGCTATCTACTTTTCTTTTATCAATATTCTGTTTGAAGAGTTCACTGTATAGTAGGTTGAAGTCATAGCCAGAGCCATTATGGAATATTACTGGAATGAAGTTTTGTTGTTTGTATCTTAGATTACATATTTTACATGCAGGTCCTCTATATTTACCAGTTTAATGACAATGATCTCTTCTTTTAATAATACAAGTTTTGCTGCAGATATGACAGGTGTTATTGGTTTCATGATATAATTTATCTTCTTCTGTGAATATCCTTTGTTTGTTGCGCTTGAAGTTATTCTCAGTTTCTATTTCTAATAGATCTCTAGCAAAACTTTTGATGCAGCCTAGACCGAAGTAGTGCTTGAAGTTACCTTGCCAGGTGTAACCCACAGCTATTGGAATATGTTCAGCTATTACATATTTACGATCATTAGTTGAGACATCGGTGAAACCGCTTCGGGGATCAACAATGCAACATTCTATATCGGCAGTTATAACATTTTTATATTCTGTCGTTTGTGTTCATTTATAAAAGTAATATGTTTTTTCTTAGGACAAACAATCTCTGGTTTGAATGAGTTGTTGCATTCGTGTTTATCATATTTAATTTGTGATTTAAACCAATAGGTACACCTATCACAATAATAATACTTAATGTTGTTTTTATTTGGTCGTTCTAACAGGGTTTCTCTATTTTTTATTAGGGCACAGTGTTCTATTTGACTATTACTCCAAACTAGTATTCTTACATCTTTTCTATCTTTTTTAAAATCATCCACTTGTTTCAACAATTCTATTTTGCCCCCACCACAAGGTGTGTATACCCAAATATTAATATTATACAATTTCTGTATTCTTATTATATAAGCAAAATCATCTTCATGTTGTTGTCTTGGTTCAATTAGTTTATCTACATATTTACTTTCTCGAGTTGCATTGTGTGGGGCGGGCTGTAGCCAAGCAGTTATAGTTAGTTGTAAGCAATTGTATTTTTAACTACGTATATTTAATATCGATTTAGAGTTTTTGAGATCAGGAGGTAAATCTATATAACTACCAACAGATGCTTTAGTTGGTTCAATGTTTATCTGAATACTTCTCATTCCAAGAAACTCGAAATCATAACCAAAATCTTCATATATTTCCTTTTCAAAATCTAGCCACCGATTGAATTCACCATATTCATATATTGCATTATCATTAATATAATCATTATTGAAGAATATTTTAGTAGTTTTGGCTTCATCTTTAGTTCTCTTCTTATAATAACATTCGGCCGTGATCTTATATTTAAAACTCTTAACTCTGCGAAACTGGTAACAGTTTTTAATTCCTTCTAAGAGTAATTAGTTGCTTCGTCTATGTCTTCAATGTAATTCCCACCTTTGTCTGTAATATAAAACTCTCTCATGTTCTGACTGGAGTTTATATCAAAGACTTCTGTGTTTTCTAGATACTTACGATTATGACTATATGAGTGAGTAGTTAGAGCTATTTTATTCCTAAATTCTTCATGACATTCTTTACATTCATACTTATATCTGGTGGAGATATCCTCTTCAGTTTTAGTTTTAGGTTTGGTGGCTGGTTTAGTTTTAATAATATAATCATCTTCATCCGAATTATACACCCTCTCAGAGATTTCTTCCTCTTCAGACTCAAACATTTTCTCCAATAGTTCCTTATGTTTGAGATCGTATGATTGATGCCTGTATAAACCCTTAATTGATTCAAAGGATAGATTACAGACATTGCAGAAGTTTATGACATTAGTTTTAGTTGATTGGGACATGATGTATTTATTTAGGGTTATAATCAAAAAATAATATTTCGAAAAATGAAAATTAAATGCAAAAAGTGTATAAATAAACCTTGGAAAGAATGTTGTAATAATTGTAAAGAATTAGAAAATTCTTGTTGTGTATGTAAAAATATGGTTAAAGTGAAAGATTATATAGAACATTTGGAATATCATTATTCTGATCCTGATCAATATCTAACATGTTGTATGTGTAATGTTTATAAACACATATCATTATATAGATTTAGAAATAGGAAATGTAGACTATGCATTTATCTTCATAGATATAGATATGGTCATACTAGAAATCAGTTCAGAGAGCATGTTTATGAGTATAATATTCAAGAAGACATAGAAAAACACTAATCACTGTGTTTCCACCGATCTCAGTGTTTTAGACTGTGCCCTTGTTGTTCAACTTATCCACGAAGTGGCTTCAGATCCACGAAGTGGTTACAACAATTTTCGCAAGTTTGGTTTTACGTGCTTGTTACACGATCTCACTAGTTATACTGAAAAACACTAATCACTGTGTTTCCACCGATCTCAGTGTTTTTTGACTGTATAGCCATCACAGTGTGTCCCATATACAGTCTCACTGTAGGGATCACTGATCAACCTTACTGTGAATTTGTTTTTTTATCTCACTTAGTTTCATAGTATTTCATCAGAGTCGGGGGACGTTCACTGGAGTTAGTGAGGAAGGAACTTCAAACCTTCCGTTTGCTAAAGCAACTTAACTAGACTCGATGATTTAACCACTACACCAAGTGAGACAGAAAGTTTTAGTTTTAGGTTGATTAAATATTGATTAGGGGGAGTATATGAAAATTTTATTATTTTAATATTTCTTTCAATTTTTGTTCAAGTTTTCTTTTTTTGCTCAAGTTGTTTCGCAAGATTGTTTACGTGCTTGTTACACGGTCTCACTAGTTTTATTCTAGTATCTGGGGACGTCCACCGGAGTTGGTGGGGATAGAACCCGAACTATCCGTCTGATAATGGTTAATTACCAGCTTAACTCTGTACTAGTGGTTTGCACAAAGTGAGACAAGAAATGATAGATTTAAAATATAAAAGAAGTGAATTTAGAGCTAATATATAGTAGTGGATAAAACAAGGATTCCAACAAACAGTAAAATTTGGCCCGATTCGACATGCGCGATTAGCGTTAGGAGAAAGGGAAAAATTTTACTGTTGGTTGGAATCCTTGTTTTATCCACTACTTTTAAAAATGTTGGCAACAATTCCTTGATGAGCCGTTTCCAGTGGTGGTTGCCCACTTGCTGCACATTTTTCCAGGACCTGAAGCCGGAAGGAATTTGGCTGTAAAAATTTTCTGTTGGCAGGGAATTGAAAGGTCAATTGATCAGACAAAAATTTGGCGTAAAAATTATCTCAATTTTCGGAACATAGGCGACGATCGTCAGTGGTCTGAAGCTCAGTATCGCTTATGTTTCGGCCAAAATTGTCCGGAAGACATCTGACATCTTCTGGAGTCCAAAATGATAATCCTCTTTGAAGTCTAGACCAAGATTTGTGGGTTGTAGGGGTAAAATTTTTATTTTTAACTGTTTTTTTAGATGACGTTATCGCTGCCGATAAAAACTGACGTCCGCAAAAAATTAGAACGAACAATACATAGAGCTGCTTCTTTTTCTATTCGCAACTACCTTTAACTCAAAATGATTGAACAATATCAACAACACATTCACTCAATATCTGGCAAGCGAATGCAATGCAAATATTGAATTCAAATTACATAATTCTAGTCTTGAGACTTTATATCAGCAAAATTTTTGTGCTTCGAAAGTTGCGGGCAGTAGGCACTTGTTTTTGCGTTAAATCGGACAAGAATTAAAATATTTTTTTCATGATTCACTTCTGACTTGATTGATAAAGAAAAACACTCCAGGGCAAAGAAGGGGCCAGCAGCACATCAGAGAATACGTCCAGGACATGTAACCCAAGTTCCCTGGAAATCCTCACCGAGAAAAATTGATTAAAAAATCGGAATAATCAGCCAAAACGCGTGCGAGAGCGCAGACAGGACGTACCTACCTGCCTTAGGCCATTTTAGCTTCACCAAACGGTTTCGACCATGTCGTCCAGAATACTATTCTAGAGCACGGCCAAGAGACCAAATTCCCAGTGGAGCCATATCTTTAAGGTCCAAACAACGTCGCTGATTTTGAGTGGCCTCTGATCACTGCCGCTCCATTTGGATCTCTTTAACAACGTTGGCAACAATTCATTGATGAGCCGTTTCCAGTGGTGGTTGCCCTCTTGCTGCACGTTTTTCCAGGACCTGAAGTCGGAAGGAATTTGGCTGTAAAAATTTCCTGTTGGCAGGGAATTGAAAGGTCAATTGATCAGACAAAAATTTGGCGTAAAAATTATCTCAATTTCCGGAACAAAAGCGACGATCGTCAGTGGTCTGAAGCTCAGTATCGCTTATGTTTCGGCCAAAATTGTCCGGAAGGCATCTGACATCTTCTGGAGTCCAGAATGATAATCCTCTTTGACGTCTAGACCAAGATTTGTGGTTTGTAAGGGTAAAATTTTTGTTTTCTACTGTTTTTTTAGATGACGTTATTGCTGCCGATAAAACGGACGCTCGCAAAAAAATAGAGCCAACAACACATAGAGCTCTTTCTTTTTCTATTCGCAACTATCTTCAACTCAAAATGACTGAATAATATCAACAACGCATTCGCTGAAAATCTGGCAAGCAAATGCAAAGCAAATTTTGAATAAAAATTACATTATTCTAGTTTTAAGAGATTTTATCAGCCTAATTTTTATGTTTCGAATGTTGCGGGCTGCAAGCACTCGTTTTTGCGTTAAATCGGACAAGAATCAAAATATTTTTTTCATGATTCACTTCTGACTTGATTGATAAAGAAAAACACTCCAGGGCAAAGAAGGGGCCAGCAGCACATCAGAGAATACGTCCAAGATATGTAACCCAAGTTCCCTGGAAATCCTCACCGAGAAAAATCGATTAAAAAATCGGAATAATCAGCCAAAACGCGTGCGAGAGCGCAGACAGGACGTACCTACCTGCCTTAAGCCATTTTAGCTTCACCAAACGGTTTCGACCATGTCGTCCAGAATACTATTCTAGAGCACGGCCAAGAGACCAAATTCCCAGTGGAGCCATATCTTTAAGGTCCAAACAACGTCGCTGATTTTGAGTGGCCTCTGATCACTGCCGCTCCATTTGGATCTCTTTAACAACGTTGGCAACAATTCCTTGATGAGCCGTTTCCAGTGGTGGTTGCCCTCTTGCTGCACATTTTTCCAGGACCTGAAGTCGGAAGTAATTTGGCTGTAAAAATTTCCTGTTGGCAGGGAATTGAAAGGTCAATTGATCAGACAAAAATTTGGCGTAAAAATTATCTCAATTTAAGGAACAAAGGCGACGATCGTCAGTGGTCTGAAGCTCAGTATCGCTTATGTTTCGGCCAAAATTGTCCGGAAGACATCTGACATCTTCTGGAGTCCAGAATGATAATCCTCTTTGAAGTCTAGACCAAGATTTGTGATTTGTAAGGGTAAAATTTTTGTTTTCAACTGTTTTTTTTAGATGGCGTTATCGCTGCCGATAAGAACTGACGTCCGCAAAAAATTAGAACGAACAATACATAGAGCTGTTTCTTTTTCTATTTGCAACTAGATTAAACTCAAAATAATTGATTAATATCAACAACGCATTCACTCAATATCTGGCAAGCGAATGCAATGCAAATATTGAATTCAAATTACATAATTCTAGTCTTGAGAATTTATATCAGCAAAATTTTTGTGCTTCGAAAGTTGCGGGCAGTAGGCACTTGTTTTTGCGTTAAATCGGACATGAATCAAAATATTCTTTTCATGATTCACTTCTGACTTAATTGATAAAGAAAATGCTCAAGGACGCTCGCGAAAATGCTCAATGACGCTCGCGAATAAAACGGACGCTCGCAAAAAAATAGAGCCAACAATACATAGAGCTGTTTCTTTTTCTATTCGCAACTACCTTCAACTCAAAATGACTGAATAATATCAACAACGCATTCGCTGAAAATCTGGCAAACAAATTTTGAATAGAAATTACATTATTCTAGTCTTAAGAGATTATATCAGCCTAATTTTTATGTTTCGAAAGTTGCGGGCAGCAAGCACTCGTTTTTGCGTTAAATCGGACAAGAATCAATATATTTTTTTCATGATTCAGTTTTTACTTGATTGATAAACAAAATGCTCAAGGGCAAAGAAGGGGCCAGCAGCACATCATAGAACACGTCCAGGATATGTAACCCAAGCTGCCTGGAATTCCTTACCGAGAAAAATTGATTAAAAAAACGGAATAATCAGCCAAACCACGTGCGAGAGCGCAGACAGGAGAAACCTACCAGCCGTAAGCCGTTTTACCTTCACCACACGGTGGTGACCATGTCGTCCAGAATACAATCTTAGAGCACGGCCAAAAGACCAAATTGTCAAAGTCCAAACAACGTCGTTGATTTTGAGCGGCGTCTGATCACTGCCGCTTTATTTGGATCTCTTTAACAATGTTGGCAACATTTCCTTGACGAGCCGTTTCCAGTGATGGTTGCCCACATGCTGCACATTTTGCCAGGACCTGAAGCCGGAAGGAATTTGGCTGTAAAAATTTCCTGTTGGCAAAGAATTGAAAGGTCAATAGATCAGACAAAAAATTGGCGTAAAAATCATCTCAATTTCCGGAACGTAGGCGACGATCGTCAGTGGTCGGGAGCTCATTATCGCCTATGTTTCGGCCAAAATTGTCCGGAATACATCTAACTTCTTCTGGAGTCCAGATTGATCAACAGAATCCTCTTCGAGATCTAGGCCAAACA
This sequence comes from Convolutriloba macropyga, assembly GCF_964194025.1. Taxonomy (NCBI): domain Eukaryota; kingdom Metazoa; phylum Xenacoelomorpha; order Acoela; family Convolutidae; genus Convolutriloba; species Convolutriloba macropyga. The sequence goes on from NC_134472.1 coordinate 40,226,156, forward strand.
ATCCCAAGTGACGCCAAAAACAGGTTCCTGAGGAGGATAGAACCTCCAATTTATGTTTCTTGCTGCCAATGCCTTATAGATTTTGTCAATGTTCAGACGTTTCAAACATCTTTTTAGCTCCTCAGACGCATCAATTATTGTTTTACCATTATCACTCAGCGTTGTAATCGCCTGGCATCTACGGTTTACAAAACACGGTCTGTTGAATTCGCTTCCGATTTATTTGCAAATCACGTAAGTGAGACAAACCTTTTCACAGGTATCAGATAGGTCACTTACGCATTTTATTTAGAAATTTTGTCAACTACGATGATACATTTCTCTTGAAGGAGTTACAGACGTTTCATGCTTTTGTACATCTTTTAGTAGCATTTATTATCCATGACAACTTTGGGGTCATGACTGTGGTTTAAATGTTTTTCCTCGCCTTTATGTAGAGAACATTTGCATCTTCGAGTAAAAGTTTGCTCCCTATCCTCAAACGTTTTGACTAAGAGTGTGTGACATTTATTTTCAATTAACTGAGTTTGGTTTTCGAGCACTGTTGTTGTATTCAATGTTTGCTTGGGAGTTTACTTTTTGACGAAGCGATCGGTTGGCCAAACTTCAGTAAAAAAAGACTGCTCTGGGAAGTTTTGTTTTCTCCGCTGGAACGTGTAAAGTTGGATGACGGAAAGCACTGCAGACTTGACGACGTTTTTGTGATGAGCAGAACTGTTTATGAAGTTTGTCACTGAAAAATTTGTTTTGTCGACTATTTTTTAATACCCCTTTTGCTTCATAAAATTTCTAGTTTTCTTCAGATATATCAAGAGAAAACCATGTGGAACTTTGTCGACCGACTTGGAAAAATCGAGATACAGTACTCTCAGCACTTTCATGAACTCAAGATAGTTGTATCCGTATCGTTGTATTTATCTTTCGTGGACTCAAGATAGTCGCATCCGTATCGTTGTTTTTTTGGCTCACTGACTATTTGAACTCTCGCTGATCGGCGCTTTCTAAAACTATATTGAATTCGGTGGAACCATTGCGGTGGAACGTGCGAAAGTAGTTTTATATTTCGTCGAATGATTTTTGCAAAGCTTTTGAGCAGCAGCATATAAAATATTTTATATAGATAACATCTGGAAATTCGAGTAAACGTTTGCTCCTTTTCCTCAAACGTTTTGATTGTTTTATGGCACTTATTTTCATTAACTTCATTTTGTTCTTTGAGCACTACTTTTCAATATTTTACAGGTGCTCGAGAAATGAGACTTATTTAGAAGATTCCATTTTGAAATCATCTGCATAGCTTAATGCTCTGCATTGGATCAATGGCAGAGGTTCAAGCAGTCAGCCATGAAGAATACCGCTTGTGGCTGACATGGTTTCAGAAACACTTTTTTTCACTTTGATATACTGTGTGCGATCTGTTAAATAACTTTCAAGAAAGTTTTTTCAAGAAATTTCCACCAACGCCAAATCTTCTATTTTTCGGCGCACAAGCACAGAACATGGGGAACTCTATCGAAAACTTTTTTTAAAATCAAGATTTACTACAAAGTGTTTGTTCTCCTTTCCATCTAGGACGTGTCTCGAGAAGGGTTACCTTGCGAGGTTACTCCACTGAGGTCTTATGGTGTCTCAAGAATACTATAAAATCTTAAGTCTTACCTGACTAACTAAAGTTCTAGATCTCTAGTCTGTTACTCTTCTATCTGAGCTTCAGTAGACAATGCACGGGCCCCAATGCTAAAGTCAACGTATATCTCAATACTAAACAAGAGCGGAGTAGAGAAAGAGAGAGAGAGAGAGAGAGAGAGAGAGAGAGAGAGAGAAGTATACTTTATTATTATATAAGGTTTGAATCTGATAGGAACCAACTAAAAGAGTAAAAGCGAAACAGTTAAACATTTAACGAATGGTATTTATTCTTTTTCAACCAATCAAGATCGAGTATTTGGGAGCTTATTTGTTTTCATAAATAAAGTCTTTTTCAGTTTGTTGGATGTCAATCAATATTGACTCCATCTTTCCGGGATGTTGAGTATTTGAAGTATTTATGAGTAATACAGTCGGTCAATTTTTCTGTATTCTCTCTGGAGTATTTTCTTTTCTTTTTTGAATGGGATGCTTTTATCGGTTTGTCAGTAGGTCAATTCCCAGACATAGGTTGCCTACAAAGCAAAGATTGAGCATCAACAACCACAAAAGTATCTATTCCATTACCACTTCCAGTGGGTGAAGATCCTTCCGGGTTGGCCCTGATGTTGACGTAGAAGGCGCTCCTGCTGTCCGGTGACTTACTGACCTACCTGAATTCTTTTTGACATATGTTAGGTGTTAGGTGTTCTTAGGTTCACTTAGTTTCATTTTATTATCTGGTTGTAACTTTGTTCTGGTTACGTAGTATCCCTTCCGGTTGGAAAGAAAAAACGAATTTTAGTCAGTCTTATCAACGGTTTTTTCGTGATTTTGTTTAGTCGTTATGGTATTTGGTGGAAGAATGGAGGGTAAGTAACATGGATCTTTTTGGTCATGTAAATTTTGTTAGTGAAGCTGAACATGTATTAGTTAATGTTATTATCCTTGAGTCATGGACAGGCATGTATTCCCACTTGCCTGTTTCCCATTAACGGTTATTTAAAACTTCTACATGTAAACTGTGTTACGCAGTAAATGAACGAATTTCATCCAATCAGAATCGAGTATTTCTAAACTCTAAAATAAGATTTAAATGAGTTCTAACATACGTAGAAAATTCCGAAAAAGTTCAATTAACCTAATTTTAAGTAAATATAACCACGATATGTACCGATTGAGGTGGTTTTCGGCTTAATATTTTTTATGTTTTCTAGACAATTGCCGATTGAATACGAACTGATTTTACGTCAATAACATCAGACAAAAATCCAGTAAAAGAGCATCGAAAAAACCTTGCCGCCTTGCCAGTTTCACTTGTTGCTTTGTACGTCTTAATGCTTACACGTGGCTTTATATGCTATGACTTGTACGTTTTAGAGCTTATAGACTGACTATAGCGAATTGAATCCTCGAACTACTGTATTATCAGAGTTTATATGGTGCCGTTAATAATCTCCGAACAACGTTATTTCGCCAATTTTTATTGCTAAACTTTTTAAATAGATCGTGAAAGATAAGAGTGTTGTCCATTAGTGATGGGATTCAGGATTTCTTTGGATGCTCAAATCTCGTCATTGAGCGAAGAGCACCTAGATAGTGGGAAGATGTTTGTGTTGTATTTGGGCGACCTTGATCCAGTCTCAGGTGAAAGCTGGTGCTCCGACTGAAAACTGGCGCTTCCAGTTCTCATGGAAAATGCCAGAGCTATTCTGGCTGAGAGTGATATGCTCATATCGTGTAGTGTGGGTCTTAAAGAGCAGTGGAAAAAAAACCCGGAAAACGAACTCAGAGTGAGGAAGAATCTGACTGCTGTGCCTGCTTTGGTGGAGTTAAATACTGACCGATTTTGGTGGAAGAGGATTGCAGTGATAAACACATGGTACCTATGATGTTCAAAGGAGAAAAAAAACTGTAAGCTACCGACCCGCGTTTCAACAGAAACTGTAAGACAAAATTTATCGCAAACTATTTTGCAGTAAATGTTTCTTTTGAATTTAGACGGCAAGAAACCCAACCCTTGATTTTCTTATTGCATGGGGCCTAGAATTAAACTATTCTTGGTAGAAATTACTGGCAAGGGGCCCTGGCAAACGTAATTTTTGAGACTAAAAAACATCAATTTTGAAAATTTTTGGCCGATTTACCAAAAATTCGAGAAAATTGATATAGTCGGTATATCAAAAAAATAACCTCTGATATAGAGAAAGTTGAGCGAAAATTATGCTAATTTGTCCAATTTTAAAAATTTTTGGTCAATTTTGATGCAAATCAAAAAAAAACGTAGAATATCAATATAGAATAATGAAAAACCGTACTTTCAGGCATAAAACCGTCCAATTTACTGGATTACCGTTCCGTATTCAGAAAATTGCAGAAATGTTGACCAAAAATAGAAAAAATTGGACAAAAGCAAAAAATTTTGACAAATTTGTCAAAAAATGAAATTTCCAGCAAGAAGGTTCGTAAATTGAGTGAAACTCAATTAACACAGAAAAAGTTGTGAAAATTCTCACAACCTCCGGCCTACAAAAAATTATCAAATTCCAATAATTTTTCTCGCCGCTCGTTTATGTACCGTTTTTCGTCCGCGTTCTTTTCGTTCTTTAACTTTACAATTTTCCGTTTTCCGTTTTTTTTCAATAACGTCGCTCTCCCAAGTTTTCGCTTTTCGTTTTCTTCCATTTTTTTCCGGATTTCGATGTAGTATATCATATGTGATGAAGTATGATGTTGTTTTTTGTGTAGTATGTTTAGTATGCTAGTATGCTGCTTTGTTGTTTAGGTCTTATAGCTTTCTAGGGTGTGACTTAAGTTTATTCTCAAGTTACGGCTGGATTGCCCTTTGACTTTTCAACTTTACTAATTTACTAGCCTTTCTGTTGTAGTATATTTATTTTGCTGCTTTATGTTTGTGTGTACCTGTATGATTGCTAGTTGGTTTGGTCTTGTTGCCTTCCAGGGTGTGACTTAAGTTTATTCTCGAGTTACGGCTGGGTTGTTTCTTGACTTTTCCAACTATCTTAGTCTACAAATACACTATTGTAATTTATTCAATTTTGCTGTAGTTTGTTTAATACCGTTAGTATGCTGATTGTTTGTTTTGGTTTGGGTTTTGCTAGGATGTGACTTAAGTTTATTCTGGAGTTACGGCTAGTTAATTTCTCGACCTTTTCATTCTTTTAGTGTACTACTGCCTTGCCGTAAATTAGTTTGTCGTTAAATTTGTCGTTACCCATTATGAACTATGTTAAATTGTCTTGCAGTAGTTTCTCTCCTTCTTCCTGGGGTGTGACTTATGTTTGTTCTGGAGTTACGGCTAGGTTGTTTGCTTGAGTTTTGCTGTGGTCTGCTATCATAGTTCTATCCAACCTCATTTCCCGCCCGTTCTCTTTCACCGTCCCGTTTCGTTGTGTAGCGCGTTTTCCACCCGCTTTCCCGCACGTCCCGTTTCCGTTCCGTCGCGCACTGCTCGCTCGACTTCTCGTCTGTCCCGTTTCCGTCGCATCGCGCGTTGCTCGCTCGACTTCCCTTGTGTCCTTTGCCTCCCTCCGCGTTGAGCGCATAGCGTTCAGCGCTCCACTTCTGTTTTGTCGGGCACAGTGTGCTCGACAACCTTCTTTGCTCTTTGGGCGGTTTGTTTTACAGACTGTCTACAGTGTGCTGTGTTTGGTGTCTTTTTCGTTGGGTTTGTTTTGCGTGGGTTCGATTTATTTGGAGTGTGCATATAATAATTAAACGTGTGCAGTGGTAGGTTTGCTGGTCTTTGGAAATAATAACATCGTGATGTCTAATAGTCTTGATCAAAAAGTCAAAAAGCTGTACGCTGCCAGGTCAAAGCGTGAGGCTGAATTGCATGCTATACATGAAGATATTCTTCATTGCATAACTAATCAAAGTAGGCGAGTGAAAGTTGAACGCCTAGTAACAAAGTGCAACGAAGCATTTATGACCGTTGTAGACAAAAATGAGGACCTGATTGCATTTGCTGAAAAAACGGAGGATCCAAGTGCACTTGTTCCTTCATTAGAGTCTTACTTGGAGGCAATGACAACTAAGAACGACAAGATCCTCACTTCAGCACGAAACTACATCAACTCTGCTGATGATAAAGTGAGTGAGTTTCAGGAACCGAGGGCTTCCATTCGTTCTAGACTTCCCTCAATGATGACCTCTTCAAAAACATCTAGTCAGCGTAAACATGATTATGTTAATGCTAAAATGAAGCGCGAAGAAATTGAAAAACAAAATGAGGCAGCCATTTGCCTTGCTAAACAGAAAAAGCGAGTGGAAATAGATGAACTGAAGGAAGACAATAGGAAACGGTTGGCAGAGGCAACTCTGCAAGAATTTGAATTGCTGGACGCTGTTTCCAAAGGTAGCCACTCTGAAACAACTGCAAGTGCTAGGAGCTCGATGAGAAGTGAAAAGGTTGTCCAGGATTGGATCAACACCTCACTTGCTTTAAGTTTTAATAACAACGAGAACACTTGTGAACCAGAGATTACGAAAGACCCTCCAGAATGCCCTAGCCATAATAACGGCGAAGCCGTGGAAGATCACGACACTGACATTTCAAGGCATTCGATTCCAAAAAATTGTCGTGGCAATTACTTTTTAAGCGTTGAGACCTTACAGCAACTCGATCCGTATTATACGCCACCTGAAAATTTTTTGGCTGCTGCTAACACACAGGCATTGTACCAGGCGCACCTAAGGTCGCAAATGGATCAAACAGGCCAGCAAGGCGTGGCGCTTCCAACCATAACTAACCAAGGAACCGCGGATAGTCAGCCACCTTCTGTACACGCCACAGGGGCTTCTTCACCGCCCATTCAACAGCTCATTCCACCACAGCCGTTCACACCGCAAAGAAACCCAAATCATACATCCAAAGTATCTTCTAACGCACAACTTCAAATTTCACAATCCAGGGGACCTGAAACATCAAGTTTGCCCAAGAATATGCTCCCGACAAATATGCTCCCGACAACAAATTATTTTTGTCCCCCAAGCACCAAACGCCACTCTTCCTCCTTTTCCGACAAGAAATCATCCAGCCCCCGCAATAAACGTTCCCCTGCACCCAAGCGCCCCACCAAGTCCAAACACACAACAGCACATCTCCGAATCCGTTCATCATAATTCCCTTCCTATCCCGAACCCAGTATTTGCACCTAACCTCACTGCTCCCATCCCACACGCCCCTTTGATTAACCAGCCTCTCGTCAACAACAATTTTCAGAACAGTAATAACCGAGTACACAAAGTTGTACGTTCTGTTGCTCCTCCTTTCCCAAATATGCCCAATATCCCTCTCGGCCAAAGTTTTGTGCCAAATATGAGTCATTGGCGTTTTCCGCAGCACAGACCGTCATTAGTCAACCAAGACATTACTACCGTAAATAATGTTGCTCCAAATGTACAGGCAGACATCGCACCATCAGTTACTACTTTTCCACAACAAATATATTCGAATTCACCCCTTTTGATTGATATGCAATCACCATCCGGCACACATCAGGAAAACCCGATTGCAACTACAAGTAATATTGTACCTGGTCTGGCCACTCCGGTTTTTCAGCCAACATACCCTTATGTTGGGCCCACTCCGTTGAGTTGGAATGGTCCGCAGGTGTCTGCACCTGCCCCTCCGATACCGGACAATGCGTCATTGATTAGGGAATTAGCTGATGCAAAAACCAGCAAGAAAAATGACCCCTTGCCAGAATGGAAACTTGCTCAGTATAATGGCGATCCATTACAATGGCACGAGTGGTAGGGTCAATTCAAAAGCGCGATTGACTCGCAATCGCTAACTGATGACGTTAAATTGACATACCTCAAAACCCTCAAAACCGTGACGACACCGGTAAAGCAAAGATTGCAATCAACGAGTTTGCTTACTGTGGTTTAATGTACAAGGATGCACTAAGGACTTTAGAACGTAAATTTGGCCAGCCACAGGCAGTCGTAAGTGCACACTTGGATAAACTAAGCAATTTTCCGCCTCTCAAAATGCACAATAGTGATAACATCATTAACTATTCTGCAGCCATATCCAGCCTCGTTGGGGTTTTCAAGTCACTATCATATGATGCTGACTCGAAGAGCGCTTCCCTACTTAACCAAGCGGTACAGAAGTTACCACCAAACATGAAAGAGTCATGGTCACTCTTTACGGTTAAGAAGCACTGGGTTAAGCCTACTCTCCTTGACTTTAACGATTGGCTTAAAGAAAAGGCTGAGGCCCATGATCTTATGAAACAAAGCGCAACCAAGGCAAAACCTGAAGAGAACAGCACTTCAGTAACCAAGACCAAAATAGCCTCAAAAATGTTTGCGTCAATTTCACAACAAAGGGAAACAAAGAAGCAAATGCCATCTTCTTCCACAAACACTTACTCTCGGTGCATTGTTTGCAAAGGTAACCACCGGCTATGGGAGTGTCGAGTTTTCAAGGAAAAGCCTCCAACCCAGAGAGCTAAGTTGGTTGCAGATAACAAACTTTGCTTTTCGTGCTTAAGGTACAAGCACACGTTCCGCCAGTGCCCTCAACCGAGAAAGTGCCGAGCAGAGGGTTGCAATAGTTCGCATAACACACTATTGCATGGAGCAGATAGGGTTTTCCCAACAAAACAGTCAACAAATCCCAATACCATCCAGACTTCTGTCAACATAGGTCAAAGTAAAGCAACTACTAGTCAACAGCCGTCTAATAAGACCACAACGATGTCATCAGTTACTGACGTTAAGGGGCTTCTTCAGGTGACTGAATTGCAGTTGTTCAATTCGTCCGGTTTAGATACCAAGGCTTTAGTTTTGTGTGATACCGCCTGCAGTAACTCTTGGGTGGCCGGTAGTCTCGCAGATAGACTCGGTTTGCACGGTAAAGCACTAAAGCTAACTGTCAAGGGCATTAATACCGAAGTAGTAGTTGACACTAGGATTGTTGAAGTTACTGTGAAACCAAGAGAACATCAAGATTTCGAACCATTTACCATCAACCCTTTCGTTAAAGAGAGTCTGAACGTCGGCTCTGATATAATTAATGTACAGACCTTGCAAGAGACTTACCCACACTTAGCGGTCCTTGATCCCGTGACATATTCCTATAAAGACATTGAGATGATACTCGGACAAGATGTCTATCATGCCATCCGCCCGTTAGAATACTTCTCTGCCGATGAGAAGCGTTCACCCGTTGCCGTACGCTTACCCATAGGTTGGGTCTTAAGCGGTCCGTTACCATCGAGTTCGTGTTTAACCTCAACGTGTTTTAAAGTGAATATCGAACATGACAATGAGTTAGCAAGTCAAGTAAAGTCATGGTACGACATTGAATCATTCGGAGCAAACAAGCAGGTCGACTCAAGATCTGCAGCAGACGCAAGGGCTCAAGAAAGTCTTGAGAGTACCACCATACACAATGGCCTGAGATACGATGTCGGAAAGCTGTGGGCAGCAGACAACACCAAGCTCCCAAATAATTACTTCTCCTCCCTTGTGCAACTAAAGTCTCTCGAAAAACGATTGGCCAAGGATGAAGATCTTAGAGAGAAGTATACTAGTACCATCAAGGAAGACCTAAATAAGGGTATGTAATTGATGTTCCGGACGCTCACAAGGTTGAGAACCGGTCCGATAAAGAGTGGTACCTACCCCACCATCCGGTTTTAAACCCGAACAACCCGGGTAAGGTGCGTAGGGTGCTCAATGGGGCAGCAAAATTTCATGGTGCCTCACTGAATAAATCTTTGCTCACTGGCCCTGATCTGCTCCAAAATCTTATTTACGTCCTTCATCGCTTCCGACAACATCCATATGCCGTCTCCGCCGACATCGAGGGAATGTTTCTACAGGTTGGTGTGTTACCATCAGATCAACCATCACTTCGCTTTCTGTGGCGGGAGGACCCCACAACTAACGTTGTAGTGTATCAATATACGCGGCATATTTTCGGGGCTAAAGACTCGCCCACATGCGCCAACTATGCATTACAACGCACTGCGAGAGACAATGCCAAGTTTTACCCCAAAGCTGCAAAAGCCGTCCTTGAAAACTTCTACATGGACGATTATCTTGACTCAGTGGAGTCTCCAGAGAAAGCCATCAATAGATCGAAAGAATTGGTACATCTTCTCCATCTCGGTGGGTTCAAGCTTACAAAGTTCGTAAGCAATGTACCAAATCTGGCTGACCGAATTGCTGGTTCCTCTCAATCTACTGAGCCCAAGGTTATTGTTTCATGTCAGGAGGATTCATCGCATGTGCTAGGGTTAAAGTGGGATCATACTAATGACACTTTAGTTGTGAGTAGGGGTACAAGCTGCGCTATCACCAAGTCCCTCACGCAACGCTTGGTCCTAAGTCTTGTCTCGAAAGTCTTTGACCCCATTGGTCTTGTCGCACCGTTTACCGTCGGTATGCGACTGCTCTTAAAAGACATCTGGCGTGTCACAGGGCAACAATGGGATGGCGAGCTCCCACAGAACATGGTTCAAAGATTTTTGTATTGGAGTGCGGACTTACCAAAGCTTGAAAACATCAAAATTTATCGAAGTTACTTTAGTGGACCCTTTGATAATATAGAGTTGCATATGTTCGGTGACTGTTCCCAGGATATTTTCAGTGCGGTCGCATTCTTGCGAGCCCGAGTAAAAACAAATACGGGCCATGAAAAAACAGAGCTTGTGTTTGTTTTGGGGAAAGCGTGCGTGGCGCCAATGAAAGTATTGACTGTCCCAAAACTCGAATTACAAGCAGCTCTACTTGCCGCTCGACTGAAGGGAAATTACTCAAGCACTTACCGTAACTATTAACCAAGTATTCATGTGGACAGATAGCACGACCGTTCTCCAATGGATTAACTCTAATGAAAATCAACCAATCTTTGTTGCAAACCGCGTTTATGAAATTTTGGAGTATACCAGCGTTGACCAATGGAACCACGTCGCAACTAAAGATAATCCAGCTGACGCTGGCACGCGTGGAATGTCCGCTGAGGTTTTGCAACTAAGCAGTTGGGTCAATGGTCCACATTTCTTAACCAACTCAAGTTTCCCTTTTGTACCGAACAAAGACGTCATTAATAACATCAAACTTGGCGTCAACCAAGCAGTCACTATAGAAGACACGTTTCCTTGGCTACATCTGTCAAAAAACAGACAACTCCCGTTCCTTCATTGTTTCCGTTGATAAGTTGAGTTCTTATCAAAAGTACTTGCGCATTGCCGCATACGTTCTCCGGCTTTTGCCGAAACATGCCGGCTACCGTAACCCCGATGGTAGCATTACCAACCCTACTGAGCTTGACGAAGCCGAGCGTCATCTACAGTATTTGGTGCAAGGAGAGTCTTTTGATGCCGAAAGAAAAAATCTTCTTGGCAATAATTTCGTTAAACGGAGTAGCCGAATTGCTCCACATTCACCGTTTATTAGTTCAAATGGGCTAATCCGTTCCTCGGGCCGCATCAAGCGGTTAATTGAAGTTGGGTTTAACGTAAAGTACCCAATCATCTTAGATGCCCGTCATCCGTTTGTAAAACTGTTCCTTGAACACACGCACGTAAAGCATTATCATCAGGGCGTTGAGTACCTAAGATCAATTGTGCAGGAACACTATACAGTACTGAAACTAAGATCATCCTTGCGTTCCATCAAAGCACACTGCCTGAGATGCCGCGAATTCCAAGCTGTAACTATGAAAACCAATCCTGTCTGACTTACCTAAGGAGAGACTTGCTTACCAGTCTCCTCCCTTCACGAACACTAGCGTTGACTATTTTGGGCCATTCTATGTTACTGTCCGCCGTACTACTGAGAAAAGGTGGGGCTTCCTCTTCACCTGTCTCACTACTTGCGCTGTCCATGTCGAGATAGTTACATCCATGGACACCAGTTCTTGTGTTATGGGAGTTGAGCGGTTTGTGTCACGAAGGGGTACACCTTCCATGATTTGGTCCGACAATGGCACTAACTTTATTGGAGCGGAGAAAGAACTCCGAGAAAATTTTGAAAAGTGGAACGTTGTCAACATTGCAGCTGAGCTCGCTCACAAAGGTATTAAGTGGAGGTTCAATCCACCCAGCGCACCACATCAAGGTGGTATCTGGGAGAGGCTGGTACGCAGCTTCAAACGCATGTTGTATACTATTCTTGGCACGCGTCGCCTCACGGATGAGGTACTGCATACTACCTTTTGTCTCGTGGAGAATGCTCTCAATTCGAGTCCTTTAACACCCGTAAGCGCTGATCCGTGCGATTTAAACGCTTTAAAGCCCAACCACTTTCTTTCAGGAGAACACTCTGCCGGGATTCCGTCTGTTGTCGGCAACAATGAGTTCGACCATCGTAAACGTTACGCCCGTGCGCAGTCGTACGCTAATGCGATCTGGTCCCATTGTATCAAAGAGTACGTACCGACGCTGAACCGACGCTCTAAGTGGCAGACGCCTGCCGAGCAACACCTTAAGACCGGTGACTTGGTTTGGATAGTTGAGGAAACCAACCCCAGGGGTTACTACCCAACCACTCGGATTGTGAAACTCCGTTACGGCTCCGATAGCGTCGCGCGCTCCGCCGTTTTACGTACGTCAACCGGTTCACTCGTCTGCCCGCTTGTAAAACTTGTACCAGTTTTCCCAACATCTTCTTCCGGGCCGGAGGATGTTACGCAGTAAATGAACGAATTTCATCCAATCAGAATCGAGTATTTCTAAACTCTAAAATAAGATTTAAATGAGTTCTAACATACGTAGAAGATTCCGAAAAAGTTCAATTAACCTAATTTTAAGTAAATATAACCACGATATGTACCGATTGAGGTGGTTTTCGGCTTAATATTTTTTATGTTTTCTAGACAATTGCCGATTGAATACGAACTGATTTTACGTCAATAACATCAGACAAAAAACCAGTAAAAGAGCATCGAAAAAACCTTGCCGCCTAAGTTTCACTTGTTGCTTTGTACGTCTTAATGCTTACACGTGGCTTTATATGCTATGATTTGTACGTCTTAGAACTTATAGACTGACTATAGCGAATTTAATACTCGAACTACTGTATTATCAGAGTTTATAAACTGTGTTAGTTGTTTTGATGCAGGTCATTTGTAAAATTTAGTGAAAGAGCTACAAATCTGTTAATTTTGTCAAAGCGCTTATTTTTTAAAGATACGCTTAACACAACATATTGCTTAACCATCTTCCAAATAATTTTTTGCGGACGTTACTCACTAAAACAAACGTCTTTTGAATTTGTTAGTTGTTACTGTGAAAGAATGGTCAGAAGATCAATCTTCTGAGCAAATATAATAACTACATGTGTTTAAGTTACATGTGTTCTGTGATTACATGTGTTCTGTGATTAATGGTCAGATAGGGTCTGGAGATGTAATCAATACAGTAATATTCATTAAATGGTTTGTTCTATTTGTTATAAATAGTGAATTTGGAAATTGAAATTTTCGATTCGATGGTATTGTTATTCTCGCATATCTACTAGGTATGGTCTTTTGTATATTTTTAAAATAGATTGTACTACAAAATTGTTTTTAAGCACGGTTATGTATCAAGATTTCCGAATTTCCTTGTTGTGGTTGTTATATTATACTCTGATGTTGATATCTTTTTCATGTTATGACTCATTGTCACCTGTATACGTTATGTGTAATTTGTTCGTTACCTGTTACACACATAGTATAGTGTATGTTTTACACTATGTTTTACACAGTATAGTGTTTAGTGTGCCATTGTTATCGATGATCGTTACTGGTTTAATTATTGTTCCTTGTTCATTTCTAGATGTTAAATCTTCAAATTCCATTTGTTTTCAATGATGGCTATCAGGTACTTTTTCTATTTTATTATTCCTATTTACAAAATTACATGTTAATGCATGTATATAACTATGTGAAAGCTTAGTTAAAAAGCATCCATTAATAATGTATTCTAAATGATGCTTAAGGAATAGAGACATTAACTATTAGATGTATAGTTTTAGTAACTTTGACAATGGATAGCCAAAATAATGGATAGCAGTAAGAATATTAGAATACTGGTATACTAGAGTACACTGGAGGTATAATTTACACATTTATAGGAGTCATTGAATAAAATGCAATGAAGATTTAACATCAACATATGGAGTGGTTATTCCAGGATGAGGGATACACTGAAATTATACAGTTATTATTTGTTCCTTATAATATATCCGTTTAATCTGGGTGATTAGTGCGGTTCTTGTATCTGTTACACTCATTCATGAAGTGATCGTCTTCTGATAGTAGGTCTGCTAGCATTCGGTTAAATTTTCAATGCCAATTTCCGTAATTGAAACTTTTACAGCTCTTTGAATTTGTTTTTCTAAATCGGCTGTTGATCGTGCAGTATGAAATTCAATTAAGTTAAGGAAGGCTTGGTTTGCTAAACTTCCTTCTAGGTAGTACGTGTGGTACTCATCGAAAGGTTCAAGTGCTTGTAGTGGTATTATCACTGGTCTTTCAGGAGCACATTTCGGTTGAAATATGTAAAAGTTCTCTATAGGATTGAAGTTTCGTTCTTTATAATTCTTTATAGGATCGAAGTGTTCCTGTTGTATACTCGCATTTATGTTTGTAACCGTAGTTTAGAAAGTATGGTGAAGTCAGTTGATCGTTTATATGTAAGTAACTTTTGTCTTTATAGTTCGCTTTGTCTCGGAAAAAAAGTATAATATATTAAAATGTGAGTCAATTTTGTTTCATGAACTCGATAATTGTTATTTTGGACATCCTTGGGTGTTGGATGTAAAAAAAAGCTGAAGCTAAGTTGAAATAATTCGTGATCAAAGACACTGTATGACGATAGATCTTGTGACGCTTTGGCCACTAGATGGTCAAACGTACATACTAGTGGTATCTTGATTTCATAATCGTAATTGTAAAAAAATCGTTCTTTCAGACTATAAAATTGCTTTAGTATGGAGTAAGAGGCCTGGTTTAGTTTGTCTCTTCCCATATTTTTGGTACTTCTTTTTACTGTATTTGTGTTCTCTGATGGTAAGGGTGGAAAATATTCTGACACTCGGTCTTTTAGATTGTGAAATGGTGCTATCACGAAATTATACATCTTGGATTCAAATGAAATATCTGCGCAATTTCTGTATGATAGTAGTGGATTATAGTCACTACTTTGAGGGTTACTTAAAGTTCGTGGATCCATTTCTGCGAACCAAATTGTTTCTCTAACAGTTTGTGTTGCTGTTTGTTCATTCTTGGATCGGTGGAAGAACGATTTTCTGTTATTACTGCGGGGTGTTACCGCATACGGAAATTTAAGGTTGTTCGGTCTTATGTGAGCCGAGTTCCGTTCAAACAATCGTTGTTGTTCACGTTGCTGCAATCTGTGATAATTGGTAGTAATGTCAACGATTGTTGGTGGTGATCTAACCGGAGGTGGGCGTATTGACATCGGTGGGGATGCGTATGTTACACCTTGATGTGAATGATTTTTTACTGGTCAACTGTTTTGGTAGCTAGGTATGTTTTTGTTCTGTGTTTCAGGTAAATCTGTTTGGTTTGATTGGTTATTTCTGTGGTTCGAAAGGATTCTAAGTGTTTTTATACATCTGATGCTTTGGTCGTACAGTACGTTCCGCATTTATTCTTGCAATTTCCAACGGTGCTGGTTGGTGGAGTGCTGTCTGGTTCTGTTGTTCAGGTGTGGAATCATTGTTAACTTCTACTCGCATTGTGGTCATGGTTTCGTTGTAGTCGTCCGTCTGTATACTACATTCTGACGCGTTTTCTCGGACGGTTCCAGGGCTGGGACGTCCCAAGCCCAACTCTCCCTCTTCGACAACGTAGCTGAGAGGTGAGTCAGCTTCGTATTCCATTTTTGATGCCATTGCTAAAGCATGCGAAATGTTTAAACATTTGAAGCTTTCTAGCATCTGAATAACGTGATGTTGCTAGATGTTACTATTTATGAATCTATGTATAATATATGCATACTCCATAATCTACTGTTATAGCAATCTCCAGAATCTACGATTATTGTTACTGTTGACAAGGTTATTATGTTTTGGTTAATAATAATTTTGATGATTATAAACAGGTTACAAGGGCGGCGTAGATTATGTTTGGGTTATACATGGGTTATACGTGGGTACGTGTTATGACCTTTATCATATATAGTACAAGTGTTGTTACAATTATAAAAATATGGTTATGTTTATTGATACAGGTCGTACATGGTTAAAGATACATGTTATATATGACAACGTGTCAGACATGGTTATTCACGGATGTGGAGGTTATACTTGTGTTGGTTATACATGTTGAGTCTACTTGATGTTGAATCATTACAGGTTGAATGATTGTACAGATCAAATGGTGGAATGGTTGTACATCGTTAAAGGTTGAATGTTTGTACGTATCAAATGGTTGTTGGTTATTGATCCGTTAGATTATTGAACAAAGATTATTGAACAAAGATATGGTCTAATAGGAAGTGTTAAATGGTTAATGGTGAGTATTCTCACAATAGTGCATGGTAGATACAGAACATAATAATAGGTGTGAATATTATGAATGATAGATGGCATATAGTTAAAATCGTTTTAGGTGACATTTTAAGGTGACATTTTAGGTGACATGAATGAAATGGTTAATGACTTGTTCTTTAGTTACTTATTCATCTGCGAATGTTAGATGTTATTACCTGTTGTTGTATGCTATACGTCGTAAGTGTCTGTGGAATGTGTATCGTAATATGTTACTTCATTTGTATGTGGTTGATCTTCATTATTTATTACATCTAGGCTATGGCTGCGGTTATGCATTTTGTTCGCAGTGATTTTTAATTGTTCAAAATCTAGAGATGGTGAGTTTTGTATTCACATACGTTTTACTGTGGGGATCAAAGGTTTTTGGTTAGTTGTATTAGGTTGTGGTATTTCATATGCTGTAGGTTGTTTTGTTTGTGGTATTTCATATGGTTGTATTTTGATATGATATTGTGATGTTTGTTGTTGTAGTAGTGGTGCACTAGAAAATGGTTGTATTCCTAAGCATTGATATGCTGCAGGTGGTGTTATTAATTGATCTGATGATGATTTACTTTGTTCATCTGGTTTGTCGTTTTCTGATATTATTGTTATTGGTTTCACTCTAAACGGTTCATGAATGTATTTTTTTTCAGGTAAAGTTGGTTTTGTTTTTTCGGTGGTTCCATAGTTCGTAGGTGTAGACCATTTTCTGTTCGTCTAATGGCGGTTTTATAATGTTTATAATTCGTGTCGACTTAGACTTCTGTTGGTTCATCGTTATCATTGTGATCTATTATATGTGGTAAGTCTTTAGAGTGTCTACGAAATTTTTTTCTTTATGATTCTTGGTCCATTTTTATTACCATTATTTGAATTTTTACGGTCACTGTAATTGTTTTCATCTTCTTGTATTTGAGCTACGAGTTGCGTTAATGTCTGTGTAAATATTCCAAATTTTCCTGTTAGTAAAATTTTCGTTATGCTTGCTTGTTTTCCAGTTGCTTTATGAATAGCGAATGCGTTATAAAATTTTATTATGAGTTTTATTATGAATAAAAGCATACTTAGCATTGCGTATCGTATGGCCATTTTTTCGAGTATGTACCATGGCCAACCAAATATGTTTATTATTTGGCCTTTTAAAATTTGGAAATTATATCCAATAAATTTGAGGTCTTTTAGCCATTTGAGTGACTTTTCGTAACTCTAGTAGGTTTCTAAGAGTCCTAATTGTTCTAATTCCAAAAGTTTTTGTGTGTCAGCTGAGGTTGCCTCTTGTAATGTTCTTTCTCGATCTATCATATATTCTTGTAGTAAATCTCTCGGTTGTTCTTGTACTAGTTGTTCTTTACTATATATGCCGCTTTCGATTACACTAGCTTTACTGTGCATGTTTTCTACTTCAATTTCTTCTGGTGATATAGTATTTAGTTTGGTCTCTATTTTTACTGGATATGGTGTTACTCTATATCTAGCTGTTCCTTCAGTGTCTATTGAAATTAGTTGGTCAAAGTTACTATGTAAGCATGGTACTTTCTTTGCCCAAAGGAAGTTTTGTCTGGTTAGTTGATGTACTTATTGTACTCTGTTTTTTTATAGTATTGGTTTTTTTTCATAGCATTCTCGGTTTTGTGGTACAAATAGTGGTGATGACTTTTTTGCACATTTGTACATTTGCTTTACATTTACTCCTTCTTGTTCAAAAAATCATCTATCTGTCTCCTGTTAAGATATATTCTAATATTTGTGTGTTTTGTTTTATTTGTGTTAAAGTTAACTGTCTGAGATTTTTTGTTCGTTCGCAGATTTTCGAGTAAAACTCTTTTGCTTGTACACTAATTCTGGAGTATATGTTACTCATGTAGAGGTCCATTTTCATGTTCATATGTGTGTTTTCATTTACAAAACCATAATGAGAATGTTTTTCTTCGTCTTCGAATCGTGTTTGACCTGAGGTTATTGATTTCGGTTTTATTTTTAAAAACTTTTTCGTTTTCAAATATATCTTTCTGTTTTATTCCTTTTCCGGTATTCATATCGAATCTGTATTCGTATAAGATGTAAATATGGTCGTATTCTGTTTTGTGAATTGGTCTGAGTGAGTCACACTTATGTTCGATTGTTGGGTATACTTCGAATCCAGTTGCTAATCTAGTTTGGAGTCATTCATTATGGTCTTTTTTGTTGAATCGTGTTCTTGGACGGTTGTCCATTCTGCATTTGTTTCGATCCAATATCATTCTTGATATTTTAACAAAAAGGCATCGATTCTAATGAGTTCAAATAGTTGACAATGTGTTTGTGGTTCCCAAACAATTGTTGCTTTTGTGAAGGGTGTTGGTTGACATGCTCCTTTTGAATGTCGCATGGTAGTTTTGTTCCTAATAACGATATTTCTTCTGTTTTTAAGTTGAGTACTATTGGAGTCAGTGTTGACTTCCAACAAAAGGATTTATAAACTTATTTTATTTAATAAATAAATACTGAAATACTCAACCCTGATTGGTTGAAATTATGGAAATACCTTTCCCTTAAATGTTTATTTGTTATTCCCAGAGACAACAAGACAACTCTACCCTTTAGTCGGTACCAGTCAGACCTGATATAATAATAAAGTATATTTCTCTCTCTCTATTCCGCTCTTGTTTTGTATTGAGATATACGTTAGACTTTAGCATTGCGGCCGGTGCACTGTCTACTGAAGCTCAGATAGAAGAGTAACAGACTAGAGGAATAGAACTTTAGTTAGTCAGGTAAGCCTTAAGATATACTATATTCTTGAGACTCCATAAGACAGAGTTAGAGTAACCTCCCTAGGTAACCCTACCTCAGCACACGTCTTATCTGGTGCGACCAGTGCCGGACTAATTTTGAAATAACGAACAATTATTTTTCATTATCCGTAACGGAAAAATTAACAATTAAAACAGAATAACCTCTAAATTAAAAACACTACAGAGATAACAATGGCCAGTAATTACCATCAACAACTAGATGATAACAATTATAACAATTACTTAATACCATTTACAATCTCTGATGATTGTCCTTTCGAAAATCGCGAAACAATACACAAAATATTAATAAATTTGAAGTATAACTTCTTCAAAGAAACAAAACATATACAACAAATAAGTATCCATAGAAATCATTTAGCTCATTATCTTCCAGTAATACTACTAGGAAGAGACCAACTAAATAAAAACTATATATTTTCATTAACAAACGAAAACAAACAAAAACGAATATACTATAATTTCCAAAACGACATAACGTTACCAGACATGTTAAAAACATTTTTAAAACGACACGAAGAATCCCAAGATCGAACAAAAACAACAGCGATACCGACTTCAACATACGAATTACTACGAAATACATCTGAGTATCTAAATGAACATCAAAAACCGATACACTCAGTTAACGATAAACTTCGAAACGATATAACAAATTATAACAATTGGTTAACAAGGATTATTGAATTAAAAACAGAATTGAAATCAGCTACCTTAGATGTAGTACAAATAATTTCTGAGTTCACATTCTTATTCTGGTTAGATAATTTTGAACATATTAACGAAAAAAGAAAAGAATTTGGAATAGCATTCAGAATAGAAATTGAAAAACTCAATGAGGAACTAAAACAAATTTGGAACAGTGAGTATTATTCACCGTATTTTGAAAGCACATTAAAAGTATGCTCAGATAGCATAAATTACATACAAGGTTTAGAAAATTATATACAAATATTGGATCAGGGACAAACGGGTTCTACCACATTTAACCTATCGAAAACAGTAACAACAACTTCGACACCGAAAGATATTCAAATGAATACAAATCTTCAAACAAAACAAAAATCAACAATTAAACCAGATAAACTGCTAACATCAAATTTATTTGGACATCAACAAACAATTACAGATGAAACATTTATTTCGGATTCCGAAGAAAGAGAAAAAGAAATAGGATTTCACAATTGGATACCAAATACAGTGAACCAAAGAGTACGAAAGAAAACTCAATTGACAGAAAATAACAACTATAGAAATAATAATTATATAAATACTCTAACGGATAATAACGACCAAAATTGGGAACAAGAAGCACAAAACTATAATAACTTAAAAAACGAAATAACAGAACAAGTAACAAACCATACAAATAAATTAATAGATAACTTAGAAAATAGATTTCGACAAATAAATGAGAACATGGAAAGAAAACAAGATGAAGCATTACAGTTTATGTTTGACAAACTAGAAAAAACTATAAATGACATGAACACACAAAACAATAGACCCTCAGAAAATAGAAACACAGAGAATAACTATTTAACAAATCATAGACACGAAACTAGAACAAGAGTATCAAATTCACAAACTAATAATTCTAATACAACGGAAGAAAGAGAAACAACAGTTACAGAACCTCCACTCCCATTTTATAAGCAATTGACATCAATGAGCATAAACGAAGAACCATTAATTGAACAAAACATAAGTAGCGGGTCAGTACCAACAACAATAAGACCATTCGATGGCACAGATCCAGCATATACTGTCGAAGAATATTTGAACAGTATAGTCGCAGCGATGATATTTAGCAGTGGCATAGAACCAGTTAACAAACCAGGTCACCATCAATGGAAAGTAAAACGAGCAGCCTTAATATTACATACATTACAAGGCCCAGCCCAAAAATGGTATTCAACTCTACCGAGTGAAACAAAATTAGATTGGGAAATATTCTGTAAAGAATTCTCAGACATGTTCGATTCAGAAAAATCAAAACAACAAGCAAAAATAGTATTACAACAATTACAAAAACATACTAACGAGTCACTACGCTCACTTGCACTAAGAATAGAAACACTTGTCAAAACAGCTTATTCATTATATACAGAAGATTATCGAAACAGCGTAATGAACCAAACATTTATTAGGTGTTTGGATAACGAATTAAAAACAGCAGCACTGAAAAAACACGCAAACCATAAACAAACACCGAGAGAACCAGAAATGACATTCAAAAATTTAGTAGACAAAATAGACCAAATGGATTTGACAAGAACAATAACAAACAATCACAAACGATTATTTGAAGTTAATCAAACAACAAATAGTATTCATGACGATCTTAAACAAATGAATATAGCATGTAACAATATAAACGATTTAAACCAAAACGATTTAGAACAGTTTGAAGGAACAATTTGTAATGTCCTTAATGGAATTAACAATACTTACGACAGAAAAAACTTTAAAGGACGACCAAAATTTGCATTATTTTGTAGTTACTGTAGCTCTCATGGTCATACAAAAGGCAGATGCTTTAAACGACCAAGAAGAGAAAGCATACCAAGACCAAAAGAAAAATCCTTTTACGGTCATATGAGAAACAACCAAAACTTACCAAATCGGAGAATTGACTCAAATAATGTTAATGGACGTCAATTACCATCGACGTCACCAGTCTATAACAGTTCTAGAAGCAGAACAACAAATAGACCACAATCACGAAATAACTATAATACACCGAATGATCAACGAAACAAAAACTCTAACAATTATAACAACCGAAATTTAAGTTACAATAGAAATAACTATAACAGAAGCAGAACAAACAGCTACAACAGAAGCAATGATTATAACAGTCGAAACAACAGTAGGTCGAATTCAAGATATAACAGTCAAACAAGACCACAATCACCATATAATAACAATCATAACTGAAATAACAATTATAATAATAATTATGATAGACAGAGGTACAATAGTAGAGATTCAAGTAGAAGAGATAACTACAGAAATAGATCAATCAGCGATAGTAGACATAATTCAAACAACTATCGCACAAATACTAATAGTAACAATGCTAGAAAAGACAGACGAAATTCATCAAATAGAGAATACAATAACAGAAATAGATCACAAGATCGCAGATCGAATGGACATAAATATAACAATAATAACAACAAAAATAGAATAAATAGCATAGAAGCTGAGAGACAAAACGAGGATCCACCAGGCATAGATGAATACGAATACACATCAGATTCATCGAGTGAAGACCAGGAAATACTTGATAAATTCTACAATGCAAACGAAGAAACATGTAACAACATAGTGAATGCATTAGAAAACAACCCGACATGGATTCTACCAATGTATCAATGTAATAAATTTGAACAAGATTTCACAAAACAAAAACCAATACTAGAAATCGATTTCCTACTTGATTCTGGAGCAACATTAAATCTCATAAATGAGGACACTTGGAACGAGATACAATATAACAACCCAGAAATACATCTGGAAAGAGCAAACAAAACATTAACAGCAGCAAATAATACTACTATAGAAACACTTGGAACTATAACGTTAAATCTTACAACAGATAGAGTATCAAACAACAGAAACAAACTACAACACAATTTCAATATTCATTTCTACATAACAAAATGTAACCACAATATTCTAGGAACTCCATTTTTCAAGGAGTACATAGAAACAATAAACGTGAACACAAACAAACTAACAATAAACACTAGCACAATTCTAGATAATGATATAACATTTTTTATGAACAGTACAAAAGGATACCCATATTATTCTAGACTTTACCCAATTTTCAACAAAGAAACGATCTATCTAGATAGAGAACAAAATAAATGCATAACATTTCCAATACCAATATTTAAACAAATGGAAAATTCAAACGGAAAGAAACTTTACAGTTCCAAACACTATTTTGAACCGATAAACAAATATCAAAACATATCATTCACCGATATTAAAGATCTTACATCAGAAACCGAACATTTTATAGACATATTCCTAATAAACAAACAACAACATAAAATAACAATAAATGAAGGCCTAATTGGTTTCATGTATCAAAACATTACATTCATAAAACAAAACGAAGAGATGTACCAAACCAATTCAATAGACTTCTTTACAGCGTTATATTTTCTTACTTACGAAAACGAGAATGATATCAATGAGATATTAAACATACAACAAAACGAAACAATTGAACAAGTAGCAACATTCGAACGAAAACCGAACTTCAAATGTAAATTTAATATCCACAAATATACAGAATCCGAAAAAGAATTCATTCAAATGTTTGATTTTCAACACTCATATTTAACACAAGATGAATTTGAAAAAGTAGTAAAAATTATACTAGACTACAAACAAGTCTACGCAACAACAAAATTTGATGTGGGAAAAATAAAAGTCAAACTGAACCTCCCTATAAAGAAAGATGCAATCTTCAAAAAACAACGAATAAGTAAAGTACCGATACATTTACGAGAAAGAATACAAAAATTACTCGATGTCTTGAAAAAATACGATATAATTGCACCAGTCAACAAAGAACAATTATCAACAGGAAATACATTCACAAATCCAGTAATAATATTACGAAAAGGGGAATCACTGAAGATAGTACTAGACGCGAGATACTTAAACAGTATGATTGACGAATCAAAATGTAATTGGCCGATCGAACCAGTTGACGTGGCACTAACACGCATAAATGGAACAATATTTACAACAGCAGATCTAAATAGCGCCTACAACCAAATACCTCTTGATGAAGAATCTATGAGATACACACACTTCACAATAGGCAATGAACAATATTGCTTCAAACGTTTATTTTACGGAATATCTATTGGACCAGCAGCTTTTGCTTCAATACTAACACATTTTCTCTATCCTTTAATACGAAAAGGAACAGTAATTACATACGTAGACGATATTTTCATTCAAACAAACTCATACGAACTCATGTACGAAACACTTATAGAATACCACAAAGTATTGTTAAAAGAAAACTTAAAAGCAGCACCCGATAAAACATACTTCATGTTAAAGAAAGTTAAATTTCTTGGACACATAATTGAAAATAAAACAATAAAACCCCTCAGTTCACGAATAGACGGTTTTCAAAAACTTGAACCTCCAAAAAGTATGAAAGCCTTACAGAGATATTTAGGAACAATAAACTTCCTTGCCAAATATGTTTATGGCATGCAGCCAATACTTCAACCATTTTATACTCTTTTACACAAAGAAACAGATTTCAAATGGACAAAAGAACATCAACAGATTTTTGAACAAATGAAAAAGACAATAACACATAACTTAGAATTAACAATGCCAGATACTACACAGCCATTCTACATTATAACAGACGCATCGAATACAGGAATTGGAGCAGCATTACTCCAACAACACCCTACTGAAAAGAAAATGAAACTAATATCAGCAAATTCTCGATTGTTCACACCTATCGAAATGCGACTCTCTACACTAATAAGAGAATGCTCTGCAATAATTTTTGCATTAACAGAATATGAATTCCTACTAACAGGGTCGAAGCATCCTATTGTACTATTTACAGATCATAAACCGATCATCTACCTATTTACACAGAAAAATAAACCAAATCACAGAGTTTACAGATTCCAGTTAATACTGATGAAATTCCCAAACTTACACATAATCTGGACAGAAGGAAAAAACCTAGCACTCCCAGACCTGTTAAGCAGAACAATAGACGAAGAACATTTTACAAAAACAAGAGATATAACAGTAGAATTACCAGAAAACATTAAATTCTTCTTTGCAAAAACACCGTTTACAAATAACCTCGAATGCAAATACAGCGTTTGCAATAATCCGAATGATGAGAATACAGACCGAACACATTACCCAGTATTAGCAAACATACATAACAACTACTTTGAGATTAACATAGATAAAAATACATATAATCCGATCTCATACGAGAAATACAATACAGAAACAAAAACAAACCTAATACCAAAATACAAACCAAAAATAAGAGATTGGCAATCACCAACAATAGAAAAAGACGATCTTATTATTAACAAGAACCAAAAAGGACCGTACACAATTCATCACGACGATGATTACCTCAGACTGAATAATGTTATAAAACAAAATTCAGAATACGAAAATGCAAAAATATCAGATATCTTCTATGACGAAAAAACGAAGGTAACAGAACAACTTATTAAAGAAACACAAATATTAGATCCTGTACTACACAGAGTGAAAATGTGGAAAAAACACAATAACAAACCACACTCAGTAACATTGGAGATCCGTGGCAACAAAGGATTATTTGCTTACTTTCGGAAATATAATTCAATAATAATTGATGAAACAACAGAATTAATAAAAATTATAATAAATGTTCACAAAAAGTCATTACAACGAATTTGCTTACCATTAACATTATTGTTATGCGTATTTTACGAAAATCATTGCATAGACCTCGTAGGTCACACAGGACTCGAAAAAACAAAACGAAATATAATGGAAAAATTTTACTTCCCGAACCTCACAACATGGATAAAAATTCTTATTGCAGACTGTATCCCATGCCAAACAAACAAGGTATTCGCCAACACAAAAATAAAAAGTAACAAGAACAATTAGCACCAACAAAAAAGTATTTTAATGAAATGATAATGATAGACACAAAAGGACCAATCTATCCTACATCAGAAGGAAACAACTATATATTCGTTATAGTTGACGCATTTTCTCACTATGTAACAATAATGTGTGCACCGAAAAATACAGCACACTATGCATTTACCGCATTATTCGAACATTGGTTCATGAAATTCGGACTACCCGATGAAATACGATCTGATAATGGATCAGAATACATCAATACAGAGCTAACACACTTATGCAATTATTTCGAAATCAAATTTAAACCAAGTACAACATATGCACCTTGGACTAACGGTTTAGTAGAAGGAACAAATAGAAAAATTGGACAATTTATAAGAACACTGCTGAACGAAAAATATAACAATTGGTCACGAAAAGCAAAATTTTTCCCTTATGCTTACAACACACAATATCAAACACGACTTGGAATGTCACCATACGAAGTTGTTTTTAATCAAAAACCAAGACAACCAACAAAGATTAAACTCGGAACAACAACAGATGAAATGGGCAACTGTAACCCATCAGATACAAGTGCATGTAACAAACAACCTACACATACACATTTAGAAAAACAATTTAATCACCCGAAAATTGCGAAATTACAGAAAGGAACATTCGCAAAATGGTTTTTAGACAAAGAAAAACACTATAATGATACATATCAAAGAATAACAAAGATTCTACAGAACAGAAAGAAACTAACAGACGAAATGAACATTCGATTTCGCACAGCGAAACCACTTGAAAAGAATACATTCGTATTACTTACAAATCAACAACAAATTGAAGGAGTATCGAAAAAACTACTACCACTGAAAACAGGACCATACATCATTATCGACAAACCAACAGATACAACCTACATCTTAAAAGATAATAATAAAGAACAAATAACAATACATAGAAATCACATTGTACCATACTACCCGAAAGAAAAACATATCAAATTAGAATTACAAAATTACTTATTAACAAACGAAATACCAACATTAAAGCAACCAAATTCACATACAGATGAAAATAAAATAAATAAAAATAATAGCCATACAGAATCAAAACATACAAACAAATACAACCTTCGCAAAAGAAAGGTCACAATGATAAAATAATAAACAATCCGAAACAATAATAATAATAATAAATTAATAATAATAATAAATAAATAATATGAACATACATAAAAATAAATACATATTATAAATCGTGATATAAATATTAAGTATACAGTTCAACATGTAAGAATAAATATATTAACACATATTGATATGTATATCATCAAATTACACGCTTATAATAATATGCCTATAACTAACTATGACAACTTATAAGTTATTCTATTCAATGGACAGACATTGCAAAAGTTGTAACGAATATTAGAAAATATCAAAATGAAACCTGTATTTCTACTACACCTAACCCTATTAATTCCCTAATTCCCTATGGAGTCTAATGAAACAAACATTTCAACTATAGATCTAGAATTCCAGTATTCCTACAAATAATATATCCAGTATTTCTACGTAACACACATCCTAACCCTAACCCGTGTGTATTTTCCCGTATATGTTCCCCCGAATAAACAAAACAAAATGTATTTCCGTTAACAAACAAACGTTAACAAACAAACATTTTTAACTAACAAAAGAACATTTCTATTAAAATTGGAACAAAAAAAATAATAAAACATCAAATACATATATAAAAACATCGAAAGGAATTAAAAACAAACATCAATATAAAATAAATGACACATGACAACTAAAAACCTTCACTCTTCTTCACATACAAATTTCCACTACATCTCCTTCATCAACAACTTTCTTCACTTCTTCCTTCAAATCTTCATCACAACTCTTCTCACAATTGTCACAAATCTTGTCACAAATCTTCCTCCATCTCTTCAACAGCCATTCCATCACAACCATTTTCTCATCCATCGTGAATACACCAACAATAGTAACACAAAATAAATAAAACAAATAATCCAAATAACAAATCGTATAAAACAAGCTGATATTGATACTAGCCCCTGAACCTCTCACATTAAGTTTAACAAAAAGGTAAATTCTCATATACACAATTAAAGCAAATAACAACAAAAACAAAAAACAAAAAGGTATTGATGTTCACAGGTTTAGAACTGGAATAGACGTTATTGTAGTTAAATTGAAGTAAAACAATAAACAAATGATCAAAATATTCAAAATTCAAATAACAAATACGTTCAAATAACAAAGTATAAAAAATCCACGATTGATAAAACTCGCGGAATGGAATAGATACTTTGTAGAAATTGATAAATCAGAATACAAAATACAAATTACACCAGTGGAAACTGTAATACACAAATGGAAAGGATATACAACACACAAGATAACACTAACAGGATAAAACAAAAAACTAATACTACAACAGATAAAACGAGAAATAATGAATAGATATACAGCAATAATGAACTCCGCAAGTATAAGGAACAATATAGAAAACAGTCCTCGCCATCATTGTCAAAGTCACCAAAACTAATAAACTATAACTTCCTCTTTTCCCGTAACGTGTAAGCTAACGTGAAATAATTGATATGTAAATGAACTCATAAGACAACTAGTTAATAAGGCAGAACACAATAACCCAAAACAAATTTTAACGTTAGATTAATCTCTTTATTGCCGTATAACAATGTAACAAATGCACATGTAAACGTTCCAGACAGTAACAATGAACTAACGCCTCATGAACACACTGGAACCACGG
The DNA here is from genome assembly GCF_964194025.1 of Convolutriloba macropyga. Classification (NCBI taxonomy): domain Eukaryota; kingdom Metazoa; phylum Xenacoelomorpha; order Acoela; family Convolutidae; genus Convolutriloba; species Convolutriloba macropyga. Next base: position 40,254,574 of record NC_134472.1, read on the forward strand.
TGAAATAACGTCACATCTGAAACACACATTAAAACAATTAGTTCAACAACACACATTAATACAGAATTGGTTTATGTGTACACCTGATCAAAACGATTTACTCCAACTTTGGTTTCATTCAACTTTGATTTAGTTCAACTTTAAACACGATTAAAACAATTTAGTTCAACTTTGAATATCATTCGGTCAAACGACCTTCGGCTAAATAGACATGACATTAACAAAACTGTACGTCATAAACTAACCTACGTCATTAACAAAAACGGACGTTAAAAATACGGATGTTAGTAAAACTAACGTAATTAGTAGCATTTGTAAAATGCCAACCTCATTAGGATCATCACTACAGAAATACATCGATTACTACAGATATGTAGAGAGATCATTAACAGAAGAAAAAAAGGCACAAAGTGATATGTTCATTACGGACATAAGAGACTTGAAACATAGTGACGGGACAAACGACTCCCATGCAGACACAATCAGTAACAAATTAGAAAATGTCAACCCAATTAACATTTACAACCATTACAAAATGGTAATTACGAAATAGATCTGACACAGATCAAAGAAAATACTGAAGTAGACACTTCAGTACTAATCACTACCAAAACCTAACGTCATACCATCCCCAACTTGCACCATCCAATTAGACTATCTTACGAAATTGACATCTCACTAACAAAAAAGCAAATTAGAAGACCAAGAAGTTGGCACCAACTAGATGGCACCAACTAGATGGCACCGACTATAATGGCACCATCACTAATCATCAACTTGAAAGCTAATTGCTAGAAAAGAAGTAACAATTTAACAAATAACAAAATGGCAAATAAATGGCACCAACTTGATGGCACCAACAAATCATTAAAGAGACCCTTAAAACTTACCAATATCGCAACCAAAGACACTAATTACCAACTAACATAATCATAAACACCAACTAATTATAAGAAGACAGAATGGTAACAACAAAGCTACAAGAATCTAAGAAAGTACTCAACAATCGAAAAAGACCTATCCAAAAGCTAACAAGACCCAGTAATTGGCAACTCAAGAACCAAAAACGAAAAACGGAAGATATGCAAATGTCACAAACATTGTAGAGAACAAGAAACAAGAAAGTTAAAATCACAATTCCAATTTTGTCTTGCACAAACAACTTCTCTCCGAAAATTGAAAAATTCTCTAAAAATCAGCTAAGCTGAAAACTCTAAAAAATTCTCATACAATTCAACCCAGTTGACGAATAACTCTAATTTCAATCACAGTTTCAGTAAAAATCTTTGAAAATATTCTCACAGATTCCTTTTTATAAATTCTTCAAAAATTTTCTCAATCCTTTATAAACCTTTCCTCAATCATCTCTCTGTAAACCAAAACTTCAATAACTATTCCCAGTGAAAGAATATCAACATCTTTCACATTTTTATCAACAACACAGTTCTACAATCACAGGTAAACTGAACTACCTTAATTTTATATCAGAAAGATTGATACATCATTACAACTATCATTGTAATGAAACCCCACCTATGTTGTCAGTATCAGAATTTCTAAATTCTCTTAACAAAAACCAACTTATAATAAAAATTGCAATACAAACAGACGAGTTTACAGATATTGAATACCCAACTGGTAGTCATCTACATTTTGACGACGATTACGTTGTACTAACAAACTGCAAAGTTTCACCAAAAAACTACCTCTTCATCTTTGAAGGAGTAACGAAAACAAAACAAGAAATAAAACTCTTTTGGGGAGAACACCATTTTGATATACTTAAGTATACGTTACCTTGTTCTGAAACAGTAACTGAATTCGCAACATTAAAACAACAGATAACACAAACAAAGTGTGTTGATTTAAATCAACTAAAAACAGTTTTTATCGCAGTTTGCAAGAAAGAAGCTATATACCTCGCTGATGACAGAACAAAGAAATAACATGATACCTCTCATTGTTATAATATTATACAAATAAAAGTAACAGAAATTTGATAGTGCGGCACCGTTTAGTGTCAGTTACAATAGTAAATAACTGTCACTATTCAGTGTAGCATTGTATCTGATTTACACAGTGAACAAACAGTGAACAAACTAATATAAGTTTCAACCATTGATTTCACAGAGGCACTAGTTGCAATATATATATTATTATCTAAAGTACTATTTTTCTTAACAATCTTCTTAATACCGTGTATAATAGTTGTTTCAACATACCTAGCAGTGGTAACCATTACTGAAGTTATACGTAACCGTAGAGTTATATATGCTAGCCCACCAGTTCAATAAATTATACACAACATCACACACAAAAACATCACACCACCTAACTCACACCACCTTATGCAGGAATTACACTCAGACATATTTCACATTTGTAAATCAAATATTGATATTATTGAACTCGAAATATTTAAATTCATCAAAATAGCACTAATAATATACTTTTTCATACGAATGTGTTTAAGTTTAGCAGAATATTTTTTTTAACCCATAAAAATTGATCCACTTCCAGATATAGAAGAATCTATCTATTACACATTACATTCACAAAGATTCTACCTACAAATAGGATTTCCCGAAAACTCACCGTTATACGGTAATGTCATAATTTACCAACTACAGTTACATTTTGCAAATAGAGAAATTTGGATATCAAACCTAGGAGCACAAACACATACACCAGAACAAGAATTTATACCACTACTAATATTAGCACCACCATATACACACATACCACAACACGGACCTGAGACCGGCGCATAAAAGCATAAAACAGCAAAAATTGCGTCGTTTAGTAATAATAACAGTAACAATAACTCCGAAAGACCACACCATAACGAAGTTACAGATCTAACAAATATACCAACCTCACCAGAAAATGAAGATACTGTAAGTATAGATACTGAAAATCCCTACACAGTACGACGAGAACGGCCGGATAGACGAGAACTTCTTAGAGCAAGACGTAGATCATCTCTATCCTTCCCCACACAAGAATCTACACTAGTTTCTTACGGTTCAACAGACATAGAATCTAATATCATTAGACCAATAGAAACAATAAATTCGGAACCACCAAGTAGAACGGGCACACCCACACTACACAATTTTAGTATAAGCTCACCAAGCGAACACTCAAGTGTAAACACAGACCATACACCAACACCTTCTGAATTACGAGCAAACCCTTTCCTACCCCCAACGTTTCAACAAAGGCAAGATTTTAACTTTGTACAAGAACATTTCCGTGTACAACCATTGCAATCACCCAACAGTTCACTTTGGTCAGCAACATCCCCCCAATCAGCTAGTACAAGCACAACACCATTACGAACAAACCAGACATCATCCAACACATCTATAAGTATACCCAGAGTTGACATCCCGAACTCCCTACAACCACCTAGAAACACAGCGCTATCTCCAGCATCATTCATACCCGAAATTAGATTACCATCCAGCCATCCCGGAAGAACTAGATCAACCCCCATACTCAATCCTAACCCCCCAACCAAGAGCAGAACCAATGAACATACCTATTTATTCCCATTAGACCATAAAACTTGGAACCCACCTCCTCCTTTATACGGACCTACAAATCTTGGAGATACACTTACAAATTGGGCAAGAAATAGACTTATTAACACACTCAATCTCACAGCACGACAACGCAATACAGCACTAAACGTTCTAGCAACACCATCTCTCGAATTGAAATTTAACACTACAATCAAATATAACACTATATTTAACCACCCATTTCATGCAACAACACCTTCAATTGTAACAACCACAATACCAGCACCCTTCATTTGTATAGACTTCGTGTATAAATTTGACAGATATACAAAACAAACACTTGGATTCGCCACATTCTATAATCCACATACAGGTTTGACATACACATGTCGCTTCAATTAAAAGCAATTATATGTATATTATTATTATTAATATTCTATATATGTATGAAAATAGAAACAAAACTTCAGCTTGAACAAAGATTTAAAGACAACGCAAAACACAGAATAAAAGACCTAATTAACGAACGAATGAATATACACATTGAACAACTTAAACAGAAAAACAGAACACGAAATGGAACAAACACCTTCACAAACAAGTTTAAACACATTAATAAATATAAACATTATATTAATATCGACAATATAACAAATATAAACGATACAGATTATGAAGCAATGTGGGAAACAGCTATAGACCAATGGACAAGAAACTGGAATTTCTACACAGAAAGACTAACAGATAGCATTCTAAATAAATTTAACTTGAATACCAAACGACAGAAACGACAAACAAATATAGACTTTATTGAATTAACAGGACAGAACATTAATGGTTCCGCAACAGGACCACAGGATATATTCATAGAGCATTACGACTGTGATGCAGAAGAAATCACAAACGTAAAATACTACGAACTAAATAAAATTAGCACATGTAAATTCAAACCACTAGATCTTGACATGACAAAGACAGAAGTACAACTTTTATCAAAAGCACAAGCAGTAGAAATCAAAGCATACGCAGTTGCAGGAACAATCAAAGAACGTGTAGAATGGTGTTCACAACACACCAACTACATAAGAGCAAATAGACCTAGCTATTACGTTTCCGACGCACAACGAACAAAAATATTAGATGCAGACGAAGTTCGTAACGAACTCGCTAGAATAAACTTACTAAAGAACACACAATATAAACCTACAAGATACAATATATCATTCAACTTTATTGCAAATCCACCATTACAGAAAAAGATTGAAGATCTGCAAGGCAGAATACAGTTCGATATGAACATTCCACTAGTACCACCATACGGACGAATTGTATACGATTACACAAACCCACTTTGGATACCTAGCGCAATTAAAAACGCACAGTCCAACTGTATGAAAGGACCACGTAAGCAGAACAGAATAGACATCTTAGATTGGACACTCGAAATACGAGAAGTCTCACTAATATTAAATTTAGATACCGAAGAAATATCATACATGGGAACAAAATTACCATGCGATCTCCGCAAGGGAGAATGTTTACCCACACCACTAACAAAAGCAACAATTGTGTGGGAACCACAGACACACTGTCAACTATTTGAACTTATACGATTTGACGCATATATGGTAAAATATCAAGATAGATATTGGATAGAAACAAATGCAGAATGGACCACAGTCCAACAACCAGACATCACAAAGAAAATAAAATTAAATCAAACAGACACAATAGCAACACGATTCGAAGTATACCCACTAGTCGAACGTGAATGCGGTTCACCACAACCACTACACAAAACAGAATACGACGATATATACATAATATATGAATATGGATTTGACATGCACACAGGACAAAAAGTAACAAAGAAAAAAGACAAATTTGACGATGAAAAATTTATTAAAATAAAACCAGAACAAATAATATCGGAACGTACACGATACGAAGACAAAGAAAACAAACAATACTATTATGGTTTTGTAAACGAAGAAACTCACCTTAATATGAAAATGGACCTATATATGAGTAACATTTATTCTAGAATTAGCTTACAAGCAATAGAATTCTATTCACAAATTTGCGAACAAACTCGAAACCTCAGACAATTAACATTGACTCAAGTGCAAAAGAACACTCCACTCTTAGGATACATTCTTACTGGAGACAGATCCATTTTTGTGAAACAAGAAGGCGTAAACGTCATGAAAATGTATAAATGTGCGAAGAAATCATCACCTCTTTATGTACCACAAACACGCGAATGTTACGATAAAATTCCTATTCTATACAAGAACAGAGTACAATATGTACACCAACTAACAAGACAAACATACTTATGGGCAAAAACAGTACCATGTTCACACAGTAACTTTGATCAACTCATCTCAATAGACACTGAAGGAACAGCACGATATAGAGTAACACCCTACCCAGTAAAAGTAGAAACGATATTGAACACTATATCACCCGAGGAAATAGTTTTAGATAACATGTTTAGTAAAGCAAGTTTAATAGAAAGTGGCATTTATAGTAAAGAACAACTAATACAAGAACGTAAAAGAGATCTACTCCACGAATATATGAGAGATCGTGAAAAACCACTACAAGAAGCTACATCAGCAAATGCACAAAAATTATTAGAACTCGAACAACTTGGACTTTTACAAACATAAAAAAATTATGAACAATCCTTAAAATGGTTAAAAGATCTTAACATAAATGGATATAACTTCCAAATAGATCAACCAAGCGTAAACTGGAAAGAAATTTTTGACGGAGAATGGCTCAAAGACCAAATATTATCAATATTTGGTTGGCCATGGTATATTCTCGAAAAGATGGCAATTATATACGCAATGATCAGTATGATATTATTTACAACTAATCTAGTAATTAAATTTTACAACGCATTTGCAATCCATAAAGCGATTGGTAAACAAGCAAGTATTACTAAAATACTACTAACAGGAATATTTGGTATATTCTCACAAACTTTAACACAGCTAGTTGCACAGATACAAGAAGATGACACTAGTCATGATAGCCATGATAGTGATAACAACTACTCACACTATACTAAACACAATAAACACAATAAAAATAGGAAACACACCTTCCGCCGTCATTCATCCGACGTTACTCATTTAACACGTAATGAAAACAACCCACCAGAACAAACATATATTGACACAAACTACAAACATTATAACACAACCATTCGTAGAACAGATCAAGGACTAGAATTGAGAACACTAGAATCACCACCCAAGAAACAAAAACCACCACTACCAGAACGGAAATACAAACAACCCGAACCATTAAAAATAGAGCCCCTTGAAACAATAACTGAAAACAAAATGACAACCTTACCTCCACAACTCATTACCCCTCCACCAGCGTATCAATGTTTAGGAAATAACATACCAGTGAGTACAACACATAATTCACCCCCCCCCCCCCACGTGTCACCAACCCCAAGTGCACCCAATATACAACAAACCTCAACATTTCACGGAACATCATATGAACCACAATTAGGAATCAATAAGACAACACCGTATGAAATACCACAACCATCACAAATAAAAACTCAAAATAACCTCATCCCATCAGTGAAGCTTATAGAAATACAAAATCCACCACCAATTGATTTCACCCAATTGAAACTAGCAGCAAATAAAATGAATAACCGCAGCCATAGTTTAGACATATTGAACGATGACGATCAACCACACACGAATGAAGTCACATATTTCGACACTCATTCAGCAAATACATATGAAGTGTAACCGTGAATCTTGCTAAGAACAACTAACACACTATTAGCTAACACATTTTAATACTATCCAATTTTATACGAAACTTCACACTTACCGAGTATGTCCAACGACAAATAAAACAGTAACACTGAATTGTTGACAATAGTAACGATATTAGATAACAAACAAATTCGTAACAATAAAACACCTATAACATTGTAAATCAGTAACAATTTGTACTATTGTATAGTAACACTCTTCAGTAATAACAAATGTAAATGAGTAACATATTAATTGCAATTTTAGCTAACCATTAATAATGGCACATAAGATGGACTTTGAGTACGAATCTGCATACAGAGCAGATTCGCCCCTCAGCTACGACGTTGAGGAGGGCGAACTCAGCTCTGGATCTGGACGTTCCTCACCAGGAACAGTTCGCGATAACGCCTCTACATGTAGTACACAAACTGACGACCGTATAACAACCATGCGAGTTGAGATCGATGGAGACACCAACGATCAACAGACACAGACCTCACTGCAACCAACGCCAAAAGAAATTGCACAAATGATCAAGGAAAAGGTAACTCATAAGCGATTAACAAGTAAAATTAACAATCAGGAAGCGTTTTCGAATAGAACACCGAACAATCCGAATGAACAAGGAACTAGTACACACGTACATAGTTATCAACATACTAGACCTAGTAACAATGGTAATAAAAACATACAAACGGTATACCAACCGAATACAGAGTTTCAATCGCCACCACTTCCTAATTATCCTCCACCAGTGCGACCACCCCCTCCTACAGATCGTGTATATGAACGAACAATATATAACAATCAACAGTTTACATCTAATAAATCTTTTATACGACCACATAATTTGAGATTTCCTTATGCGATAACACCACGAAGTAATAATCATAAATCATTCTTTCATCAATCAACGAACGAACAATCTCCAACAGCCACAGTGATGGAAACCATTTGGTTCCAGGATAACGATCCTAGATTATTAACAAACCCTCACAGCAGTAACTATAACCCCCTACTTAGTTACAGAAATTGGTCCAATATGCCATTTGACTCCCGCGATTATTGTTTTATAATGGCTCCATTGCATAACTTAAAGGACCGCATATCGGAATATTTTCCCCCATTACCCTCCGAAAATACAAATACTGTCAAACGCAGTACCAAAAACATGGGACGAGATAAACTACATCAAACATGCTACCCAGTACTTAAACAATTCTATAGTCTTACAGAACGATTTCTGTACGACTATGATTATGAGTTCAAACTGCCAACCGTATGCACATTTGACCTTCTCGTTGCAAAGGCATCCCAAGACCTTTCCGCTTACAGCGTTTTTGACCACCAAATTTTCCAGCTTAGTTTTAACTTTTTACATCCAACGGCTAAAGATGTACAGAACAATAACTACAGAGTTCACGAGACTAAACTTGTTCATAACCTCATTTACTACACATTTTTACGAGACAAAAATAAAAACACAACAAAAAGTTATATTCATATTAACGACCAACTTACGTCACCATACTTCCTGAATTACGGATATAAGTTAAAGTGGGAATACACTGTAGGAACACTCCGAAACTTCGATCCCGTAAAGAACTATTATATATTTCAACCAAACGAATCTCCCGAACGGCCACTGATGGTACCTATTGAAGCACTCGAACCGTGTGAAGAGTATCACACGTACCATCTTGAAGGCAGCGTAACAAATAGAGCTGTCATAAATCGTATCCAATTCAATAACGAACGTAAAACTACAGACTTAGAAAAACAAATACGAAAATCGGTTAAAGCTTCTATAACGGAAGTCTCGCTGGACGAACTAACAAATCTGATCGCATTCTATTTGGCAAACGACGATCACTTCGTCAAAGAATATGAACAATATAATTCTCGAACGAATCATCCGAAACAAACTGAAAAGTTATAACAAGAAGCTATAACAAATATATATGTAACAACTTTCCTCTATGTCGTAACACATAAATGTAATGAATGTACTTAGTAACAATAATGTATTTAGTAACAATACATCCAACCATGGATGACTCAGTGCATATTTGTTTATTCTTTAACCTTTTTAGATAACCTTTCACTTTTAATATCCCCCATTTATACGACTAGTTATACCCTTTGGTATAACACTGAAAGTGAAATAAAATATGATAAATTCCAAAAAATACTTTTCTACTTTACCCCGAAATTAGTCATATGTATACATGTAAATATGCAAAGCCTTTCCATAGTTAGATATATGCAATTTTGTAAATAGAATGGAAAAGACAATAAAAAGGAACACAATAGTTTTATGAGTAACACTAATACATGCAAAGAATAACACAATGTATAAGCCGGACATGTCAAATTTTCAAAACACTTTACATATAAATATTACTCATAACGAGTTAAGACATGATCATTTAATTTACAAACGAAACACATACTTTAGGGTAATATGTACATTTATACATGCAAACTTTAATTCATTGTACAAAAATGATTCTGTAACAACACATAACAAAATAAATAGCACTTAGTATTACACTTGTACCAAACAGAATGAAAGAATTTCTCAAATATTTTGAAATTCGAAAATTTCACAATCCAAACTTAACACTCGAAATATGCAATGTAACAATTCTGAACAAAACAAATATGTACCTTAAACAAAATAATACATATGTATGTCAGCACATATAGACACATGTAACCCATTCGTAACAACTAACATCTTATTTGTAACAAATTAATAAGTACTTTTTCCTCAAAAAGGAAAATTCGGTTATTGGATATAAGCGCGCGGACAGGCAACATTTTACATCATTTGAAATACCCGTTAATGGAAATCAGACAATTGTGAAATTGGGTCATACCCATTACAATCTTTAAAATACTAAGCACCTTTTAGGCATTATAACAAAATATACAGATACGAAAAGCGCAGTCATATAATTTGACGTTGTAGAAGTATAACAAAACCATTGTAAACAGACAGACATCAGAATGACTCTTGATCTCGAATAGATTCAAGAAGTAATACATGTTCATCTCAATTACAAAATCCAACATGGCCAAGAAAGCCACAAAACGTCTACTACCCTCAATTTCTCCATGGAATTCCATAACAAAAAACATTCAAACACAGGAGTTAACCAGGAAATCTACGCGATTGAAATCAAACGATTTCTAAATATAAACGGAACAAAATACATTCTTTTTCTTTTTCCCACCGGAAGGGATACTACGTAATAACAAAGAACATTTACATAGAGAAAAATAATAAACACTTTAACAGCTAACACATACAAATCAGGTAAGTCAGGTAAGTCACTGGACAACAGGAGCACCACATCCATCAACACTGGAGCGGCACAGAAGGATCTTCACCCACTGGAAGTGTGGTGGTGGAATAGATACTTTTGTGGTTGTTGATGTTCATCCTTGCTATGTGGGCAACCTGTATCCAGGGATCTATTATCTGAAAACCACAACTACAAGGCAACACCTTCAGCCAAAAAAGAAGAAAAACCTTTCAGAGAGAATGAAGAGAAATTAATTCATTTTGATATACAGTAAAGAAGACTTTCAAAAAACAAAAACTCTAAAACCCGGAAAGATGGAGTCAGTGTTGACTTCCAACAAAAGGATTTATAAACTTATTTTATTTAATAAATAAATACTGAAATACTCAACCCTGATTGGTTGAAATTATGGAAATACCTTTCCCTTAAATGTTTATTTGTTATTCCCAGAGACAACAAGACAACTCTACCCTTTAGTCGGTACCAGTCAGACCTGATATAATAATAAAGTATATTTCTCTCTCTCTCTACTCCGCTCTTGTTTTGTATTGAGATATACGTTAGACTTTAGCATTGCGGCCGGTGCACTGTCTACTGAAGCTCAGATAGAAGAGTAACAGACTAGAGGAATAGAACTTTAGTTAGTCAGGTAAGCCTTAAGATATACTATATTCTTGAGACTCCATAAGACAGAGTTAGAGTAACCTCCCTAGGTAAACCTACCTCAGCACACGTCTTACTATTCAAACGTCTTAAATGAAATATTATAGTATGTTGGTTTGTATCTTGTATTTTTTAAGAAGTTGATTTTAGCGAGTTCGTTTCGTACTTCTTCTATGTCTAGTATTTTTATTCTTTTTGCATCTGAATAATAATGGCTTGGTCTATTAGCTCTGATTTAGTCGGTGTGTTGTGAACACCATTCTACTCTTTCTCTTATTTTATTGTTCTGGTTACAGCGAATGCTTTTATTTCAACTGCTGGTGCTTTAGATAGTAATTGTACTTCAGTTTTTGTCTTTTAAAAGTCTATTGGTTTAAATTTACATATGCTGATTTGGTTCAATTCATAATATTTGACGTTACTGATTTTGTCGACGTCACAGTCGTAATGTTCTATGAAGATGTTTTGCGGTCCTGTTGCTGAACCATTTGCGTTTTGACTTGTTAATTTTATTAACTCTAAATTTGCTTGTTGTCGTTCTCTTTTTGGGTTTATAGAGAATTTTGATATTATATACTGTCTGTTAATTGTTCTCTAAAAAAATTCCAATTACGTGTCCATTTGTCTATGATTATGTCCCACATTGCTTCATAACCTGTACTGTTTTTGAATTCTTCAAGTTCTTTGATTTTTGTTTCTTAATGAATTACTGGTCGTTTTGTAATTTGTAGTCTGGTTTTTGTTCCAATGATAATTTGTAGTATGGTTCTTGTTTCTATGATGATTCTCTATAAGTTCTGTCATGCGTTCATTTATACGGTCTTTGATACGTTCTTTAACATGTTGACCTAATCTGCTTTCTGGTCTTGCTTTTGTTTCTATTTTTAGATAGATATATAATGATGTTAAGGTTAAAACTTTTATTATGGCTTTTAGTTGAAACGACATGTGTACAATAAGCCTGTGTGTGGATTATAAAATGATGCAAATCCTAGTGTTTGTTTAGTGTATCTGTCAAATTTTTAGATGAATTCGGTACAAATAAATGGTGCTGGCGTTGTTGTAGTTATTATGTATGGTGTTGTCGAGTGAAATGGATGGCTGAAAATTGTGTCGTAATTTATTGTTGCGTTGAATTTTAGTTCTAAGCTTGGTTTTGCTAAAAGGTTGAGTGCTGCGTTACGTTGTCTTGTTGTTAGATTTAATGTGTTTACTAAGCAACTTCTTGACCAATTCGTAAGTGTGTCTCCTAGATTAGTAGGTCCGTATAAGGGCGCTGGAGGGTTCCAAGTCTTATGGTCTAATGCAAAGATATATATGTGTTCTGAAATTCTTCTTCTAGTTGGTAGATTAGGGTTGTATACTGGTGTTGCTCGAGTTCTACCTGGATGATCAGATGGTAATCTTATTTCAGGAATAAAGGATGATGGTGATATAACACCATTTCTTGGTGGTGTTAAAGCATTTTATAGGTTTAGGTGATTTTGTGATATGTTACTAGATGTCACTGCTGATGATCTATTGGTTACTCTTTGAGGGGTAGTATCGTTACTGCTTAATGCTGAATTTGATGATGTTGCCGATTAAAGTGAACTATTCGGTGATTATATTGGTTGTACTCGAAAATGTTCTCGTACAAAATTAAAAACTTGTCGTTGTTGGAATGTTGGTGGTAAGAACGGGTTTCCTCTCAATTCAGAGGAAGTTGGTGTGTGTATAGTATTATTAATTGATATGTCACTTGGTGAGCTAATACTAAAATTTTGAAGTCTTTGTGTTCCTGTTCTACTTGGTGATTCTGACCTTCCTGCCTCTATTGGTCTTATCTCGCTAAATTCTACGTCAGTTGATCCGTATGAAACTAATGTTTTGTGTTGTGAAGGAGAGAGATGATCTGCGTCGTGCTCGTATTAATTCTCTCCTTTGAGGATAATCTCGACGTACAGTGTACGGATTTTCGTTGCCTAGGTTCAGACTGTCATCAACATCTTGTGATGTTGGTATGTTTGTTAAATCTGTTACTTCGTTATGGTGTGGTCTTTCCTGGTTGGTATTATTATCATTATTTGATGACCGAATTTTTCTGATTTATAATTAGGCTCCTCAACTAGGTCCGTGTGTTGGAAGTTGTACAAAAGGTGGTGCGATTATTATTAGTGGTGTCAGTGTCTGTTCTCGTTCTTGTGTTTGTGCACCTAAATTTGATTTCCAAATTTCGTTGTTTGTTAGTCTTAGATTTAATTGAAAAATTATCACATTGCCGTATAATTGTGTGTTCTCAGGAAAGCCGATTTGTAAGTAGAATTTCTGAGAATGTAACGTATAGTAGAGAGATTCTTCTATATCTGGATCTGGATCAATTGTGAATATTCTATTTTGTGATTTTTTTATGGGTTAATGGAATAGTCAATTAGATTCAAACACATACGGAGAAAGATATTTATTATAAATGTTATTTTCACAAAAATTTATTTCTAGGTGATGGATATAAACAGTGATGTGACTAATGTCGTATGAGTATCATGTGTGTGATTAGTAATAAATTAGTGTTATCGACTTGGTGTTTGTGTTTGATTATTTTTATTATAATGACAAAGATTAATGCGAACACGTCAATAGAATGCTTCACTGAAGAGTGGCAGTTAATTACTTGGGTAACTGACACTCAACTGTATCGCACTTATTATACCGTTCTGCAGATACTGCTTTAAAAATTTGAAAGTTTGATTGATTTGAATCTCTGTATTTGTAAATTACTATTTTTTATGATTGGAACCATTTAATCTTCTGATAGTTCTTTTGCTGTTTTATAGAGACTACAATAAAAACTGTCTGTAAATAGTTTAGATTAATACAATTTTCACCATATTTTGTTGTTTCAATTTTTCGAGTTCAGTTATTGTTTCTTCACACGGTTCTGTGTTTTTCAATAGTTCAAAATGTAGTTCTCCCCAAAAAAATTTTACTTCGTGTCCAGATTTGGTTGTTCCGTCAATTATAAATAAGTTATCCTTTGTTGAGACTCTACAGTTCGTTACTTTTTAGACTATCTATGTCAAAATGTATGCAACAGTTATTTGGGTAATTCTGATTTGTAAAATTATCTCTTTGTACTATTATTTTTAAAACAAATTGGTTCTTATTTAAAAATTTCATTAATTCTTTAACAGATAGCATAGGTAGTGGTCCATAGCAGTGTTGGCTATAATGATGATTCAACAGGTCATAGAAAAAATTGAAATAATTTAGTTTACCTGATGTTGCTGGTAATTGTGCGTTGAGTCGATTTGTTGTCAGATTGATAAAAATACAAAAATGTGTGTTGGAAATATAAAAATTCTTTTGAGTGTGATCTTAGACAGGAATTTTGGTTTGATCTGTTCTGTTATTACCAGAAAGGTTGTTTACCAGATCAGGATTGAGATTTATCAGATTGAAATTGATATTTGAGAAATGAAACAGACGAGCTGTTTTTATTGAGGTTAGCGACTTAAGGTTTTAGAAATGAAACTTAAAGGTTATGAGGATATGAGGTTTCAGTAATGAGGCTGAGGAGGGAATTTTTGATACGGGATTGTGAAATTTCAAAGTAAGAATTGAGTTTTAGAAATGGAATTATTGTTGTTTTAGAAATGGAATTATTGTTGTTTTAAGATATTCCGTAATTGAAGTTAGCAAGAGTTTTTGTTTTTATTCTTTTAGCTTAGCGGAATTTCAGAATTTTCAGAACTTTTGCAAATATTTTTAGGTAGTTGAATTGTGAGAGACAAAATCAGAATTGTGATATTTTGTTATAGTTCGTTTCTCTCTACAGTATTGGAGCGGTTGTGGTATCTCTGATATCTTCCGTTCTTTCTTTTTGTTTAATTGATGGTGCCAATCTTTGCTAATTACTGGGTCTCATCATTTTTTGTCTTGTTATTGTTTCAAGTACAGGATTCTCTTGAAGTTCGTATACTTTCTTGGTGGTATTTGTTTTGCTCTTTCTGTAATTGGTGTACTCGTTATTATACCTAGGTATCATTGTTGGTATGATGACCTACTTTTGTCATTCTTGGTCCAACTTTGGTAATAATTAGTGTTAAATAGGTGTCAGTCCTCTTCTGAGCATCTGGTTTCAAGTAACTCTTTTGATTGTTAGTATGTATGTCAATTGGTAGTTAATTTGGTGACGCCAATTTCTGTTGTTAACAAGTTCTTTGGTGTAAATGTTAGTTAGTTACCAAGTTTTTTGGTCTAAATGTTAATTGGTAGAAGTGGTAGTTTTGGCATTTTGAAATGGGTCTTGGCAATCGAAGTGTTAACTTCAACTGCTAATTGATTTTGTTAGATCTATCATGGTAATAACCATCTTGGTTATGGAACTGATCATAGGAATTAAGATGGTATTATGGTAAAGTCTACTAAAGGTTTTAGAAAGAGAATCTCAAGTCGCTTTCATCTACTAATGAGGTCTTTTGAACTTGTATCAGTAGCAATAATTAGTTTCACTAGTGAGGGTTATGACGTCCGTTTTAAGTCGCTAATGAGTGTTACAACTTCCGTTTTTTTAACGTCCGCTTTATAAGGTCCGCTTTCTGACGTATATAGGTTGTTACGTCAATTCCTGTGACGTCCGTTTTATGATTTATAGTATTCACATAGCCGAAGGTTATTTGGCCGATATTATGTGTAGGGCCGAAGGTTAGGTGGCCGAAGCTCATGCTATTCTATTAAACACAGATACTGTTAACGTGCTAGCACATCGGCATATGATGGGGTGTTTAAACAAGTTGATCTCTTTGAATAGATGTGGAAAATGATCTCTTTTGATGAGAGGAATAGATAAATTTGAATAGACGAATAGATGAATGTGATGAATGTGATGAATAGATGAAGGTGAACGTGCAGATGTGAACTCTTTGAATATATCGGCTAATGGGAACGCAGAGACAAATCTTGTAATCGAATAGTTAAATTAGAAATAGTGGTTGACAACTGTGGCGATTAACACAAAATTCAGTCCCTATTTGTTACCCCAAATTACCGCACTTTTACATTCATGGTGATAACCTTTAATTAATAACTTCCTTGACTTCTTATGGCATCCGATCTTAACTAGCTATCTACTCTGATAACTTACTTCTCCAAAAGATCAAGGGTCAACATATCACACATAACAATATGAAAAGTTGGGGACAAATCTGACATAAATAGCACGTGTTAGCTCGTCGTTGCTGGAGTCAGTGTTGACTTCCAACAAAAGGATTTAGAGACTTTACTTATGGTATTAAATATAAACTAAAATACTCAACCCTGATTGGTTGAAATTATGGAAATACCTTTTCTTTTTATGTTTAACTGTTTACCCGTTGGTAACACAACACGCTACCCCTTTAGTCGGTACCAGTCATACCTCATATAATAATATAGTATATTTCTCTCTCTCTACTCCGCTCTTGTTTTAGTATTGAGATATACGTTAGACTTTAGCATTTCAGCCGGTGCACTGTCTGCTGAAGCTCAGATAGAAGAGTAACAGGCTAGAGATCTAGAACTTTTGTTAGTCAGGTAAGCCTTAAGATTATACGATATTCTTGAGACACCATAAAACAGAAGTAGAGTAACATCTCAAGGTAACCCTACCTCAGCACACGTCTTATCTGGTGCGACCAGTGCCGGACTATATTGAAATAACAATTTTTTTTATCTTTTATTCACCATAACGGAAAAAGTAACAATTAAACAAAACAATCTCTAGATATAACAAAACAATAGTAACAATGGCCAGTAGTTACCTACAGCAAACAAATGCTAACAATTACTTAATACCGTTTACAATCTCTGATGATTGTCCGCTAGAAAACCGCGAGACAATACACAGAATACTAATAAACTTCTTCAAAGAAACAAAACACATACAACAAATCGGTATTCATAGAAACCATTTAGCACATTATCTACCAGTAATACTACTGGGTAGAGATCAACTCAACAAACATTATATATTCACATTAACAGATGAAACAAAAAACAAGAAAACGTTTTATAATTTCTAAAATGAAACAAAACTATCAGATATGTTTAGAACATTCTTAAAAAGACATGAAGAAAAACAAGACAGATCAAAAATAACAGCAATACCAAATACATCATACGAATTACTTCGAAACACAATCGGATATTTGGATGAATAACAAAGACAAATACAGTCATTAAACGATAGACTTAGAAACGACATAATAAATTATAATAATTGGTTAACAAAAATTATTGAACTAAAAACAGAATTAAAAACAGCTACGTTTGATATTATTCAAATCATTTCTGAATTTACATTTCTATTCTGGTTAGATAACTTTGAACACATTAACGAAAAACGAATAGAGTTTGGAGAAACATTTCTCGAAGAAATTGAAAATCTGAATGAAGAACTTAAACACATCTGGGACGGTGAGTACTATTCGACACACTTCGAAAGAACATTAAAAGTATGTTCGGACAGTATAAATTACATACAGGGACTGGAAAACTATGTACAAATAACGGATCAAGGACAAATAGGTTTCTCATCATTTAGCCTATCAAAATCACTAACAAATACGTCAACACCAAAAGACCTTCAAGTAAACACAAGTCTGCAATCAAAACAAAAATCTACAATAAAAACTGACAAACCACTAACGTCAAAATTGTTCGGAAATCAACAAAACATTGTAGACGAAATATATATTTCCGATTCAGATGAAAAAGAAAAAGAAATAAAATTTGGGAACTGGATACCACCAACAGTAAATCAGAGAGTTAGAAAGAAAACTCAACAAACGATGAATCAGGAATATATTAGAAATAATACATATATAAGCTCACTCAACTAAAACATTGATAATCACGATTTGCATTGGGAACAACAAATGTACAACTATAATGATTTAAAAGACGAAATTACTGAAAAAGTAACAAATCACACAAATAAATTAATAGACAATATAGAGAACAAATTCAGACAAATAAACAAAAACATGGAAAGAAAACAAGACGAAGCATTACAATCAATGTTTAACAGATTCGAAAGAACGATAAACGACATCAATATACAATATAATACACGAACAGAAAACAGAAAAGTAGAAAACAATAATATCCAAAACAACAGGCATGAAATTAGAACACGACGATCAACCCCAAGTACAACACATTCAAATACAACAGAAGAAAGAGAAACAACAGTAACAGAACCCCCATTACCATTCTATAAACAATTGACATCAATGAGTATAAACGAAGAACCACAAATCGAACAAAACATAATCAGTGGTTCAGTACCAACGACAATAAGACCATTTGACGGCACAGATCCAGCATATACTGTCGAAGAATATCTAAACAGTATAGTAGCAGCAATGATATTTAGCAGTGGTATAGAACCAGTAAACAAACCAGGACACCACCAATGGAAAGTAAAAAGAGCAGCCTTAATATTACACACACTACAAGGTCCAGCTCAAAAATGGTATTCAACTCTACCGAGTGAAACCAAATTGGATTGGGCAACATTTTGCAAAGGATTCTCAGATATGTTCGACTCAGAAAAAACAAAACAACAAGCAAAAACATACAAACGAATCATTACGATCACTTGCTCTAAGAATAGAAACACTTGTCAAAACAGCATATTCACTATATACAGAAGATTATAGAAATAGTGTAATGAATCAAACATTCATAAGATGTTTGGACAACGAACTAAAAACAGCAGCACTCGAAAAACATGCAAACATAAACAAACACCAAGAGAACCAGAAATGCCATTTAAAGCACTAGTTGACAAAATAGATCAAATGGACTTAACAAGAATAATAACAAACAATCATAAACGTTTATATGAAATCAACCCAACTACAAATAACATTAATGATGACTTAAAACAAATGAACATAGCTTGTAATAATATAAACGACCTAAATCAAAACGACTTGGAACAATTTGAAGGAACGATTTGTAACGTTCTAAACGGAATAAATAACACATGTGATAGAAAAAATTTTAAAGGAAGACCAAAATTTGCAATATTTTGCAGTTACTGTAGTTCACACGGTCACACAAAAGGCCGATGTTTTAAAAAACCAAGACGAGAAAGCATACCAAGACCAAAAGAAAAAACATTTTATGGTCATATGAGAAATAACCAAAATTTACCGAATAGAAGAATCGACTCCAACAATGTCAATGGAAGACAACTTCCATCAACATCACCAGTATACAACAGTTCAAGAAGCAGAACGCCATATAGATCACAATCAAGAAATTCTTCTATTCGGTAAATAATACGTCAAATTACCAAAGAAACAACGATTCCAATAACAAATATAACAGTAGAAACACAAGTTATAACAGAAACAATTTCAATAGAAGTAGAACAAACAGCTACAACAGAAACAATAGTTACAATAGATATAACAATAGTAGATCAAACTCAAGATATACAAATTGTAGTCAATCAAGACACCAATCACCATATAACAGAAATAATAATAATAATAATAGTAATAATAAAAATAATAGTAATAATAATAATAATAATAATAATAATAATAATAATAATAATAATAATAATAATAATAATATTAATAATAATAATAATAATAATAATAATAATAATAATAATAATAATAACAATAATAATTATTATAACAGACAAAGGTTCAACAGCAGAAATTCAAATAGAACTGACAGATACAGACAAAGATCAAATAGCAATAACAGACATTATTCAAACAATAACAATAGAACCGATAGAAGAAATTCGTCACATCGAGAACAAAACAACAGAAATCAATCAAAAGACGGAAGAACAGATGGTAACAGATATAATAATAATCACAGTAAAGGTAGAATAAATAATATAGAAACAGATAGACCAAACGAAGATCCACCTGGCATTGATGAATACGAATACACATCCGAATCATCAAATGAAGATCAAAAAATACTTGACAAATTTTATAATGCAAACAAAGACACATGCAATACTATAGTGAATGCACTAGAAAGTAACCCAACATGGATACTACCAACGTATCAGTGTAACAAATTCTAACAAGACTTTACAAAGCAAAAACCAATATTAGAAATTAATTTTCTACTGGACTCTGGAGCAACATTAAACCTCTTAAATGAAGACACTTGGAATGAAATAAAATACAACAACTCTGAGATACATCTCGAAAGAGCAAACAAAACACTAACAGCAGCAATTAACACAACCATAGAAACATTTGGAACAATAACATTAAATCTCAATATCATTAACCCCAGATAGAATATCAAACAACAGAAATAAAATACAACACAACTTTAACATTCATTTTTATGTTACTCAATGTAATCACAACATACTTGGAACTCCATTCTTCAAGGAATATATAGAAACAATAAATGTAAATACGAACAAATTAACAATAAACACTAATACAATTCTAGATAATGACATTACATTCTTCATGAACAGTACAAAAGGATACCCCTACTGCTCTAGACTCTACCCGATTTATAACAAAGAATCAATCTACCTGGAAAAAGAACAACACAAATGCATAACATTTCCGATACCCATCTTCAAACAAATGGAAAAGTCAAACGGAAAAGTAATTTATAGTTCAAACTACTATTTCGAACCAATTAACAAGTATCACAATCTATCATTTACGGACGGAAAAGACCTTACAATAGAAACAGAACACTTCATGGACATATTCTTAGTCAATAAAAATCAACACAAAATAACAATTAACGAAGGCTTAATTGGTTTTATGTATCAAAACATTACATTCAAAAAACATAACGAAGAAATGTATCAGACTAATTCTCTAGACTTATTTACAGCATTATATCGCTTAACATATGAAAACAAAAATGACATCAACGAAATACTGAACATACAGGACAATGAAACAATTGAACAAGTAGCAACATTCGAAAGAAAACCAAATTTCAAATGTAAATTTAACATTAATAAATATACAGAATCAGAAAAAGAATTTATTCAAATGATCGATTTTCAACATTCACATTTAACTCAAAACGAATTTGAAAAATTGGTAAAAATCATACTAGACTACAGACAAGTCTACGCAACAACAAAATTTGATGTTGGAAAAACAAAAGTGAAACTGAATCTACCTATGAAGAAAGATGCAATTTTCAAAAAACAAAGAATAAGCAAAGTACCAATACACTTAAGAGAACGAATCCAGAAACTACTGGACGTACTAAAAAAATACGACATCATTGCACCAGTTAACAAAGAACAACTATCTACAGGAAATACAATTACAAATCCAGTAATTGTATTACGAAAGGGAGAATCATTAAAAATAGTACTAGATGCACGATATTTAAATAGCATGATCGATGAATCAAAGTGTAATTGGCCAATCGAACCTGTTGATGTCGCACTAACACGCATAAATGGAACAATATTCACACTCATTTTACAATTGGCAATGAACAATATTGCTTTAAACGTTTATTTTACGGAATATTAATCGGACCCGCAGCATTTGCATCAATACTAACACACTTTCTTTATCCATTAATTCGTAAAGGAACAGTAATAACATACGTTGAAGATATATTCATTCAAACAAATTCATACGACCAAATGTACGAAACACTCATTGAATATCATAAAGTACTCTTAAAAGAGAACCTCAAAGCAGCGCCTGATAAAACATACTTTATGTTGAAAAAAGTTAAATTTCTTGGACATATCATTGAGGATAAAAAAGTGAAACCACTGACATCAAGAATTGACGGTTTTCAAAAACTAGAACCCCCGAAAAGTATGAAAGCACTACAAAGATAATTAGGAACAATTAACTTTCTTGCAAAATACGTATATGGCATGCAACCAATACTACAACCATTCTACAATCTTTTACACAAAGAAACTGATTTCAAATGGACACAAGAACATCAAAAAATTTTTGAACAAATGAAACAAACAATAACGCACAAGTAAGAACTAACGATGCCAGACACTACAAAACCATTTTATATCATAACAGATGCATCGAATACAGGCATTGGAGCAGCATTGCTACAACAACATCCAACTGAAAAGAAAAAGAAATTAATATCAGCAAATTCCAGATTGTTCACACCTATAGAAATGCGGCTAGCTACATTGATCAGAGAATGCTCTGCAATCATTTTTGCACTAACCGAGTACGAATTCCTCTTAACAGGATCAAATCACCCAATAGTATTATTTACAGACCATAAACCAATTATCTACCTATTTACTCAAAAGAACAAACCAAACCATAGAGTCTACAGATTTCAACTCATCTTAATGAAATTTCCAAACTTACATATCATTTGGACAGAAGGAAAAAACTTAGCCCTTCCTGATCTCCTCAGCAGAACAATAGACGAAGAACATTTTACTAAAACACGTGACATAACAGTAGAAATACCGAAAAACATAAAATTCTTTTTTGCAAAGACACCATTCGCAAAAAACCTGGAATGCAAATATAGCATATGCAATAATACAAACGACGAAAATACCCATCGAACACACTACCCCATACTAGCTAACATTCACAACAATTACTTCGAAATTAACATCGACAAAAACGAATATCACTCGATATCATACGAAAAGTATCACAGAAACAAAAACAAATTTGATACCAAAATACAAACCGAAAATAAAGAATTGGCAATCTCCGACGATAGAGAAAGATGACCTAATTATTGAGAAAAATCAAAAAGGACCATGCATAATTCATCATGACGATGATTACCTTAGATTAATAAATAACATAACAATCCAACAAAAGCAAAAGTATGAAAATACAAAAATATCAGATATATTCTACGACGAAAAAACAAGAATAACAGAAAAACTAATCAAAGAAACTCAAATATTAGACCCTGTACTTCACAAAGTGAAGATGTGGAAAAAACATAACAGTAAACCACATTCAGTAACAATGGACATACGTGGAAATAAAGGACTATTCGCATACTTCAGAAAATACAAATCGATCATTATTGACGAAAAATCTGAACTAATCAAAATTGTAAAAAATGTTCATAAAAAATCAATACAAAGAATCTGTCTACCACTAACACTATTACTATGCACATTTTACGAAAACCATTGCATAGACCTAGTAGGTCACACAGGACTCGAAAAAACACAACGAAACATAATGGAAAAATACTATTTTCCAAACCTTACAACTTGGATAAAAATACTAATTGCAGATTGCATACAATGTCAAACAAACAAAGTGTTTGCTAACACAAAATTGAAAAGTAAACAAGAACAACTAGCACCAACAAAAACTTACTTTAACGAAATGATAATGATAGATACAAAAGGACCAATTTACCCAACATCAGAAGGAAATAATTACATCTTTGTAATAGTTGACGCCTTTTCACATTATGTTACCATAATGTGTGCACCAAAAAACAATGCACACTACGCATTTACAGCATTATTTGAACATTGGTTCATGAAATTCGGACTACCCGAAGAAATCTGATCAAACAATGGATCTGAATACTTTAATACGGAATTAACACATTTATGTAATTACTTCGAAATAAAGTTCAAACCAAGTACGACATATGCACCTTGGACAAACGGACTAGTGGAAGGAACAAATAAAATAATTGGACAATTCATAAGAACATTACTCAATGAAAAGTACAATAATTGGTCACGAAAGGCAAAATTCTTCCCATACGCGTACAACACACAATATCAAACACGACTAGGTATGTCACCTTGTGAAGTTGTTTTCAGTCAGAAACCAAGGAAACCAACGAAAATAAAACTCGGAACAACAACGGACGAAATGGGTAATTGCAACCCATCAGATAAAAGTGCATGTAACACACAGCCTACACATACACACTTAGAAAACCATTTCAGCCACCCTAAAATCGCAAAATTACAAAAAGGAACATTCGCAAAATGGTTCCTCGACAAAAAAAACACTACAATGACACATATCAAAAAATAACAAAAATTCTACAAAAAAGAAAGAAGCTAACAGATGAATTGAACATTCGATTTCGAACAGCAAAACCACTTGAGAAAAATACTTTCGTTTTAGTCACCAACCAACAACAGATTGAAGGAGTATCGAAAAAACTATTACCCTTAAAAACCGGACCATATTTGATTGTTGATAAACCAACTGCAACAACATACATCTTGAAAGACAACAATAAAGAACAAATAACAATACACAGAAATCACATTGTACCATATTATTCAAAAGAGAAGCACATCAAATTGGAACTACGAAATTACCTCCTAACAAAAGAAATACCAACACTGAAATAACCAGAAACATCAACCCACATTCAAAAAGATGTCCACACCCCGGATACAAAACATACACATCAAAATAGCCTTCGGAAAAAGAAGGTCACACTACAATAGCAAAAATGTAAAATAATAATAATAATAATATTAATAATAAATAAAAACATAGTATTAATAAATGTATAACTCCTTAAATGAAACTATGATATTTATATTAACAACTATTAATACACAATCTAACCCTATTACTACACATGCTAAAGCTATTATCTCAACATTATACGCTATTACGTTACATATCAATATTAGTATATATATATATATATATATATATATATATATATATATATATATATATATATATATATATATATATATATATATATATATATATATATATAAATATATATCCATACTACATACAATCTATACTATTCACGAATCATATTGATGCCTACCTATTTTCATACAGAATAATATTCTGCTAACAGACACTATGTATTTTCCAGCTCTGTAATAGACTAACATGTACCCAAACATGGACCCGGTATACATTCAGTATTTCTACTCTAACACACGAAGATTTCAGTATTTCTACTCTATTTCCTCATTCAGTATTTCTACTCTAACACACTTCCCTAACCCGAACCCGTGTGTATACCACCGAAATTAAAGTCATTCAAAAAGAACATATATATTAAAACAATAATACTGATAATACACAAAAAGTACAAAACACATCAATCAATTTGGAAAGTGTTAATATCAGATACACCTAACTCAACCCCCAACCGATAAAAACATAGATTATAACAAACCTTAGATTGTCGTTCACCAGTTCGATCACACCATATAACTTTTCAAATATATAAGATCCCAAATTACCCAAATACACATGTATTAACACCTTCAATGGCAACAAATAATAAAATAAATAATTTTAACAAAACCGTGAATACTATTTTAACAAAAACGGTGAATACTATCTTCATCATTAACATCTTCTTCCTTCGTCATTCACATCTTCTTCATACATCTTCTTCACATACCTCAAGTCACAATCTCCTCTCACGGTCACTATCACCTTCAATTCACCTCCGGACACATCCATCTCCAACACAGGCCGCCACCACATAAATCCAATAACAAATAAAACAATATAAAGCAAATAACAAATAACTACTATAACACAAACTGGTTATGATACTAGCCCCCGAACCAAACACTATAGATTAATCACGGTAATTTCAAGTAAACAAAATATCATAACACAATAAAACAAAACACAAACGGTATTTTGATGTTCACAGCCTTGGAACTGGAATAGACGATTTTGAAGTTAATTGAAGTAAAAAACAATAAACAAATTTCAAATAACAAATTAATATCAAATAACAATATCCTCTACGATTGAGGACTCACGGAATGGAATAGACATTTTGTAGAAGTCAACATTAAAAATAAATAACAAAATAATAGCTTATTACAAAATAATAGATAATACAAAAAAGGGAAAGATAAAAATAACACTGAACAGGTAAAGCACAATTACAACTATTACGAAACAGGAAAACACAAAAAAAACGAATACGAAATACAAAATAATGAGTTTAACACAAATAAAATAAACATACAAGAAAAAGAATAACTTCCTCTTTACAAATTGGAATAACTTCCTCTTTTTAAACGAGTAACGCACTCATACTATGTTATACGTACAAAATAATAATCCAGAACAAATCCAACAACACTTAACACTGTTGACAACATCGTTAGCCTACAAGAACTATTTCACACAAACGCACGCCAAATAATAGCCAAATGGTGATATAACTATGTGTAACAATCCAGTAAGAATAGTGTAACAATCCATTCGTTGTAACAGTACATGTGTTATAACGTACATGTAACAACCCAGACAGTAACAATCCAGGGTGAGATGATTCATTACCTGAAATATATACAAATACAATTTAGTTCAAATTTCGTTATTAGTCGGTCAAATGACCTTCGGCTAATTAAACATTTAACAATGATATTTTAACAAATAAGACGTCATAACCCAAACCTACGTCATAAGCAAAAACGGACGTTAAAAAGACGGACGTCATAGTCCTCATTAACAACAAAATACCTCATTAGTAAACGAACAAATCATTAAAACAGAAAAAGGATTAAAACAACCATCTTCATTAGTATGATGAAGAGACTTGAACAACAAAGTACCGGGACAAACGGCTCCCAGGCAGACGCAATTAGTAACAAACTACAAATGTGAACTCAATTAACATTTTCCAACATAACCAAATGGTGACTAACAAGATAGATCTAACACGACCAATAAGGTGTTGAAGTAGACATTTCAACGCAACACCAACCATCAACACAAGACGTTACTAACAAAAAGACTAGTTAACAGTTTGCACCATTTGCACCATTTGCACCATTTCTGCACCATTTAAAACAATTAACGAACCTCTAGCTCATTAGCACTAAACTTTCAAAGGATTTACAAAAGCGAGCAGATGGAACCACCATTCATTGAACACTATCATTGAACACTATCATTGAACAACATCAATAAAAAAAACCTACTTGAAACAAATTACAACTTTTAGAATAACTTGCCTAATTGGTATTGGTAACTTCCCAATTGGTATCTTACCAAACAGCAAAACGATAACGTCAGTAACCAATCAAACATACCAATCACTCTCAAACATACCAATTACAAGGAGAATACCGTAACAAGAAAGCCAAAGAATATCTACAAAAGACACTTATACATCAAAGGATAACAATCCAAAATACTAATTACGACCAGAAAATTAGTAAAATTGGCAACTTCAAGAACCAAGAAAGAAAAACGGAAGATATGTAAATGTCACCAACATTGTAGAGAGCCCCAAACATTTGAGTAAAAATCACAACTCCGATTTTGTCTTGTACAAATCACAACCTCTCTTGAATCAGAAAAATTTTCTCATTTTCTCAATTTCTCACAAATTTTCTCATTTTCAGCTAAGCTGATGAGAAAAGTTAAAACTAACTAAAACTCCGTTCCAAATTCAACACAACATCTTAAAATTGTTTCAAATTCAACAAAATTTCATTGTAGAGATAATCTCTTGAATCATAAACTATTTCTAGCCTCATTCTTAAACAGAATAAAAATTTCAATCGCATCTTCCCAAAATTTAATTCTCAGTATTTCTGAAATCATTCGGAATAAAATTGTATCAACTGTCTTTAAGAATTTCTCTCACATCTTTACCAATTTTCTACCGAAAACAACTCGACAAAACAGGTAAAACTGAATTACCTTAATTTCATTTCAGAAAGACTCATACATCAGTATAGTCACCATCATAATGAAACACCACCTATGTTGTCAGTTTTAGAATTTTTGAATTTATTTAGTAAAAATCAACTTGTCATAAGAATATCAGTCCAAATAGACAATTTTTTTGAACTTGACTACCCATCTGGCAGTCATATACATTTTGACGACGATAGCGTTCAACTAATAAATTGCAAAGTATCCCCTCAAAATTATCTCTTTATCATAGAAGGATTAACAAAAACAAAAATGGAGACAAAACTCTTTTGGGGAGAAAAGCATTTTGATTTATTCAAATACACAGCACCATGTACAGAAACAATCACAGAATTTGAAGTAATGAAACAACAGATTAACACTCAAGAGTGTGTAAAATTAAACGAGTTACAGACAGTTTTTCTCGTAGTTTTAAAAAAGGAAGCTATAAACCTTATTGACGACAGAACAGAGAAGTAACAACTGTAATGATACCACTCATTGCCATAGTCATATATCACGTATCACTTCAGCTCTCACAAAAATTGATTATGCAACACAGTTAATTGTCAGTTACAACAGTAAATAACTGTCACTTTTCATTGAAGCATTGTATCCAAGTTACACTAACAATCACACTGATATACACAAACACATAAAACCAATAAAATTAGTTTCAAAAACTGATTTCACAGAAGCATTAATAGCAACCTACTTACTATTATCCAAAGTAATATTTTTCTTAACTATTTTTCTTGTACCATGTATTGTAGTAATTTCAACGTATCTAGCTATAGTAACCATAACTGAAATCATTCAAAACCGTAGAGTTGTCTATGCAAGCCCACCAGTACAAAAAAACACCCCATGCATGAAATACACTCTGATATATTCCATATCTGCAAATCTAATATAGATATTATAGAACTACAAATATTTAAATTTATTAAGATCGCAATTACAATATACTTTTTCATACGAATGTGTTTAAATCTAATAGAATACTTTCTGTATCCACAAAAATTGATCCTATTCCTGATATTGAAGAATCCATCTACTACACCCTACACTCACAAAAATTCTATCTACAAATAGGATTTCCAGAAAACTCTCAATTACACGGTAACGTTATAATATATCAATTAAATCTCAGACTAGACTATGACGAAATTTGGATATCAAACCTAGGAGCACAAACACATACACCAGGACAGGAATTAACACCACTCATTATTTTGCAACCACCATTCATTAATATCCCACCCCACGGACCTGGCTCAGAACAAATAGCCCGCAAAAATTGCGTCATCAAGTAATAATCAAAGTAACAATCACCCAGAAAGACCACACCATAACGAAGTCACATATCTAACAAATATTCCAACTTCACCAGAAATAGATGACACACCAAATCCAGATAACGAAAACCCGTATACTGTACGACGGGAACGACCGGAAAGAAGAGAACTTTAAGAGCACGACGTCGATCGTCATTATCATTCCCTACACAAGACTCAACATTAGTATCATATGGCTCAACAGACATAGAATCTAATATAATAAGACCTTTAGAAACAGGACACTCAGAACCACCAAGTAGAACAGGAACACCTACATTACACAATTTTAGTCTCAGTTCACCAAGTGAACACTCAAGTGTCAATACTGATCATACACCAATACCATCCGAACCAAGAGCAAATCCATTTTTACCACCGACATTTTCACAGAGACAAGACTTTAACTTTGTTCAAGAACACTTTCGAGTACAACCATTATAGTCACCTAATAGTTCACTTTGGTCACCAACATCACCACAATCCACAATTACAAATACAACACCAGTAAGAACAAATCAAACATCAACATCAAACACATCAGTAAGCGTACCAAGAGTTGAAATTCCAAACACCTTACAACCTCCGAGAAATACAGCATTATCCCCATCATCATTCATACCCGATATTAGATTACCCTCAAGCCATCCAGGACGAATTCGATCAACCCCCATACTTAATTGTAATCCCCCAACTCAAAGTAGAACAAATGAACACACATATCTCTTACCATTAGATCACAAAACTTGGAATCCCCCCCACCGTTATACGGACCTACCAACTTTGGTGATACACTTACCAATTGGTCAAGAAATAGACTTACAAATAATTTAAATCTAACACATCGCCAACGCAACGCAGCACTTAACGTTCTAGCGACACCATCTCTTGAACTTAAATTTAACACAACGATAAAATATAACACTATTTTTAATCATCCATTTCACGCCACAACACCATCTATAGTCACAACCACAATCCCAGCATCTTTCATCTGCATTGAATTTATATACAAATTCGACAGATACAAAACAAACCTTAGGGTTTGCAACATTTTACAATCCACATACCGGTCTATCATACACATGTCACTTCAACTGAAAGCTATTATATTCATATTATCATTAATAATAATATACATATATATGAAAGTAGAAACAAAAATACAAATGGAAAAAAGACTAAAAAATGAAGCTAGACAACGTATTAAAGACTGTATCAACGAAAAAATGGAATTAAAAATCCAACACTTTAAAAAAAAACAACACAAAAAATTACAATACTATTAATAATTACCACACATTTAATCCACGAAAATATGATAGCCTCCAACATTATGTATTCCAACACAATCATACCAACACTTCTCCAAGATATCTCAATAATACTAAAGTAGAAGATCAAATAACACAAAAAACTATTCAGATTACGAAGCAATGTGGGATATAGCTATCAACAAATGGACACGAAATTGGAATTTCTATGGAGAACGATTAACAGATAGTATACTGATTAGGTTCAATATGAACAATAAAAGACAAAAAAGACAAACACAAATAGACTTTGTAGAATTAACTGGACAGAATATTAAGGGCTCCGCAACCGGACCACAAGATATATTCATAGAACACTATGATTGTGATGCAAAAGAAATCACAAATGTCAAATACTACGAACTAAACAAAATTAGTACATGCAAATTCAAACCATTAGATCTAGATATGACAAAAACAGAAGTACAATTATTATCAAAAGCACAAGCAGTAGAAATCAAAGCATACGCAGTTGCAGGAACAATTAAAGAACAAGTGGAAGGGTGTTCACAACACACCGACTATATTAGAGCAAACAGACCAAGTTATTACGTATCAGATGCACAAAGAACAAAAATATTAGAGGCGGACGAAGTTCGAAACGAACTCGCTAGAATAAATCTACTCAAAAACACAAGATACAAACCAACAAGATATAATACATCATTCAACTACATCGCAAATCCACCACTTCAGAAAAAGATCGAAGAAATGCAAGGTCGAATACAATTCGATATGAGTACCCCATTAGTACCGCCATACGGACGAATAGTTTATGACTACACAAATCCCATCTGGATACCAAGCGCAATAAATAGTGTACAATCCAATTGCATGAAAGGACCACGAAAACAAAACAGAATAGATATATTAGATTGGACACTAGAAATACGTGATGTATCACTAATACTAAACCTTGATAACGAAGAAATTTTATATTTGGGAACAAAACTACCCTGCGATCTCCGTAAAGGGGAATGCCTCCCAACACCATTAACAAAAGCAACAATAGTATGGGAACCACAAACCCATTGTCAACTATTTGAACTAATCAGATTTGATGCATTCATGTTAAAATATCAAGATAGATATTGGATAGAAACAAACGCTGAATGGACAACAGTCCCACAACCCGACATAACACAAAAAATAAAATTAAACAAAACAGACACGATCGCAACTAGATTCCAAGTATTCCCACTCGTCGAACGCGAGTGTGGCTCACTCCAACCATTACACAAAACAGAATATGTTGATATATACATCATCTACGAATACGGGTTCGATATGCATACCGGACAAAAAGTAACAAGAAAGAAAGATGAATTTGACGACGAAAAATTTATACGAATAAAACCAGAACAAATAATATCAGAACGTACACGATATGAAGACGAGGATAACAAACAAAACTACTATGGTTTTGTAAACGAAAACACACATTTGAACATGAAAATGGATCTTTATACGAGTAACATCTACTCACGAATAAGTCTACAAGCTATTGAATTCTATTCACAAATTTGCGAACAAACTAGAAACCTTAGACAATTAACATTAACACAAGTACAAAAGAACACTCCACTATTTGGATACATCCTCACTGGAGACCGATCAATATTTCTTAAACAAGAAGGAGTAAATGTGATGAAAATGTACAAATGCGCGAAAAAATCTTCACCTCTATATGTACCGCAAACACGCGAATGTTATGACAAAATACCAATTCTATACAAAAACAGAGTACAATAGGTACACCAATTAACACGACAAACATACTTATGGGCGAAGAAAGTCCCATGTTCACATAGTAACCTTGATCAGTTAATATCAATTGACACAGAAGGAACAGCGAGATACAGAGTTACACCATACCCAGTAAAAGTTGAAACAATACTAAACACTATTTCACCTGAGGAAATAGTACTAGACAACATGTTTAGTAAAGCAAGTTTGATAGAAAGTGGAATATACTTTAGAGAGCAAATAATACAAGAACGAAAACGAGATTTATTACACGAATACATGCGAGACCGCGAAAAACCTTTACAGGAAGCTACATCAGCAAACGCACAAAAGTTACTAGAACTTGAACAACTCGGATTACTACAAACATACAAAAATTATGAACAATCACTAAAATGGTTAAAAGATCTAAATATTAATGGATATAACTTCCAGATCGACCAACCCAGTGTAAACTGGAAAGAAACTTTTGACGGAGCATGGCTCAAAGAACAAAGATTATCAATCTTTGGTTGGCCATGGTACATCTTAGAAAAAATGGCAATCATATACGCCATGATTAGCATGATACTATTTTTAACAAATCTTATAATAAATTCCACAACGCTTTTGCAATTCATAAAGCAATTGGCAAACAAGCTAGTGTTACAAAAATACTCTTAACAGGAATATTTGGTATCTTCTCACAGACACTGACACAAAAAATAGCACAGATTCAAGAAGAAGAAACTAGTCACGATAGTGACGAGAACTATTCACACTACACCAAACATAATAAGCTAAGAAAGAACATTTTTCGCCGACACTCTTCAGATATAACACAAATAACAGATCACAATGACAACGATAAACCATCACAAGTTTATATTGACACTAATTATAAACACTATAATACAACTATTCGCAGAACAGATAAGGGACTACAATTACGAACAATAGATTCACCACCGAAGAAACAAAAACCACCATTGCCAGAACGAAAATACAAACAAGAAACATTAAAAATTGAACCATTAGAAACAATAACTGAAAACAATCTACCTATACTACCACCACAATTAATCACTCCACCACCTGCGTATCAATGTTTAGGAAATAATGTATCTTTTGCTACACCTCAAACAACATCACTTACTACACCACATATCACACCCATCCCTAGTGCGCCTAACATACAACAACAATCATCAACATTCCAGGGAAGTTCATATGAACCTCCTTTAGGTATTAGTAAAACAACACAATATGAAATCCCGCAACCATCATCTACGTCAACAAACCAACAAAACCTCATACCATCAGTAAAGCTAATAGAAATACAAAACCCCCCACCTATAGATTTCAATCAGTTGAAACTAGCAGCTAATAAAATGCACAATCGCAGCCATAGCTTAGACATTCTGAAAAATGATGACCAACCACATACGAATGAAGTCACATATTTTGACACTCATTCGGCAGATACATATGAAGTGTAAATCTGCACTCAATCACGAACAACTAACGTGTTTTATACTATTCCAAAGACATTTTTTTTATTACTAATAAACATTCTCCTAATTCTCTGAAGTCAAATACTATCCACTAACTAACCAAATTTTTTGTATTTTATTACATTTATACTTAACACACCTAGTATATTCGAAAGATACCTGTAAAAATACATGCAAACCTATTACATAAATAACAAGTAACACAATGGTACTAAAACATTATATCACTGTACGAATATGAATGAACATTATCTTCATAAAACATAATACCGACAAAAGAATAATAATAACTGTATAACAGATAACAGATAATAACAAAGATAACACTGACAACAAGTGTGTTTGTAACAAACTGAATGAACAATGTTTCATGTATATAACTGTTACAATCAATTGTAACTAATACAAAGGTAAGAATATGTAACAAATTTAATTACCTTTCAGCAAACAAGAGACGAAATGGCACACAAAATGGACTATGAGCCCGAGAATCCATACCGAGCAGATTCGCCCCTCAGCTACGACGTTGAGGAAGGAGAACTAAGTTCCGGATCAGGACGCTCCAGTCCAGGAACAGTTCGAGATAACGCCTCTGATTGTAGCACGCAGACGACCGTTTTGACAACCCACACGACAGGATAACAACTATGAGAGTCGAAGTGGAATGCGCCACTTCCGATCAACACACACAGACAGCATTGAACCAACCAGCACCCAGAGAGATTGGACAGGTTATGAAAGAACAAGTTACTAGGAGAAAGCAAACAGAAAACAAACGTAATCAAGATTCCTTTTCTAATAGAACAAATGTAACAGAACAAGGATCTAGTACTAACATACATAGTTACCAGAATAACAGACCACGTAACGATAACACGTCAAATACAGTATACCACTCGCCACCTTTACCTAACTACCCACCTTCAGTACGACCACCTCCACCTAGCGATCACGAACACGAGTTACCGCAATATCACGTTCAACAACGCATATCACATAGATATCCGTCAGATATAAGACCGAACAATTTACGCTTCCCGTACGCCGTAACGCCCCGAAGCAACAGTAGGAAATCATTTTTCCACCAATCTACTAACGAACAATCCCCTACAGCAACAGTCATGGAAACAATATGGTTTCAGGACAAAGACCCCCGAACATTGAATAATCCACCTAACAGCAACTATAACCCATTGTTAAGTTATCGAAATTGGTTTGAAATGCCATTCGATTCGCGGGACTATAACTTTGTAATGGCACCGTTACACAACCTGAAAGACCGTGTTTCTGAATTTTTCCCTTCATTACCTTCTGAGAACACGAATACAGTTAAACGTAGTACCAGAAATATGGGACGCGATAAATACCATCAGACAGCGTATCCAATTTTGAAACAATTTTATAGTCTCACAGAACGTTTTTTATACGACTGCGATTATGAATTTAGAATACCTATAACCTGTACATTTGATAATCTCGTAGCAAAGGCATCACAGGACCTTTCCGCTTACAGCGTCTTTGACCACCAGATTTTTCAACAAAGCTTCAACTTCCTACATCCGACACCAAAGGATGTCCAGAACAATAATTACAGAGTACATGAAACGAAGCTAGTTAACAACTTAATATAATATACGTTTTTACGCGACAAGAACAAGAACACTACGAAGAGTTATATACACATAAAAGATCAACTAACGTCACCCTATTTTCTTAATTACGGATACAAACTCAAATGGGAATACACAATTGGAACACTCCGTAATTTCGACCCTGTAAAGAATTATTATATCTTCTAACCTAAGGAAGCGCCCGAACGACCGCTCATCGTACCTATAGAAGCCTTAGAACCGTGTGAAGAATATCACACTTACCATTTGGAAGGCAGCGTAACAAACAGAGCTGTCCTGAACAGAATAAACTTTAACAATGAATGCAAGACTTCAGATATCGAGAAAGAAATACGATAAAAGCATCAATAACAGAAGTGTCACTAGATGAAATAACTGATCTAGTGGCATATTTTCTTTCAAAGGATGATCACTTCATCAAAGAATATCAACAATATAGGGAGCGAACAAACCACCCTAAACAAACAGAGAGACTCTAACAAATTCTGCTCTGTAACAATCTTCAATGTAGTAACAAATTTTGTAATATTCAGAACAATTTCATTGTAACATTGTCATGAACACTTATTGCTATACATCTGACTATAGATATTCCTCTGCATATTTCATGTGCATTAAATATTTTATAAATGTTAGTAACAATACCCATTTTGCAAACAATCCTTAAATGTGATTGAACCCCATTTATACTATTACGACACTTAATATGTAATAAAATCTAAAAAACATAAAATTTTTTTTTCTTTTACTTTATCCTCCAACCCCCATTCTTAGTTACTTGTATACATGTATATATGCAAAGATTTCCATAGTTAGATATATGCAATTTTGTAAATAAAAAGAAAACAAAAATAGAACAAAGTATTAGTAATAAGTGGAATGAGTAACACAGTGTATAATAACACACTATAATATTGTGTACTCACAAACATGCACAATTCAATACTAACATAGATTACATGCAAATTCACTAACTAACAATATGAGTCACAACATGAAAATCGTATTAAAATAACTAATTGATTTAACATGCAATACATGTAGAATCTTCCAAAACAGAACATAGCATATTGTATACAAGGTATTTAACCAACAGTTATCAATACTTTCCAGACGAATATAATAAATGGTAAAACAAACAAAATATTAAGATTGTTCACAATTCGAAATTTTCACATTTCAACCTTTCATATTTCAAATTGATGATTTAAGACATACTATGCATTCACTTATAATACACCAGTAACAACTAACATCTATATTTGTAACAAATCCTCTGAATCCTTTTCCTTCAAAAGGAAAAAAGGCATTATTTGGAAGACTGTATCGTATCCGGCGAATCTTTTACACAATGATGAAATAACCGTTAATGGGAATCAGCAAATGGGACATTTTTGCGTACACCCATTATAAAGCAAGTAAGCGAGATGTGTAACCTTCAAAAAATTTACAGATACGACAAACGCGAAAACTAACATTGAACAATAGTAACTCCACAACAGTAGAAGTATGACACAACAGTTCGTCAGAACTAATAGCATCAGAATAACTACTGAATTCAGAAGACATCAAGAGACATATTACATGTTCATCTTCAGTAACATAATATAAAATGGCCAAACCAAAAAAGTCACATGTCACTAATCATTTCCATGATTGTAAACAGAAACTTCGATTAACAAATAAACTAACTACCCTCGATTCCTTCGTCGCATTCCATGATTAAAGTTTTGAAAAACTCTTCCAACCGGAAGGGATACTACGTATTATATGTAGTAACACAGAACACTTATTAAACACTTTAACAACTAACAATATTAATCAGGTAAGTCAGGTAAGTCACCGGACATCAGGAGCGCCACAACACATCAACACTGGAGCTGCCCAAAAGGATCTTCACCCACTAGACGTGGTACTGGAATAGATACTTTTGTGGTTGTTGATGTCCGTTCCTTGCTTTGTGGACAACCTATGTTTGTTGACTTTACTCTTCGACGAAACCGATCACCAAGCAACACACTCAAAAAAGAAAGAAAAAACCTTCAGAGAGATATAAAGAGAAATCAACTCATAGTACAGAAGACTTTCAAAAAACTCTAAAACCCGGAAAGATGGAGTCAGTGTTGACTTCCAACAAAAGGATTTAGATACTTTACTTATGTTAATAAATATAAACTAAAATACTCAACCCTGATTGGTTGAAATTAGCGAAATACCTTTCTTTTTTATGTTTAACTGTTTACCCGTTGGTAACACAACACGCTACCCCTTTAGTCGGTACCAGTCATACCTGATATAATAATAAAGTATATTTCTCTCTCTCTACTCCGCTCTTGTTTTAGTATTGAGATATACGTTAGACTTTAGCATTTCGGCCGGTGCACTGTCTGCTGAAGCTCAGATAGAAGAGTAACAGACTAGAGATCTAGAACTTTAGTTAGTCAGGTAAGCCTTAAGATTATACGATATTCTTGAGACACCATAAGACAGAAGTAGAGTAACCTCTCAAGGTAACCCTACCTCAGCACACGTCTTATTGCATTCACTCATTTGATAAATAACAAAGATGTAAATCTGAACGTGGATTGAGGTACGTATATCTTTTCACACTTTGAACAATTAACATTATATTTTCAATACTCCTCCTATTATGTTAAGTGTTTGTTCCGAGAAGGACATCACACAAAAGTGATACTTTGGTCCTCCCCAATGCTTTTGTGAGTGTGTATGCCGGCATGCGGTCGGTAGGTAAGTAGTTTAGCTCTAATAGTCGACTTTCGACTAAATTCCGAACGAAGTGCACTTTTAATGCAAAGTGCTTTGTCTTTCCGTGATTCATCGAATTTTTACCTAGAGCAGTGCAAGCTTAGTAAAACAAAGGACAGAGATGTTGGGGCAGCATAAGTCTTTGGTTCAGTTGGGAAGAACTAAAGTTAAAGAGTTAGTTTAAGACAAACGAAAATTAAACGAAAGAAAGGAAGGCCTAACAATGAGCTCAAAATCAGAAAGATTGGCATTCAGCGGGCGTGAGGTTGACTTCTTGTATTTTGCTGAACAGTTTGAGGCTCGTAGGCACTCTCTAAAACTCGGTAAAGTTCATAGTGGAGAAGCCACCTTTCTAGATTATATGCAAACTGTTAGAAATAATTCTTCGGAGGAGCAACGCAGGCAAGCCATAGAAAAGGGGCGGGAAGAATTAGAAGAGAAAAAGAAGACTTTGTGGTACGAGTTAGTTCAGGCTTTAGACAAAACATCAGTTCTTTTTCTTAGACCACATAAGGGTGATGGCACTAGAGCTTGGGATGTACTGTGTAAACGCTTCAAAAGTTTCGGGAGGCCTCAGCTACATAAATTGATCGCACAATTAAAGAGTCTTAGGAAGACTTCATGTGAGAGTATAGTAGATTATCTCACCAGAGCAGATGATATGCAATACAACTTAAAACTAGTGAATGAAGGAATCAGTGAAAATATGTTTGTCTCAAACGAGACCTGATAAACTTCGATAATGAAAAGGTAAAAACAAAAACAGCGAGCGTTTTCTTTAATAAGGAAGGGAAATGTTTCAACTGCCAGAAAATGGGACATATCGCAAAAGAATGTAGGCTTAAGACAACGATTCATGAACAAACCAAAGCTTCACCAGTAAAATGTTTTAAGTGTGGTGAGCACGGAGATATTGCTAAATTTTGTAGAAAGCAGCAGCAACCTGAGAAAAACTTTGTAAGTCAAAACAGGAGAACCAATCAGAGAGGCTCGCAAAATTCAGTTGAGGAGCAGAATTTAGAAGAAGAAGAAGAAGAAGAAGAAGAAGAAGAAGAGATCTTTTTCTTCTTTCAAACGTCCGAAAACAACCTCGCAAGTGAGCTAGTTTTGGTCTCAGGTGCTACCAGTCATATGATTAAAGACGAAAGTTTATTCATAGATATAGACAAGGAATATTCGGGTACCATCACTAATGCAAACAGCATTAAAAGTTTTATTAGTGGGAAAGGAACAGTTGAAATTAGGGTTTTGGATTACAATGGTTCAGAGCGAAAAATAAGATTAAGTAATGCGTTGCTTGTTCCTAATAACACAAGAAATTTGGTATCAGTGTCAAAAATTAGAGCAACAGGCAATGAAGTCTTATTTGGTTGAACTTTGGAAATACGAACTAAGAACGGAACAATTTTCATTTTTGGGGAAAGAGATAGTTTGTTTATCTGGATCAACATTGATTACGAAGAAATCTCAGAGCAGTGCAATTTAGCAAACGGAGATCCCCTTAGTTTGTGGCATAAACGTTTGGGCCATAATAATGTTGAGGACATATACAAACTAAAAGATCACGCAGTAGGACAAAAACTAAGCGAGCACAACTTAACAAACTGTGAAACATGTCAGCTAAATAAAT
This sequence comes from Convolutriloba macropyga, assembly GCF_964194025.1. NCBI lineage: Eukaryota > Metazoa > Xenacoelomorpha > Acoela > Convolutidae > Convolutriloba > Convolutriloba macropyga. Next base: position 40,294,443 of record NC_134472.1, read on the forward strand.
CAAAGAAACTTCCAGTACCAAAACACTCAGGAACAAGAGCAAGCGAAGCCTTTGAAAATGTTCATACTGACATGTTAGGGCCAATCCAACCGGAAGCGGTCGATGGCCACAGGTATGCAATAGGGTTCGTGGATAGTTATAGCAGTTATCAGAAACTTTATGTTTTGAGGTCAAGGGACGAGGCTTTTGAAAAAGCTGAACAGTTCTTTGCAGACATAGGGCAACCAGGAACTTTAGTTTGCGACGGTGCAGGGGAATATGTCTCAAATGACATAAAACAATTATGTAGACAAAAAGGATTTAGACTTGAGTTCTCGGCACCGTACACACCACAAGAAAACGGAAATGTTGAGATGAATTGGGAGACAATCACCCCAATGGCTAGATGCCTTTTAAAGCAGTCAGGTTTAGAAAAAGAGTATGGGCCATATGCACTTAATATGGCAAGTGAGATTAAAAACTTTTGTTTGCATTCAGTTATTTAAAAAAGACACGTTTTAAGGCAATGTACATGAAGAAACCTAACTTAGAGTCTATCAAAATGTTTGGTTGTTCAACTTTTGTTCATGTTGAAAAAAGTTTTTGAGGTAAGATTGATGGAACTTCTCAAAAAGGAATATTTTTGGGGTCTTCAGGCAATAGTAAGACTTATCTGATAGGTATTCGAAATGACAAAGGAGTCTTTAAGGTTAGAAAATCTCGGAATGTAACTTTCAACGAAAACGAAATGTTTATTAAAGTTAAAGAAATGAAGGAGGAGATAGTCAACAAGCATCAGTCAGATAGTGATAGAGACTTAAAGCCGGTACCCTTTCTTGGCGAAATTGTGAAGAACGAATTACTACCTAAGTCTATTGATGAAGCAATTCGGGATAAAACCTGGTACGAAGCAATGAAATTGGAATACAACTCATTAGTGGAAAATAAAGTTCGGGAACTGGTAGAGAACAAAAGAAATAAACCCATTGGTAGCCGCTGGCACTTTGCTCTTAAGTTTGGTCCTAGCGGGGAGATAACAAGGTATAAGTCAAGATTCGCAGCAAAAGGATTTAGCCAAGTTCCAGGTCGGCATTACAACGAAACATACTCACCAACAACACGCCTCTCAACAATTCTTGTACTGATGAGCTACGCACTATATAAAAACACCGAGTTGAAACAAATGGATATCAAAACAGCAAACTTAAACGCTGACATCGAAGAAGAAATCTTCATGGAACAGCCCGAAGGGTTCTAGAAATTTGACAAGCAAGGAAATCCATTAACTTGTAAGTTGAGGAAAAGTTTATATGGATTGAACCAGTCCGGTAGAAATTGGTACTCAACAATCAAAAATTTTCTCAGCCAATTAGGTTTCACAGCTGCTATTCAAGATAAGTGTCTTTTCATAAAGAAAGGTGAAAATGCTATTGAGGGATTAGTATGTCTTTGGGTAGATGATATGGTGATATTAGGATTGCAGAAAAACTTTTGCGAAAATTTTTAAAATAAAGTTAGTGAGCGATTTCAAGTTAGCAGTTACGCAGATCTTAGTTGGTTCTTAAATATAAAAAATGAGCGAACAGAAAACGAAATAAAATTAAGTCAAGAAGCTTATGTAGAAAAATTGCTAGAGAAGTTTACCATGAGCGAATCGAAAACACTGGAAACACCATTAGATGTTAGCCTGAAACTGTCAAAATTAGATTCACCAGAAATAGGCAGCAATGAGCATAGAGAAATGCAATAATGTGACTATAGGGGTATAGTGAGATGCCTGATTTATCTGGCATTAACGAGTAGACCAGATATTGCACACGCAGCTAATTTATTAAGTTCTTTTGTTTAAAATCCTGGAAAGCGACATTGGAACGCTGCAAAAGTGTGTTTACGTTACCTAAAAGGGACAAAATCAGAGAAGATGGTTTTTAGAAAAAGTGAGAAACTAGAGTTAACAGGATTTACAGACTCAGATTGGGCAGGCAACATAGACAATAGAAAAAGTACAAGTGAATTTTGATTTAAACTTAATAATAGTTCAGGTGCAATCAGTTTGGCTAGCAAGTTACAAAAGTGTGTATCTACTTCAACAGCTGAAGCTGAGCTTAACGCCGTAGTCGAGGCAAGTAAAGAGGCAGTACATTCAGTAAACCTATTAAGAGAATTAGATTTAGAAATCCAGCAGCGAGTTAACGTCTTTGTAGACAATCAAGCTTGTATTGCTCTTGGCAAAAATTCGATGAATCACGGAAAGACAAAGCACTTTGCATTAAAAGTGCACTTCGTTCGGAATTTAGTCGAAAGTCGACTATTAGAGCCAAACTACTAAGAGCAATACAAGCTTGATTGTCTACAAATACGTTTACTGGCTGCTGGATTTCTAAATCTAATGCTCTGAATGGGTTTACTAAAGGTACTGCTCTAGGTAAATATTCTTTCGTAAAAAGAGTAGGGCTGTGAAAAAATCTTGTTTGGACTTAGATCAAAACTCCTATCCTTTCGACAGCGTTTTTGAATCTGTTGCTTGTTGGTGGCTTTGTTATAGGACGACGAAGTGGTGAGTCGTTATGTTTGTGTGTCAAAAAAATGCTTTATAGCACCAGGTTAGCACTTTTGTTCTGTTCGAGTTCTGTAATATCCTTGGCAAAATCGAAAGCAGGACATTGACATTGAGCCAGGGTTTTTCTGCCGTGATTAAGCACGATGAGGATACCAACACGCTTCGAGGATAATGTACTGGAACCCTAATCCTAGTCCTATTTAAGAAATGTTTTACCACCAACTTATGTCTCTTTAACCAAACTTGTTGAACAATGAAACAGCTTGAACAATGAAACAGTTGTTCAAGCTGAGCTGTTCTCAGCTATACTAAACAATCCTGGTTCCCCGACAGCTCTGTTTTACAATTGAACCTCCGCGCTCCTTACTGATCCCTCACAACAGCTCCGCTCACTCTTACTTCACAAGCAGAATCCACTGCTTAGCTACAAACACATAGCACTCCACGATTGAAGTCCCCCAACCAGGTACACAAGCTCTCGACTCCACAGATGAAGTCCCCCAACCAGCTGCACAAGCTGCTCACTTCACAAATGAAGTCCCCCAACCAGTTACACAAGCTTCCAACTCCACAATTGAAGTCCCCCAACCAGTTACACAAGCTTCAAACTCCACAACTGATGACCCTCAACCAGCTACACAAGCTTCTTACTCTTGCTCCTTCTGGTCTCACTTGGCCAATTCTTGACTACAAGGCTTGTGTCTCCTTGTCTTCTCTGTCTTCCTCCCCCAGTTATTTCAGCGACCCTCTTATGTGGCAAAGAAGCGCAGCATCAATGTTTTTCTATTTACATAGGGGGTTGATTACTTAACTTAGAAAAGCTCTGGGCCCATAACCTGTCGGCTAATGGGAACGCAGAGACAAATATTGTAATCGAATAGTTAAATTAGAAATAGTGGTTGACAACTGTGGCGATTAACACAAAACTCAGTTCCTATTTATTACCCCAAATAACCGCACTTTTACATTCATGGTGATCACCTTTAATTTATAACTTCCTTGACCTCTTATGACATTCGATCTAAACTACCTATCTGCTGTGATAATTTATTTCTCCAAAAGATCAAGGGTCAACATATCACAAATAACAATATGAAAAATTGGGGACAAATCTGATATAAATAGCACGTGTTAGCTCCTTGTTGCATTCACGCATTTGATAAATAACAAAGATGTAAATCTGCACGTGGGTGTGGTACGTATATCTTTTCATACTTTTAACATTTAACATTATACTTTCAATAGAATAGATGAATGTGGACGTGATTGTTCTTCCTGTGTTTTAGGTAGTCAGCGTGCAACGTGTGTTCAACGTTGAATGTGTGGACGATGTTTGTACTACGGCCTTCGTATTTCATTTTTCGTACGTGATTTTATTCTATTCTATAGTTATGAAAGGATGTTATTCACTACAGTTGCTACACTACACAGTTACTACATTTCACAGTTACTACAGTTCACAGTTACTGCAGTTCACAGTTGTGTTATTTACAGTTACTACATTGTGTTATTCAATCTGTGTTATGGAATTACAGCGATGGACTTCTTCAGTAGTGAACGTTTTATTTGTTATTATTGTGGAATATGTTATTTCTGTATTGTGTACAGAGAGAAGCTGCACATAGAGGAGTTATCACTTCCGTTTATTTCACATACTGTTTAGTATATAACTGCCATTTAGTTATGAAACAATCAAACTGCCGTTTAGTTAGGAATTTTTTGATCCTGATATATTATTAACGGGACGTTATTTTGTTATTTTGTTTACATTGTTTATTGTTTGTACTTTCAACAATTCAATGATGTCTATTCCAGTTTTAATCCTTTGAAAATCTTTTTCATTGGATTTTATATTTTGATTGTTTGTTTATTGTGTGAATACACCTTGGGGCTTTGTTTACTGTTAATTATGATTTGAATATTTTGTTTACTTGAGACCTTTTTTACATTCATTAGTGGAGGATCCATGGGCTAGTATCAGTACTAATGAGGGTTATCGTAGTTATATACGAACCTCGATGTTGCTTTGTTATTTGTTTATTTGTTTCTTTGTTTATTGTGAAATGGATGACGAAGGTGGATTATGGAGGTGAATGATGGAAACGGCGTTGGTGGCAGTGTTCGATGACAGAGTTGTTGAGTCAGTGTCCTACGACAGTGCTGTTGAGTTGGTTTGACCTTCCTGTTGAGATGACAGTGTTGGTGAGATGATTGTCAAGAAGAGAAGGTGAAGAAGAAAAAATGTTTGATGTAATATTTAACTCTTGTTTACTTTATTTATCGGTGATTTTGCTTATTGGTGTTAATATTTATCTTTTACTAAAAGGTGTTAATATGGTTAGGTATTTGGTATTTTTGGGTATATTTGGATACTCAATGGTATTTGGTAGGTTAGTATTACTGAAAACTGTTATTACTAAAGACGGTTATTACTAATTTTCTATTTTGGTATTACAGTTTAAATTCATTTTAGAGGTTAGTGGTTAGGTTTGTGATTAACACTTTTTAGTTTATTTTTACCTTTTATTTGACTGTTTTATATTATTGTTTGGTTCATTTAATATATTTGTTTTTGCATTCTGTTTCAACGGTTAGGGGGGTCTACGGTTTGGTTCGGGTTACGCTGTTCTGTAGATGTGGGTATAGATGGAACATTTTAAATCAATAAGGTTTAATATAATGAATTGTGTAATTCAGTAATATTTCATTTGTTGATAGGTTATTTAACTTTTCATAGGTCAAGTCCGGAGTAGTAGATTACTGGGTGGCACATAAATAGAATAGTAGGATACTGGATCTCCCACAAAAAGATTTCCCACAAAGAGATTTCCCACAAAGAGATTTCCCACAAAGAGAAGAGTCTGGGATTGTATATTCTTAAATAATAGATTCCGAGAATAGTTGTCTGGTATAGTAGAAGGAATTATAATTTATTTATAATAATTTATTTATAATAGGCTTTCAACTGGATTTATAACAGTATTTCATAATAGTATTTCAACGATTCATAATAGTATGCTAACTAGTTATTAAAAAATTTTTATTTGTTTGTGAGTTTAATTAAATTAATTAGAATATTTTTATCTTTCTTTATCGAAGAAGGTATTTATGGGTTTTATCGGTGTTTTCTGTTTGTTGTATATCTGATTTTCGTTTACCTGGTATATTCGGTTGTTTAAGTGTCGGGATTTCGTCAGTAAGGAGATAATAGTTCTAGTTTTATATGTTTTTCTTTAGGATAATACGTTAAGGTGTGATTTCTGGGTATTGTTATATGTTCTTTATTATTATTCTTCAGTATATACGTTAATTCCATGGGTTTATCTATTATTAGATAAGGTCCTGTTTTCAGTGGTAATAACTTCTTTGAAACTCCATCAACTTGTTGTTGATTTGTTTAAAATACAAACGTATTTTTCTCCAGTGGTTTTGCTGTTCTGAATCTAAGATTCATTTCATCTGTTAACTTTTTTCGGTTTTGAAGAGTTTTTGTTATTGTATGATATGTTTTGTTTTAATGTTTCTCTTTGTCAAGAAACTATTTAGCGAATGTTCCTTTTTTTAGTTTTGCAGTGTTTGGGTGATTAAATTGTTTCTCTAAATGAGCATGTGTTGGTTGTGTATTGCTCGCACTTGTCTCTGTTGGTTTGCAATTTCCAATCTCATCTGTTGTTGTTCCAAGTTTTATCTTTGTTGGTTTTCGTGGTTTCTGGTTGAAAACAACTTCGTACGGTGACATGCCTAATCGTGTTCGATATTGTGTGTTATATGCATAAGGAAATAATTTTGCTTTCCTTGACCAATTGTTATATTTTTCATTCAATAATGTTCTGATAAATTGACCAATTATCCTGTTTGTTCCTTCTACCAATCCATTTGTCCAGGGTGCATAGGTTGTGCTTGGTTTGAATTTGATTTCGAAATAGTTGAATAAATGTGTTAATTCTGTGCTAATATATTTTGATCCGTTGACTGATCAAATTTCTTCGGGTAATACGAACTTCATGAACCAATGTTCAAATAATACAGTGAAGGCATAATATGCATTGTTCTTTGGTGCACGCATTATCGTTACGTAGTGTGAAAATGCATCAACCTTTTCAAATATATAATTATTTCATTCGGATGTTGGATTGATAGGTCCCTTTGTATCAATCATTAACATTTTGTTGAAATATGTTTTTGTTGTTGCTAATTGTTCTTGTCTGCTTTTTGTTTTTGTGTTCGCAAACACTTTATTTGTTTGACATTAAGTGAAATCAGCTATTAATATTTTGATCCAAGTGTTAATATTTGGGAAGTGATATCTTTCCATTATGTTCCCTTTTGTTTTTTCGATGCCTGTATGACCTACTAGGTCAATGCAATGGTTTTCATGGAATGCACTGTGCGATAATGTCAGTGGTAAACAAATTCTGATTATTGATTTTTTGTGTATGATAATGATGATTTTAATTATTTCTGATTTCTCATCAATTATGATTGATTTGAACTTTTGAAAGTAGGCAAATATTCCTTTATTTCCTCTAATGTCTTTGTTACTGAACGTGTTTTTTGCTATGTTTTTCCACATTTTTATTTTGTGAAGAACTGGGTCCAAAATTTGTGCTTCTTTTATCAGATCTTCTGTTATCTTCGTTTTTTTCATCATAGAAAATTTCTGTTATTCACATTTTCGTAATTTGTTTTTTGTTGCGTTTTGATATTATTTATTAGTCTGAGGTATTCATCATCAAGGTGTGTTGCTTATGGTCCTTTCTGATTTGTCTCAATTATGAGGTCATCTTTTTCTACTATTGGTAGTTGTCAATTTTCAATGATTGGTTTACATTTCGGTATTAAATTTGTTTTTGTTTCTGTATTGTACTTTTCAAATGAAATTGGCTGGTATTCACTTTTATCAATGTTTGTTTCGAAGTAGTTGTTATGTATAATGGCTTATACTGGATAGTGTGTTTTATTTGAATTTCGTCATTTGTGTTATTACAAATGCTATATTTGCATTCGAGGTTGTTTGCAAAAAGGGGTTTTGCAAAGAAAAATTTGATGTTATCGGGGATTTTTATTGTTATATCTTGTGATTTAGTGAAATGTTCTGCATCAATTTATCTGCTCAAAAGGTCAGGTAATACTAGTTTTTTTCCTTCTGTCCAAATTATATTTAATTTTGGAAATTTTATTAACATTAACTGAAATCTATATACACTATGGTTTGGTTTGTTTTTCTGAGTAAATAGATAAAGCTTTGGTTTAGGGTCAGTAAATAATACAGTTGGGTGGCGTGAGCCTGTAAGTAAGAATCCATATTCTGTCAGAGGAATTATTATTGCTGACCACTCTCTAATTAATGTTGAGAGTCGCATTGCTATTGGTGTAAATAATCTCGAGTTGGCTGAGATTAATTTCTTTTCTTTTCAGTTGGATGTTGTTGCAATAATGCTGCTCCGATGCCTGTTTTCCAAGTATCTGTTAGTATGTAGACTGGTTTTGTTGTATCGGGCATTGTTATTTCCAGGTTATATATTTTTGTGCGTTTCATTTCGTCTAACTCTTTTTTATGTTCATTTGTCCATTTGAAATCGGTTTCTTTATGTAAGAGGTTGTACAACGGTTGTAAAAATGATTGCATGCCGTAAACATACTTTGCAAGAAAGTTAATTGTTCCAACGTAGCGTTGTAATGCTTTCATACTTGTTGGTGGTTCTAGTTTTTGAAAATCATCAATTCCTGAAGTAAGTGGTTTTACTTTTTTGTCTTCTATGATGTGACCAAGAAATTTGACTTTTTTCAACATGAAATATGTTTTGTCAGGTGCTGCTTTAAGGTTTTCTTTCAGTAGTATTTTATGATATTATTGTAGTGTTTTATACATTTGTTCGTATGAGTTAGTCTTAATGTAGATATCATCTACGTATGTTATCAAAGTTCCTTTTCGGATTAAAGGGTAGAGGAAGTAGGTTAAAATCGAAGCAAAGGCTGCTGGGCCTATCGATATTCCATAGAATAGTCGCTTGAAGCAATATTGTTCATTGCCTATTGAAAAATGAGTGTATCTCATTGATTGTCCGTCCATTGGTATTTGGTTATACCAACTATTTAGATCTGCTGTTGTGAACATTGTTCCGTTTATTCTGGTTGGAGCTACGTCAACTGGTTCGATTGGCCAGTTACATTTTGATTCGTCTATCATGCTACTTAGATATCTAGCATCTAGAACATTTTTTAAAGATTCGCCTTTTCTTAATATGATTACTGGGTTTGTGAATGTATTTCCCGTAGATAGTTGTTCTCTATTTACTGGTGCAATGATGTCATACTTCTTTAAGACATCTAGTAGTTTCTGGATTCTTTCTCTGAAATGTATTGGCACTTAACTAATTCTTTGTTTTTTGAAAATAGCGTCCTTTTTGAATGGTAGGTTTAATTTAGTTTGTTTTTCTTACATCACACATTGTTGTTGCATAAACTTGTTTGTACGTAAGTATGATTGTTACTACTGTTTCATATTAATTTTTCGTGTTAAATGGAAATTTTGGAGTTCAAACATTTGAATGATTTTTTTTCTGTTTCTGTATATTTGTTATTATTAAATTTGCATTTAAAATTAGGTTTTCTTTCAAATGTTGCAACTTGTTCGATTGTTTCGTTTTTCTGTATACTCAAAAATTCATTTATGTCATTTTCGTTTTCATATGTTAAATGTTACAATGCTGAGAAGAGGTCTATTGAGCTAGTTTGATACATATCTTCATTGTATTTTCTGAATGTTATATTTGGATGTATAAAACCAATTAATCCGTTATTTATGGTTATTTTGTGTCGATTTTTCTTTATTAGAAATATATTCACGAAGTGTGCTCTTTTTCTAATGACAGATCTTTGACATCTGCAAATGATATGTTTTGGTATTTATTCATTGGTTCGAAGTAATGAAGTGATCCGTAATTGGTTTTCCATTCGATTTTTCCATTCGTTGGAATATAGGTATTAGAAATATTACACCTTTATGTTGGTTGCTTTCGAAATAAATTGGTTCTTTGTTGAAAATTGGGTAGATTCGAGATTAGTATGGGTAGCTTCTTGTACTACTCATGAGGAAAGTAATATCGTTATCCATAATTGTATTTGTATTGATGGTTAATTTGTTTGTATTCACGTTTATCGTTTCTATATATTTTTTGAAGAATGGAGTTCCAAGGATATTATGGTTAGATTGTGTTACGTAGAAGTAGATAATGAGGGTTTGTTGAGGTTTATTTCTACCGTTTGTTACTTTTTCCGGGTTTAAATTGAGTGTTAGTGAATTGTTTCTATTTATGTATTGTTTGCTGCTGTAATTGTTTTATTAGCTTTTTCGAGTTGTATTTCCGGATTGTTGTATTTTATTTAATTCCATGTATCCTCGTTTAATAAATTTAATGTTGCTCCTGAATCCAAGAGGAAATCAATCTCTAATATTGGTTTTTGTTTATTGAAGTCTTGTTCCAGTTTAGTACACTGATACATCGGTAGTATCCAAGTTAGGTTGCTTTCTAATGTATTTATTATAGTATTGCATTTAACCTCGTTTGCATTGTAGAATTTATCCCAAATTCTTCATTTTCGTTTGAAGATTCTGATGTGTGTTCACATTCATCGATTCCCGGTGGGTCATCGTTTTGTGTTTGTATATCTATATTGTTTACTCTATTTTTATTATTGTTGTTATAATTGGTTCTATCGTTATTTCTGTCTCTTGAATGGTATCGGTTATTTTCTTCTCTGTTTGATGAATTCTTCTATTATCTTTATTGTAATTGTTTGAGTGGTATCTATTATTAATGCTATTTGATCTTTGTCTATATCTATCATTTCCAGTTGAGTCTCTGCTATATTGTCTTTGTCTGTTGCTATTATTACTATTGCTACTATTATTATTTCTATTATATGGTGAATTTTGTTTTGAGTTACTACGATCTGTATACCAGGAATTAGATCTATTATTATATCTATTATAATTATTATTTCTGGTATAGCTGTTATTGCTGCTTTTTTTGTAGTTATTTCTGTTGTAACTTATGCTTCTATCGTTGTTACTTCTATTGTAATTTCGAGATACTTGATAGTTTCAGTTGTATCTACTGTTGGATCTATTGTAGTATTCGTTTCTTGATTGTGATCTATATGGTGTTCTGCTTCTTGAATTGTTATTGACGGCTGATGTAGAAGGTAGTTGTCGTCCATTTACGTTGTTTGAGTCAATTTGTCTGTTCGGTAAGTTTTTGGTTATTTCTCATATGTCCGTAGAATGATCTTTCTTTCTGTCTGGTTATGCTTTCGCTTCTTGGTCTTTTGATTCATCTTTCTTGGTGTGTCCATAGGAACTACAAGAACTGCAAAATAATGCAAATTTTGGTCTTCTCTTGAAATTTTTTCAGTCGTAGGTGTTATTAATGCCGTTTAGTACGTTACAAATTGTACCTTCGAATTGTTCTAAGTCATTTTGATTAAAGTTATTAGTGCTATTATGTGCTACCTTCATTTCTTTTAATTCTTTATTAATATTTGTTGTGCTTTCATTGATTTCGTACAGTCTTTTGTGATTATTTGTTATTGTTCTCGTTAAGTCCATTTGATCTGTTTTATCGACTAATGTTTTGAATGGCGTCTCTGGTTCGCTTGGTATTCGTTTATGGTTTGCATGTTTTTTTAATGGTGTTGTTTTTAATTCATTATCAAAACATCTAATGAATGTTTGATTCATTACACTGTTTCTATAATATTCAGCGTATAGCGAATATGCTGTTTTTACTAGAGTTTCAATGAGTAGTGCTACTGATCGTAGTGATTCATTTGTATGCTTTTGTAATTGTTGTAATACTATTTTTGCCTGTTGTTTTGATTTTTCCGATTCAAACTTGTCAGAAAATCTTTACAAAATGTTTCCCAATCCAATTTGGTTTCACTTGGTAATGTAGAATACCATTTTTGAGCTGGTCCTTGTCGAGTATATAGGATCAAAATTGCTCTTTTTACTTTCCACGGTTGGTGTCCTGGTTTTTTACTGGTTCTATGCCACTACTAAAGATCATTGCTGAGACAATACTATTTAGGTATTTTTCAACAGTGTATGCTGGGTCTGTACCGTCAAATGGTCTTATTGTTGTTGGTATTGAACCGCTGCTTATGCTTTGTTCTAATTGTGGTTCTTCATTCAAACTCATTGAGGTCAATTGTTTATAGAAAGGTAGAGGCGGTTCCGTGACCGTAGTTTCTCTTTCTTCTGTTGTTATTGAAGTAGTTCTCCCTGGTTGAGTTTCTGGTTGTCTATTATTTTGTATACTGTTTGTTTCAAAATCTCTGATTTCTAGTCTTACATTATTTTGTCTGTTGATCTCTTCTAGTGTTTTGTTAGTTCTATCAAACATCACTCCGAGCACTTCTTCTTGTTTTCGTTCTATATTTTCATTCATTTGTGCAAATTTATATTCTAAGTTATCTAGTAATTTGTTGGTGTGATTTGTTATTTTTGTTGTTATTTCATCTTTTAATTCTTTATGATCTTGAGTTTTTTGTTCACAATTGTGTTGATAATTGTGTTGAAAGTTGTATTGTTCTCTGTTATTAATTAGTGTATTACTGCTCGTTTGTTTATTATTATAATACTTTTGTGATTGCTCGTGATCCTTTCTTTTTGTTCGTTGATTTACTGATTGTGGTAGCCGTTTATCAAAGTTTACTTCATTATAATCTGTATCGGAAAAGTATGTTCCATCTTCAAGTGCATGATTTTGAAATCCGAATAGGTTTGATGTCAATGGTTTATCAGGTTTTATTGTTGATATTTGTTTCATTTGAAAACTTGTATTGGTTTGAATGTCTTTTGGTATAGATGTTGATGTCATGCTTTTTAAATAACATAATGTTGTTGAACCAGATTGTCCCTGATCGATGATCGTTATGTTACTATCCAGCCCTATTATGTAATTCAAGTTGTCTGAGTTAACTTCTAGAATGCTTTCAAAATCTGGTGAATAGTATTCAGGGTCCCAGAGGTTTTTTAACTCTTGTTTTAACCCTTTTATTTCTTTTTTATATGTTTCGCCGACGTCTTTTCTTTTTTCGTCGATATTTTCTATGTTCTCTAGCCAGAAAAGGAATGTAAATTCCAATACAATTTTAACTGTATCGTTTATTGTTGTTTTGAGTTCTGTTTTCAATTCAATGATTCTTGTCAACCAATTGTTAAATTGTGTTATATCATTGCGTAATCTATCATTAACTGATGGTGTTTGTTTTGTTTTTCCATATAAATTTTTTGCCGATAGGTATTCCGCGGTTTTGTGAGTTTTTGTGAGTTGTGAGTCTTCGTGTCTTTTCACAAATATTTTGAACATACTTTTTAGTGTGGTTTCATTGTGGAAATTATAAAATGATCTTCAATTTCCTACTTCATCTGTGAGGGTAAATGTATAGTTTTGGTTGTTTAGATCTCCATCTAGTAATATTGCCGGTAGGTAATGAGACAGATGGTTTCTATGGATGTTAATCGGTAGTATATGTTTTGTTTCCTTAAAGACGTTATTCTTCAAGTTTAGTATTATTCTACAAAAAATCTCACGGTTTCCATCCGGACGATCATCAGAGATTGTAAGTGGTGTTAGTGAATGACTGGTGGTCATTTGTGGTAAATGGCTGGTAGCCATTTGTTTATCGTTATGTATAAACTAAGTCTATTGAGTTTTTAATAATACGTCAGTTATGACGATTAAAAAAATAAAAAAAAAATTATGGTTAGGATGGTTCGGTTCTGAATCCGATCACCTGGTCGCACCAGATAAGACGTGTCTCGAGTAGGGTTACCTTGCGAGGTTACTCCACTGAGGTCTTATAGTGTCTCAAGAAATTTATATAATCTTAAGGCTTACCTGACTAACTAAAGTTCTAGATCTCTAGTCTATTACTCTTCTATCTGAGCTTCAGTAGACAAATTACGGGCCCCAATGGTAAAGTCTAACGTATATCTCGAACTAAACAAGAGCGGAGTAGAGAGAGAGAGAGAGATATATACTTTATTATTATATCAGGTTTGACTCTGATAGGATCCAACTAAAAGAGTGAAACGGAAACAGTTAAACAATTAAGGAATGGTATTTTTTTCAACCAATCAGGATCGAGTATTTGGGACTTCAATTAATTTCATAAATAAAGTATTTTTCAGTTTGTTGGATGTCAGTCAATATTGACTCCGCATCTACTTTGTTGTACTAAAGGTCTATGAACAGCAAAATCTGTGTCATAACAGACCTATGTCGTCTGAACCCATGCTTTGATTAATCAAATTTAGATTTCATAACATCATAAAATTTGGCAAAGATGAGTTTTTTAAAAACTTTGACAATTTGCAGAGCAGATTTATAGGACGGTATCGTTTCTCTGATTTCCTAAAATGATGAAAATTATCTGTCGTGCTTTTGAAAATGATGATTAGTGATTTTGACAAAGCTTTCAAGTTATTTCGATACCGTCTTACCTATTCGATCAGAGCCGAGAATTATGTTTGTTTGTTGGAGTTTGCTCAGAAATTTTCATATCTTTGTTACAATTTGAATTCTACTGAAGCGTTTTTTCTCATAAATTGTTCATCTGATTTGTTATTTTTTTGCCAAGGCGTTTGAAAAGAAATTGAAAGGCGTCTGAAACATTTGATTTTATATTGATTGTCATTAGTTTGTTTATCACTGTTTATCATGATTATAGAGTACTTTTTGCTCTTATGAACTGATTTTAAGTGGTTTTAAAAATCAGAGAATCTTCTAAACACTGCTTTCAAACACGACTTGGTGTTGATTGAACGCGTTGCGCAGACGGTTTCTAAACCTCTTTATTTTATTCAAGTGGCTTAGAAATTTATTTTTTACAAATTATTATTTGAGAGTTGGAACAAATTTTAAGAGCTGAGAAATTCTTTTCGTGACGAAGGTTGAAGGTGAAACCTATGAAGGTTGTTTTGGAGACGTTTTTGTTAAGAGTTTTTTATGCCACTTACACCACTTTTTCGTAAGTTCACCAACAGTGCTGGGTCAACATGGATAAAAAAGATGTTCTTCAACGTATCTGTTTAATTATTTCCATTAAACTTTGATAAAAGCTTAGTGGTGCTGTTAACGATGTTCTTTTTTCAGTTTTCAGTTCAAGATTGACAGTAAAAGCTGGTGTGGTCAGGCTGGAAAATTTTGTTGTATTCATTGCTATCACAAATGTTGATTTTCGCGTTAGGGAAATTTGTTAGAAAAGCTTTGATTTGAATTCAGTTTTTCTGCTTCTGGACTTCGTGGAAATGAAACTCCAAAAGTTGTTCAATTACTTCACATTCAAATTTGCAGAGTGTTATGTGTTTTTCAGTTTGTGCCTTCGAAATTTATATCTCAGTAAACATAATCAATTGACAATTTTTTTGGCATAGTCATGGATTCCTTCATGGCTTTCTGTAGGGAAGTCATTGAGTCTTCAATCCATCTGAACGGAATGTTTTTAGGGATTTGATGGCAGCACAAATCAACTGATACATCCTTTGGATTAGCTTTGATTGCACCATACTCGTTCTCCATTTTAAGATTTTTTCTCTCGTTGGGCATTTGTTTAATCACCACAAGTACACAACCATGTTTCGATTTATCATTGATCATTATGTGTTTTCTATGCATTTTATAGTCATTTAGGAAGAAGCTCTCGATTGGTATATCACCTTTTAGCCATATCTCAGTTTAACAAATAATGTCTAAACTATTGTCAATTGCCGGACAGTTTGCGAGGGTTGCTCGGTTTTTTTATCAAATAAGCTTCTGACATCCAAAAATATTATTTTCATCTCATTTTTTAGTCATTTCTTTGAAATACTTTTGTTTGGATCATTTAGAGTAGTTTCTATATTGCCCATGTTTTGTAAGGGTTTAGCTGCAATTTCAAGTTTCAAATTTTATTTGTTTTTGTTGATGCCACTGCTTATCATTTCACCTTTTGGTATCAGTTCTTTCTAAGTTTTTTGTTCATCAGGGTTGAGATCATTTCTGTTCTGTAGTCTTTTATTTTTCCCATTGATAGCCATTTTAGTCTTTTTGCATAATTGCAATCAATTTCGGCTGTAAGGGCGCAGTTTTTTAGTAAAATCACCAAGCCATCAGTTGTTAAAAAGCTAAGTCAAATATACAAAATAATGTACAAACGTTTTGTTCACTGCCTCTAGCATCAGCATGTAAAATGCAACTTAAAGATTCTATTTACAATTGAAATAATTTCAATTCAGAGAATTTTTAAAAAAAAATAAATTAATGGTTTTTGAATTTCGTAATGACTTTTTACAGTGTCGGTAAAATTTTGGAACATTTCAAGTTTTTGGTTTGCTGAAATATAATTTTCGAATTCAGCAACATGACAACTGTTTACTAGTATTTCAATGTCAACTCCTGGCTTCGGTACACATCGCTCGTGTTCAGCAATGGCTCCTTCTGTGCTTTATGTTTTGCTTCGGGAGCTATAGGCTCTCGTGGCACCCTGCACTGATATGTTATGGGCCAATCAAATGCGCGTAAGATGACACAACCTTCGCTTAAAAGCTTATATACCATTGAATCCTTTTCTTTGATGCTCTACCATCCGCGTTGTTATTTGTTCCGCAAATTGACCCAACTTGGTGAAATCGCATTCACTACATGTTATTTCGTATATTACGTGAGATTTTGGATGTTGGTCAAAGCTAGACTTTAAGGATGGTAAGCAGGTTTTCATTTTCCGTGATGTGTAGATCACTGTAACTTGTGTAAGTTTTGGTAGATTTTCTTTATGTCCAAAGCATAATTCGCCTCTATAGTGTAAGAAAATGTGAGATATGCCCATCTGTGTTAGCTTTTTGATTGGCATGCATTCCGCTGTTGTTTTGCGGTATTTTTAGAATCACCTAAAATTTTTCTAATGGTCTGATTAACAGTTTCCAACGACCAATTTCCCCGACACTGATTTTCCCGACATTATTTTTTTATCTTTAGAGCTTTGTCAGAGTATTGACAGTTGATTCTAGTGCAAAAAACCTATGGTTAGTAGATGGAAATTGAGAATTGTTCCATTGTGTGTTGGCATTTGGCACCATTTAAAACCTTTTTGTTTTTCAACGTAGACTAGACATCCAAGAAATCTAGTTCATGTTTTTCATCCACTTTTTCCCTTCCTGAACTTCAAACTTTTTTTGCAAATTGCTTGCTAGTTTAAGCAAATTGTTGGGGCCGTTTTCTACTCACTCTGAAAATTATGTCCTCTACCTATAATTCAAATAGTTTTTGTTTCCTTGTTTGGTTAGCAGTTGATGAGTTTTCGCATTCAAAGTTTTTCCGAACGACATCCCTTCAATTTTTGTATTGCTTCTCTTTTATAATTTGAAATTTTATTTGATACCAGTTCTCACAATGGTAGCTCAACGGCACCTGCGGCATACAAAACAACGTCTGTTGACTTCGTTTTGGATTTATTTGCAAACCACGTAAGTGAGACATAGCTTTTCACAGCTATCAGATAGGTCAACTACGCATTTTGTTCAGTCATTTTGCCAGCTATGATGATACATTTCTCTTGAAGTAGTCAAAGGCCTCCCATGCTTTTGTACAACTTTTATTAGCCTTCAATATCCATGACAACTTTGGGGCTATGACTATGGTTAAATCTTTTTCCTCGCCTTTATGTAGAGGACATTTGCATTTTCGAGTAAAGGTTTGCTCCCTACCCTCAAACGTTTTGGTTAAGAGTATATGACATTTATTTTCAATTAACTGAGTTTGGTTTTCGAGCACTAATTTCTGATGAAATTTTGTATTCAATGTTTGCTTGGGAGTTTAATACTTGACGAAGCGATCGGTTGGTTATTTGGCCAAACTTCAGTACAAAAGACAGCTCTGGGAAGTTTTTGTTTTCTCCGTTGGATCGTGTAATGTTGGATGGCGGAATGCACTGCAGACCTGACCACGTTTTTGAGATGAGCAGGGTTGTTTATGATGTTTGTTATTCAAAAATTTGTTTTGTCGACTATACATTTTTTAATACCTCTTTTGCTTCATAAAGTTCCTAGTTTTCTTCAGATATATCAAGAGATTACCATGTAGAACTTTGTCGAGCAACTTGGCAAAATCGAGATACAGTACTCTCAACACTTTCATGAACTCAATATAGTTGTATCCGTATCGTTGTATTTATCTTTCGTGGACTCAAGATACTTACATACGTATCGTTGTATTTTTTGGCTAACTGACTAATTGAACTCTCGCTGATCGGCGCTTTCTAAAACTAATTTGTATTCGGTGGAACCATTTTGCGAAAGTAGTTTCATATTTCGTCGAAAATTTTTTGCAAAGCTTTTGAGCAGCAGCAGATAAAAAATTTTATATAGATATTTTTGGATTTTCGAGTAATCGTTTGCTCCTTTTCCTCAAACGTTGTGATTGATTTATGACACTTATTTTCATTAACTTCATTTTGTTCTTTGAGCACTACTTTTCAATGTTTTACAGTTGCTCGTGAAATGAGACTTATTAAGAAGATTCTATTTCAAAATTATCTGCATAGCCTAATGCTTTACATTGAATCAATGACAGAGGTCCAAGCAGTCAGCCATGAAGAATACCGCTTGTGGCTGATATGGTTTCAGAAACACTTTTTTCACTTTGATATACTGTGTGGAATCTGTTAAATATTTTGCATGTATTTTTAAGAAATTTCCACCAACGCCGAATCTTCTATTTTTCGGCGCACAAGCATAGATCATGAGAACTCTATCAATTTTTTTTTAAAAAATCAAGATTTAGTACAAAGAGTTTGTTCTCCCTTCCATCTACTTCGTTGTACTAAAGGTCTATGAACAGCAGAATCTGTGCCATAACAGACCTAGGTCGTCCAAACCCATGCAGCGTTTTTTGTCATAAATTGTTCATCTGATTTGGTGTCTTTTTTTGTCAATGCGTTTGAACAGAACTTGCTGGAAGTTTTGATTTTATATTGATCGTCATTAGTTTGTTTTATCACTGTATATCTTGATTATAGGGTACTTTTTGCACTTATGAATTGATTTTAGTAATTTTCAAGATCAGAGAACCTTCTAAAAACTGCTTTAAAACACGGCTTGGTGTACATTGATCGCGTTTCGCAGACGGTTTCTAAACCTCTTTATTTTTTTCAGGTGAACTAGGAAAGTGTTTTTTTACAATTTTTTGTTTGAGAGGTGAAACAAATTGTAAGAGCTGTGAAATTTTTTTCGTGACCGAGGGTGAAGGTGAAACCTATGAAGGTTGTTTTGGAGACATTTTTGTAAGAGCTTGTTTATGCCACTTACACCACTGTTTCGCAAGTTCAAGTTCATCAACAGTGCTAGGGCAATATGGATAAAAAGGATGTTTTTCAACGTATCTGTTCAATTATTTCCCTTGAACTTTGATAAAAGCCTAGTTGTGCTGTTTTCGATCTTCCATATTTTCAGTTTTCAGTTCAAGATTGACAGCAAAAGCTGGTGTGGTCAGGCTGGAAAATTTTGTTGTATTCATTGCTGTCACAATTGTTGATTTTCGCGTTAGGGAAATTTGTTAGAAAAGCTTTGATTTGAATTCAGTTTTTCTGCTTCTGGACTTCGTGGAAATGAAACTCCAAAAGTTGTTCAATTACTTCACATTCAAATTTGCAGAGTGTTATATGTTTTTCAGTTTGTGCCTTCGAAATTTATATCTCAGTAAACATAATTGTTGGACATATTTTTTTGCATAGTCATGGATTTCTTCATGGCTTTTTGTCGGGAAGTCATTGAGTCTTCAGTCCATCTGTATTGAATGTTTTTAGGGATTTCATGACAGCCCAAAGCAACCAATACCTCCTTTGGATTAGCTTTGATTGCACCATACTCATTCTCCATTTTAAGATTTCTCTTTCATGAGACAATTGTATAACCGTCACAAGTACACAACCATGTTTCGATTTATGGTTGATCATTATGTCTGTTCTATGCATTTTATATTCGTTTAGGATGAAGTTCTCGTTTGGTATATCACCTTTTAGCAATATCTCAATTAAACAAAGAATGTCTAAACTATTGTCAATTGCCAGACAGTGTGCGAGAGATAATCGTTTTTTCATACATATCAAATAAGCTTCTGACATCCAAAATTATAATTTTCATCTCATTTTTTAGTCATTCGTTTGAAAAACTTTCGATTGGATCGTTTAGTGTAGTTTCTATATTGCCCATGTTTTGTAAATGTTTAGCTGCAATTTCAAGTTTCATTTTCTTATTTGGTTTTTGTTGATGCCACTGCTTATCTTTTCTTATTTTTGTATCAGCTGATTTTCAGTTTTTTGTTCATCAAGATTGAGTTCGCTGCTAATGAAGAGTGCTGTTTTGTAGTCTTTTATTTTTCCCAATGATAGCTATTTTAGTCTTTTCGCATAATTGTTAAAAAGCTAAGTCAATTATACAATTTAATGTACAAATATTTTCTTCACTGCCTCTAGAATCATCATGTAAAACCCAACTTGAAG
Organism: Convolutriloba macropyga; assembly: GCF_964194025.1. Taxonomy (NCBI): domain Eukaryota; kingdom Metazoa; phylum Xenacoelomorpha; order Acoela; family Convolutidae; genus Convolutriloba; species Convolutriloba macropyga. The sequence continues at coordinate 40,314,526 of NC_134472.1, forward strand.
ATCTATTTACAATTAAAATGATTTCAATTCAGAAAATTTATAAAAAATTAAAAATTTGTGTTAGATTTTTTAAAGATCTTTGAATTTAGGTATTTGAATTTCGTAATGACTTTTTACAGTGTCGGTAACATTTTGGAACATTTCAAGTTTTTGGTTTGCTGAAATATAATTTTCGAATTCACCAAAATGACAACTGTTTACTAGCATTTCAATGTCAACTCCTGGCTTCGGTACTCATCGCGCTTGTTCAGCAATGGCTCTTTCTGTGCTTGTTTTGCTTCGTGAGCCATAGGTTTTTGTGGCACACTGCACTGATATGTTATGGGCCAATCAAATGCGCGTGATATTACACAACCTTCGCTTAAATGCTGACATACAGTTGAATCCTTTTCTTTGATGCTCTACCATCCGCGTGGTTATTTGTTCTGCAAATTGACCCAACTTGGTGAAATCGCATTCACTACACGTTATTTCGTATATTACGTGAGATTTTGGATGTTGGTCAAAGAGAGACTTTACGGATGGTAAGCAGGTTTTTAGTTTCCGTGATGTGTAGATACCTGTAAGTTGTGTAGTTTTTGGTAGATTTTCTCTATGTCCAAAGCGTAATTCGCCTCTATAGTGTAAGAAAATCCGAGCTACGCCCATCTGTGTTAGCTTTTTGATTGGCATGCATACCGCTATTGTTTTGTGGTCTTTTTAGAATCACCTAAAATTTTTCTAATGGTCTGATTAGCAGTGTCTAACGACCAATTTCTCGGACACTGATTTTCTCGACAGTTGTTTTTCTCGATTTTTAGAGCTCTGTCAGAGTATTGACAGTTGATTCTAGGATTCTAGTGCAAAAAAGCCTATGGCTAGTAAATTCTACAAACTTTTACATATGCTGAGGTTGAGCGCATCTCCAGAAATTGAGGATTGTTCCATTGTGTGTTGGCTTTTGCAACCGTTTAAATGAGGTTTATCTTTTTTCCTCAATGTAGACTAGACATCCAAGAAATCTAGTTCATGTTTTTCTTCCATTTCTTCCTTTCCCGAACTTCAAACTTTTTTAAAATTGCTTTCTAGTTTAAGCAAATTGTTGGGGCCGTTTTCTACTCACTCTGCAAATTATGTCATCTACCTATAATTCAAATAGTTTTTGTTTCCTAGTTTGGTTGGAAGTTGTTGAGTTTTCACAATCAAAATTTTTCCGAACGACATCCCTTCAATTTTTGTATTGCTTCTCTTTTATAATTTGACATTTTATTTGATAACAGTTCTCACAATGGTAGCTCAACGGCACTTGACGGCCCTGCTTTTCAGACCAACTTTTTGCAACAGGTGGGGCATTCTGTTTATTGTAGTTGTCACATCTTTTACAATAAAAGTCACACTTAAGCGCTTTGCGATTAGTTTCTTTTGTTTCAGATCATTTGTGTACATTTTACACGGCTGTTAATAGCTGTCATTTCATGAATGCCTCCCCCTTTTTCATCGTACTGTTGATTTGTTGACGTTTTGGAATTCTGGAGCCTCTTTTTATTAACTCTTTAGCATTTGTTTTCCTCTCGACCTGAGAAAGAACTTGGGTGACGAGGATATGACTTCAGACAAAGCTTCACAAAGAGCACTACATATTGAAGCAGTCACGAGATTTGAGTAGACGGATAATGAGCCGCGGGTTTCTGCCATTCTGTCGAATGAAAAAACTCAACTGGTTAATTGGATTAATGATTTAGTGCGAACATTGCAGACTAACCAATCTAACAGGCAAGATAATCGAAAGAATTCATCGCAAGGAGCGAGGCTAAAAAATTTCTGCGCGGAGGTGAGCGTAATTTGAGAGAAACCGGAGATAGAAATAGAAACTATAATAGCTATAACAGAGGCAGCGCTGATAATAGACGAATCAATTACGACAGTAGAACGCGATCGCCAACACCAGGAGGCGAGAACAGAAGCCGAGATTGGTCGCACGAGAGTCGAGCCAAGCAGTCGCAAGGCAGCAGCGAGTTTTGAGAGAGAAAAATGTCACCGTTGCGGTCAGCGAAATCATGCATCTAATGTTTCAGCGTCAGTTCCCGCCCCCTAATTTCATCGCGTGTGTTTTGTCCTGGCTTCAACTTGCTGATGTATATAGCTTCGATGGTCAGGAGTTTCTCTAATGTGCAAAAGGCATCCAGCATTTTCCACTCAATGTTATTCGTGGAGCCAGCACATTCAACAAAATGTTGACCTATTAGTGAATCTTTCTTTTGATGTTCTGCAACAAATTAAACATTATTCCTGTGTCAGGCGGTTTTTGATACCATTGAGAGGTTATTTTATTTTCCCTGCTCACGTTTACGTTGATATCAGTAAAAGCCAAATTTTCTTCCATGTTTTTTGCTAAGCTAAGTTGCAGGTCTTTGTGTAATGAATTTGCAAATTTTATGTACTTGTCTGGATCACAAGTAACTGTGCTCATAATGTCAACCACATACCTTTTGAACATTTTCCAATCAACCTGCACCTCTGTCGGTTGATTGCTGCCATACGTAAAAATTCAAACAACACCTTGCATGTTGGCGATTTCCTCATTTTGCAAGAAACTGTTGGCGTTGTTCTTTGGAATTTTGCATAAAACCAGTTTTTGCATTACTCACATTCTACTCCTTCTCATCGGAAAGTCAATCTCTGTTTGCAGTCACTGCAATTTCTGGTTTGATCAGATTTAGAGATAATCTCACTGAGCTGTGGCTTTTGCAGTGATGCCCCAAAATGATTTCATCCACGCGTTTGCTAGTTTTACTGCCAGTGATGCACACATAGTGAGACCATCTGATTGTACATACCAGAACCCGTTAGATTTAAAATGATCGTTTGCCACAGCTAGCCTTAAAAAATAATTCGGTTGCGGTTCTTGGGATCTAAAGCTTTTCTAGCATCTTGCGTCTTGGTTTCAAATTTTGTGTCCGGTAGATTCCGGAGAAATGGTGCCAGCAATCTGTTAAAGTACTCATAACTGCAACCAGGTATCAATCGAACAGGTTCGAGAAGTGTATTTCTTTGTGTATCTTTGCGAGACCATAAAATCTCGCTGGCTGTGAACCAGTTGAGCTGAGTCTTTTCTTTGATAAGTGTTTTCACTAACCTGCCTCTGCTTCATCAATTGTTGCAGGTTGTTATTTATCCTTTATCAGCTTTGATCACCATTTCATACTTCTCATTTGATTTTTTAGAATTGATCCAATTTGAGCACCTTGTCAAGTTTTTCTCTGTATGTTGACTTTTTCATCACACAGAAACGGCAATCTTCGTCAAACGGTACCGCCAGGAATCCAGAGCTTCTTTCAACCTCTATTCATCGGCATTTTGCGTACATCTTTTGCATACCATTTTGCGGACGCATCAAATTCACAAAGCTGATGCTCATTGACCAAAAGTTATACTGGCTTGAATCAAGATGTTTAAATGAGCATCAGCGGCACCCTTAACAATCTTTCTAAATTGACGAAATTTTTGTGACTTGGCAAGCAAAGATGCTCTACTCGAGTTTTAGAGAAAATGAAGAATTAAAAAAACTGATGGGAAGCTGGAAGAGACTCGAGCGGAGATAAAAGTAAATAATCTTTTGATCAATAGGGAGCTCTCAGGCTAAAAAAGTATGATTGAATCCAAGAAGACTAATGCTGTTGTTGTTTTGTAGGTGTCGCACATCACAGAAGCTGCAAATCGAAGGTAATTTTGGCGGGATACAGGCGCTTATTGCCGTATTTAACTGTTTCTCTGAGTGTCTTACGTATATAAAAAAGATGTTCTAAAAATCTTGGGTTTTAAGGTCAAAGATTTAGTTTCAAACTTTTTTTTTACCTGATTTATGGCTGACGCTAGACTGAAAGGTTTCAGAAAAGAAAATGGACATTTGATTAGACAAAGCTCGGGCAAAATCTACGAAACTGACATATTTTTGTTGACTTGGTTAATTTACCGCGATAATAGGACCGATACCGGGTACCGACCAAAGCGAGGGTTAAATTCATTCATTGAACACCAAGCTTACCATCAGAGCTAACCACTCTATTAAATCTTAATTTATTCAAACCAAGTTTTCTTTACCTTGATTTACTTAATATTGTAGCTTCTAACTTTGCATTTTAACCAAGTACCACGCTCAATTAGCCAACGACATAGAGTATTGTACTCGGGCGGCTACTATAGTGGCGACAGAGATTAAAAGTAAATAGAAAACTCCAACCAATAATATTGAGCGTTGTATTGATTTTTAAAAGAAATCTATTTTTTTTTGTTTGAAAATCAACTCTGGACACAAGTCTGACGCCTTAGCATCACAACCCGATAGAGGAATTTTGATCTGGTGTCGGGATTCGACAAAAAACACTGCCGTCTTCGAAATTTCAAGTGAGTAATCCCTAAAATTTCAAATATCGTAAATCGGGTCTCACATGTTTTCTCGAAAATAAAATAGCGTTCAAAATCAAGCGTATTTGGATTCGACATAATTTGACTTAAAATACACCATTGAAACTCGAGTTTTTTTGAGTTTTTTCAAGGAAAAACCACAGTTTCAATAAGATTTAAAAGCTGCTGAGTTAGAGTGTCAAAAAAGTAGTTCGGGTTTTGAACATAATTAAAGAAATAACTTGAAAACATCAGCTTTTAATTAAAACGCTGATGGCGCGGCACTCCTCAAAAACGCTGTTACTGGAGCCTATTACGGTTTCAATTGATTTTGAAAGTTATGTTACGCAATTTGTTTTCTTGTCACAACTTCAAAAGTGGTAAAGAAAGGAAACAGTAAACGTCGCCGAAAACAAAATTGATGAACGGCCGCTTTATTGGCTACAAAAAAAGACTACAAAAATCAGATATTGATTTCCATCGTACACATTTGGAGGAAACTAAGAAGAGCTATGATGAGACCGTAAAAGCTTTCAGACAACATTATAAGGAGAAACCTGTAATTTACCGGGGGAGGCTAGCTAGGAGAGTCCAGCAGCCGGGTGGAAAATTACCAGATTTTCTCGGTGATTTTCAAATTTTAGCCTTGAAAGCGTACCCTCAGGAGTCTAATGAGATAAGAGAACATCTCATTTTGAGGGCACTCCTCGAAGGCGCAGAAAGTAGTCAGGTCCAAGTCGACCTGAGAAAGAACTTGGGTGACGAGGATATGACTTCAGACAAAGCTTTAGAAAGAGCAATACATATTGAAGCAGTCACGAGTTTTGAGTAGACGGATAATGAGCCGCGGGTTTCTGCCATTCTGTCGAATGAAAACATTCAACTGGTTAATTGGATTAATGATTTAGTGCGAACATTGCAGACTAACCAATCTAACAGGCAAGATAATCGAAAGAATTCATCGCAAGGAGCGAGGCTAAAAAATTTATGCGCGGAGGTGAGCGTAATTTGAGAGAAACTGGAGATAGAAATAGAAACTATAATAGCTATAACAGGTGCAGCGCTGATAATAGACGAATCAATTACGACAGTAGAACGCGATCGCCAACACCAGGAGGCGAGAACAGAAGCCGAGATTGGTCGCACGAGAGTCGAGCCAGTCAGTCGCAAGGCAGCAGCGAGTTTTGAGAGAGAAAAATGTCACCGTTGCGGTCAGCGAAATCATGCATCTAATGTTTCAGCGTCAGTTCCCCGCCCCCTAATTTCATCGCGTGTGTTTTGTCCTGGCTTCAACTTGCTGATGTATATAGCTTCGATGGTCAGGAGTTTCTCTAATGAGCAAAAGGCATCCAGCATTTTCCACTCAATGTCATTCGTGGAGCCACCACATTCAACAAAATGTTGACCCATTCGTGAATCTTTCTTTTGATGTTCTGCAACAAACTAAACATTATTCCTGTGTCCGGCGGTTTTTGATACCATTGAGAGGTTATTTTATTTTCCCTGCTCACGTTTACGTTGATATCAGGAAAAACCAAATCTTCTTCCATGTTTTTTGCTAAGCTAAGTTGCAGGTCTTTGTGTTATGAATTTGCAAATTTTAAGTACTTGTCTGGATCACAAGTAACTGTGCCCATAATGTCAACCACATGCCTTTTGAACATTTTCCAATCAACCTGCACCTTTGTCGGTTGATTGCTGCAATACGTACAAATTCAAACAACACCTTGCATGTTGGCGATTTCCTCATTTTGCAAGAAACTGTTGGCGTTATTCTTTGGAATTTTGCATAAAACCAATTTTTGCATTACTCACATTCTACTCCTTCTCATCGGAAAGTCAATCTCTGTTTGCAGTCACTGCAATTTCTGGTTTGATCAGATTTAGAGATAATCTCACTGAGCTCTGGCTTTTGCAGTGATGCCCCAAAATGATTTCATCCACGCGTTTGCTAGTTTTACTGCCAGTGATGCACACATAGTACATACCAGAACCCGTTAGATTTAAAATGATCGTTTGCCACAGCTAGCCTTAAGAAAACATTCGGTTGCGGTTCTTGGGATCTAAAGCTTTTCTAGCATCTTGCGTCTTGGTTTCAAATTTTGTGTCCGGTAGATTCCGGAGAAATGGTGCCAGCAATCTGTTAAAATTCTCATAACTGCAACCAGGTATCAGTCGAACAGGTTCGAGAAGTGTATTTCTTTGTGTATCTTTGCGAGACCATAAAATCTCGCTGGCTGTGAACCAGTTGAGCTGAGTCTTTTCTTTGATAAATTTTTTCACTAATTTCCCCCTGCTTCATCAATTGTTGCAGGTTGTTATTTATCCTTTATCAGCTTTGATCACCATTTCATACTTCTCATTTGATTTTTTAGAATTGATCCAATTTGAGCACCTTGTCAAGTTTTTCTCTGTATGTTGACTTTTTCATCACACAGAAACGGCAATCTTTGTCAAACGGTACCGCCAGGAATCCGGAGCTTCTTTCACCCCTCTATTCATAGGCGTTTTGCGTACATCTTTTGCATACCATTTTGCGGACGCCTCAAATTCACAAAGCTGATGCTCATTGACCAAAAGTTATACTGGCTTGAATCAAGATGTTTAAATTAGCATCAGCGGCATCCTTAACAATCTTTCTAAATTGACAAAATTTTTGTGACTTGGCAAGCAAAGATGCTCTACTCGAGTTTTAGAGAAAATGAAGAATTAAAAAAACTGATGGAAAGTTGGAAGAGACTCGAGCGGAGATAAAAGTAAATAATCTTTTGATCAATGCGGAGCTCTCAGGCTAAAAAGTATGATTGAATCCAAGAAGACTAATGCTGTTGTTGTTTTGTAGGTGTCGCACATCACAGGAGCTGCAAATCAAAGGTAATTTTGGCGGGATACAGGCGCTTATTGCCGTATTTAACTGTTTCTCTGAGTGTCTTACGTATATAAAAAAGGTGTTCTAAAAATCTTGGGTTTTAAGGTTAAAGATTTAATTTCAAACTTTTTTTTTACCTGATTTATGGCTGACGCTAGACTGAAAGGTTTCAGAAAAGAAAATGGACATTTGATTAGACAAAGCTCGGGCAAAATCTACGAAACTGACATATCTTTGTTGACTTGGTTAATTTACCGCGATAAAAGGACCGATACCGGGTACCGACCAAAGCGAGGGTTAAATTCATTCATTGAACACCAAGCTTACCATCAGAGCTAACCACTCTATTAAATCTTAATTTATTCAAACCAAGTTTTCTTTACCTTGATTTACTTAATATTGTAGCTTCTAACTTTGCATTTTAACCAAGTACCACGCTCAATTAGCCAACGACATAGAATATTGTACTCGGGCGGCTACTAGAGTGGCGACAGAGATTAAAAGTAAATAGAAAACCCCCACCCAATAATATTGAGCGTTGTACTGATTTTTAAAAGAAATCTATTTTTTTTTGTTTGAAAATCAACTCTGGACACAAGTCTGACGCCTTAGCATCACAACCCGAAAGAGGAATTTTGATCTGGTGTCGGGATTCGACAAAAAACACTGCCTTCTTCGAACTTTCAAGTGAGTAATCCCTAAAATTTCAAATATCGTAAATCGGGTCTCACATGTTTTCTCGAAAATAAAATAGCGTTCAAAATCAAGCGTATTTGGATTCGACATAATTTGACTTAAAATACACCATTGAAACTCGAGTTTTTTTGAGTTTTTTCAAGGAAAAACCACAGTTTCAATAAAATTTAAAAGCTGCTGAGTTAGAGTGTCAAAAAGTAGTTCGGGTTTTGAACATAATTAAAGAAATAACTTGAAAACAGCAGCTTTTAATTAAAACACTGATGGCGCGGCACTCCTCAAAAACGCTGTTACTGGAGCCTATTACGGTTTCAATTGATTTTGAAAGTTATGTTACGCAATTTGTTTTCTTGTCACAACTTCAAAAGTGGTAAAGAAAGGAAACAGTAAACGTCGCCGAAAACAAAATTGATGAACGGCCGCTTTATTGGCTACAAAAAAAGACTACAAAAATCAGCTGTTGATTTCCATCGTACACATTCGGAGGAAACTAAGAAGAGCTATGATGAGACCGTAAAAGCTTTCAGACAACATTATAAGGAGAAACCTGTAATTTACCGGGGGAGGCTAGCTAGGAGAGTCCAGCAGCCGGGTGGAAAATTACCAGATTTTCTCGGTGATTTTCAAATTTTAGCCTTGAAAGCGTACCCTCAGGAGTCTAATGAGATAAGAGAACATCTCATTTTGAGGGCACTCCTCGAAGGCGCAGAAAGTAGTCAGGTCCAAGTCGACCTGAGAAAGAACTTGGGTGACGAGGATATGACTTCAGACAAAGCTTTAGAAAGAGCAATACATATTGAAGCAGTCACGAGTTTTGAGTAGACGGATAATGAGCCGCGGGTTTCTGCCATTCTGTCGAATGAAAACATTCAACTGGTTAATTGGATTAATGATTTAGTGCGAACATTGCAGACTAACCAATCTAACAGGCAAGATAATCGAAAGAATTCATCGCAAGGAGCGAGGCTAAAAAATTTATGCGCGGAGGTGAGCGTAATTTGAGAGAAACTGGAGATAGAAATAGAAACTATAATAGCTATAACAGGGGCAGCGCTGATAATAGACGAATCAATTACGACAGTAGAACGCGATCGCCAACACCAGGAGGCGAGAACAGAAGCCGAGATTGGTCGCACGAGAGTCGAGCCAATCAGTCGCAAGGCAGCAGCGAGTTTTGAGAGAGAAAAATGTCACCGATGCGGTCAGCGAAATCATGCATCTAAGGAATGCAAGAATTGTTTTGAACGAACAGATTCGAGAAGTGTTTTTATTTGTGTATCTTTGCGAGACCACAAAATCTCGCTGGTTGTGAACGAGTTAAACTGAGTTTTTGATAATTTTTGTCACTAATTTTCCCCTGCTTCATCAATTGTTGCAGGCTGTTATTTATCCGTTTTCAGTTTTGATGACCGCTGCATACTATCTCAATTGATTTTTTAGAACTGATCCGATTTAAGCTTCGAACTGATCCGATTTTCAAATTTTTCTCTGTATGTTGACTTTTTCATCACACAGAAACGGCAACCTTCGTCAAACGGTACTGCCAGGAAATCCTGGGCTTCTTTCACCCCTCTATCCATTGGCGTTCTGCGTACATCTTTTGCATACCATTTTGCGGACGCCCCAATTTCACAAAGCTGATGCTCATTAACCACAAGTTATACTGGCTTGAATCAAGATGTTTAAATGAGCATCAGCGGCATCTTTAACCATCTTTCCAATTAGCGAACTTTTTGTGAATTGACAAGCAAAGTTGCTCCACTCGAGCTTCAAAGAAAACGAAAAATCAAAAGAACTTGATGGAAACTTGGAAGAAGCTCGAGCGGAGACATAAATAAATAATCTTTCAATCAGTGCGGAGCTCTAAGACTAAAAAGTATGATTAAATCCAAGAGGACTAATACCGTTGTTGTTTTCTAGATTTCGCACAGAGCTGCAAATCGCAGGTAAGTTTGGCGGAATACAGGCGCTTATTGTCGCGTTTAACTGGTGCTGTGAGTGTCTTACCTATATAAAAAAGATGTACTAAAAATCTTGGGTTTCAAGGTTAAAGAGTTAGTTTAAAACTTGATTTTTTACCTGATTAATCGCTGACACAAGACTGATAGGTCTCAGAAAGGAAAATAGACATTTGATTAGACAAAGCTCGGGCTAAATCAACGAAACTGACATATCTTTGTTGACTTGGTTCATTTACCGCGATGATAGGACCGATACCGGGTACCAACCAAAGCGAGGGTTAAATTCATTCATTGAACACCAAGCTTACCATCAGAGCTAACCACTCTATTAAATCTTAATTTATTCAAACCAAGTTTTCTTTACCTTGATTTACTTAATATTGTAGCTTCTAACTTTGCATTTTAACCAAGTACCACGCTCAATTAGCCAACGACATAGAATATTGTACTCGGGCGGCTACTAGAGTGGCGACAGAGATTAAAAGTAAATAGAAAACCCCCACCCAATAATATTGAGCGTTGTACTGATTTTTAAAAGAAATCTATTTTTTTTTGTTTGAAAATCAACTCTGGACACAAGTCTGACGCCTTAGCATCACAACCCGAAAGAGGAATTTTGATCTGGTGTCGGGATTCGACAAAAAACACTGCCTTCTTCGAACTTTCAAGTGAGTAATCCCTAAAATTTCAAATATCGTAAATCGGGTCTCACATGTTTTCTCGAAAATAAAATAGCGTTCAAAATCAAGCGTATTTGGATTCGACATAATTTGACTTAAAATACACCATTGAAACTCGAGTTTTTTTTGAGTTTTTTCAAGGAAAAACCACAGTTTCAATAAGATTTAAAAGCTGCTGAGTTAGAGTGTCAAGTGTATTGCTTTCTAGTTTAAGCAAATTGTTGGGGCCGCTTTCTACTCACTCTGCAAATTATGTCATCTACCTATAATTCAAATAGTTTTTGTTTCCTAGTTTGGTTGGAAGTTGTTGAGTTTTCACAATCAAAATTTTTCCGAACGACATCCCTTCAATTTTTGTATTGCTTCTCTTTTATAATTTGACATTTTATTTGATACCAGTTCTCACAATGGTAGCTCAACGGCACTTGACGGCCCTGCTTTTCAGACCAACTTTTTGCGACAGGTGGGGCATTCTGTTTATTGTAGTTGTCACATCTTTTACAATAAAAGTCACACTTAAGCGCTTTGCGATTAGTTTCTTTTGTTTCAGATCATTTGTGTACATTTTACACGGCTGTTAATAGCTGTCATTTCATGAATGCCTCCCCCCTTTTCATCGTACTGTTGATTTGTTGACGTTTTGGAATTCTGGAGCCTCTTTTTATTAACTCTTTAGCATTTGTTTTCCTCTCGACCTGAGAAAGAACTTGGGTGACGAGGATATGACTTCAGACAAAGCTTCACAAAGAGCACTACATATTGAAGCAGTCACGAGATTTGAGTAGACGGATAATGAGCCGCGGGTTTCTGCCATTCTGTCGAATGAAAAAACTCAACTGGTTAATTGGATTAATGATTTAGTGCGAACATTGCAGACTAACCAATCTAACAGGCAAAATAATCGAAAGAATTCATCGCAAGGAGCGAGGCTAAAAAATTTCTGCGCGGAGGTGAGCGTAATTTGAGAGAAACCGGAGATAGAAATAGAAACTATAATAGCTATAACAGAGGCAGCGCTGATAATAGACGAATCAATTACGACAGTAGAACGCGATCGCCAACACCAGGAGGCGAGAACAGAAGCCGAGATTGGTCGCACGAGAGTCGAGCCAAGCAGTCGCAAGGCAGCAGCGAGTTTTGAGAGAGAAAAATGTCACCGTTGCGGTCAGCGAAATCATGCATCTAATGTTTCAGCGTCAGTTCCCGCCCCCTAATTTCATCGCGTGTGTTTTGTCCTGGCTTCAACTTGCTGATGTATATAGCTTCGATGGTCAGGAGTTTCTCTAATGTGCAAAAGGCATCCAGCATTTTCCACTCAATGTTATTCGTGGAGCCAGCACATTCAACAAAATGTTGACCCATTTGTGAATCTTTCTTTTGATGTTCTGCAACAAATTAAACATTATTCCTGTGTCAGGCGGTTTTTGATACCATTGAGAGGTTATTTTATTTTCCCTGCTCACGTTTACGTTGATATCAGGAAAAGCCAAATTTTCTTCCATGTTTTTTGCTAAGCTAAGTTGCAGGTCTTTGTGTAATGAATTTGCAAATTTTAAGTACTTGTCTGGATCACAAGTAACTGTGCCCATAATGTCAACCACATACCTTTTGAACATTTTCCAATCAACCTGCACCTTTGTCGGTTGATTGCTGCAATACGTACAAATTCAAACAACACCTTGCATGTTGGCGATTTCCTCATTTTGCAAGAAACTGTTGGCGTTATTCTTTGGAATTTTGCATAAAACCAATTTTTGCATTACTCACATTCTACTCCTTCTCATCGGAAAGTCAATCTCTGTTTGCAGTCACTGCAATTTCTGGTTTGATCAGATTTAGAGATAATCTCACTGAGCTCTGGCTTTTGCAGTGATGCCCCAAAATGATTTCATCCACGCGTTTGCTAGTTTTACTGCCAGTGATGCACACATAGTACATACCAGAACCCGTTAGATTTAAAATGATCGTTTGCCACAGCTAGCCTTAAGAAAACATTCGGTTGCGGTTCTTGGGATCTAAAGCTTTTCTAGCATCTTGCGTCTTGGTTTCAAATTTTGTGTCCGGTAGATTCCGGAGAAATGGTGCCAGCAATCTGTTAAAATTCTCATAACTGCAACCAGGTATCAGTCGAACAGGTTCGAGAAGTGTATTTCTTTGTGTATCTTTGCGAGACCATAAAATCTCGCTGGCTGTGAACCAGTTGAGCTGAGTCTTTTCTTTGATAAATTTTTTCACTAATTTCCCCCTGCTTCATCAATTGTTGCAGGTTGTTATTTATCCTTTATCAGCTTTGATCACCATTTCATACTTCTCATTTGATTTTTTAGAATTGATCCAATTTGAGCACCTTGTCAAGTTTTTCTCTGTATGTTGACTTTTTCATCACACAGAAACGGCAATCTTTGTCAAACGGTACCGCCAGGAATCCGGAGCTTCTTTCACCCCTCTATTCATAGGCGTTTTGCGTACATCTTTTGCATACCATTTTGCGGACGCCTCAAATTCACAAAGCTGATGCTCATTGACCAAAAGTTATACTGGCTTGAATCAAGATGTTTAAATTAGCATCAGCGGCATCCTTAACAATCTTTCTAAATTGACAAAATTTTTGTGACTTGGCAAGCAAAGATGCTCTACTCGAGTTTTAGAGAAAATGAAGAATTAAAAAAACTGATGGAAAGTTGGAAGAGACTCGAGCGGAGATAAAAGTAAATAATCTTTTGATCAATGCGGAGCTCTCAGGCTAAAAAGTATGATTGAATCCAAGAAGACTAATGCTGTTGTTGTTTTGTAGGTGTCGCACATCACAGGAGCTGCAAATCAAAGGTAATTTTGGCGGGATACAGGCGCTTATTGCCGTATTTAACTGTTTCTCTGAGTGTCTTACGTATATAAAAAAGGTGTTCTAAAAATCTTGGGTTTTAAGGTTAAAGATTTAATTTCAAACTTTTTTTTTACCTGATTTATGGCTGACGCTAGACTGAAAGGTTTCAGAAAAGAAAATGGACATTTGATTAGACAAAGCTCGGGCAAAATCTACGAAACTGACATATCTTTGTTGACTTGGTTAATTTACCGCGATAAAAGGACCGATACCGGGTACCGACCAAAGCGAGGGTTAAATTCATTCATTGAACACCAAGCTTACCATCAGAGCTAACCACTCTATTAAATCTTAATTTATTCAAACCAAGTTTTCTTTACCTTGATTTACTTAATATTGTAGCTTCTAACTTTGCATTTTAACCAAGTACCACGCTCAATTAGCCAACGACATAGAATATTGTACTCGGGCGGCTACTAGAGTGGCGACAGAGATTAAAAGTAAATAGAAAACCCCCACCCAATAATATTGAGCGTTGTACTGATTTTTAAAAGAAATCTATTTTTTTTTGTTTGAAAATCAACTCTGGACACAAGTCTGACGCCTTAGCATCACAACCCGAAAGAGGAATTTTGATCTGGTGTCGGGATTCGACAAAAAACACTGCCTTCTTCGAACTTTCAAGTGAGTAATCCCTAAAATTTCAAATATCGTAAATCGGGTCTCACATGTTTTCTCGAAAATAAAATAGCGTTCAAAATCAAGCGTATTTGGATTCGACATAATTTGACTTAAAATACACCATTGAAACTCGAGTTTTTTTTTGAGTTTTTTCAAGGAAAAACCACAGTTTCAATAAGATTTAAAAGCTGCTGAGTTAGAGTGTCAAAAAGTAGTTCGGGTTTTGAACATAATTAAAGAAATAACTTGAAAACAGCAGCTTTTAATTAAAACACTGATGGCGCGGCACTCCTCAAAAACGCTGTTACTGGAGCCTATTACGGTTTCAATTGATTTTGAAAGTTATGTTACGCAATTTGTTTTCTTGTCACAACTTCAAAAGTGGTAAAGAAAGGAAACAGTAAACGTCGCCGAAAACAAAATTGATGAACGGCCGCTTTATTGGCTACAAAAAAAGACTACAAAAATCAGCTATTGATTTCCATCGTACACATTCGGAGGAAACTAAGAAGAGCTATGATGAGACCGTAAAAGCTTTCAGACAACATTATAAGGAGAAACCTGTAATTTACCGGGGGAGGCTAGCTAGGAGAGTCCAGCAGCCGGGTGGAAAATTACCAGATTTTCTCGGTGATTTTCAAATTTTAGCCTTGAAAGCGTACCCTCAGGAGTCTAATGAGATAAGAGAACATCTCATTTTGAGGGCACTCCTCGAAGGCGCAGAAAGTAGTCAGGTCCAAGTCGACCTGAGAAAGAACTTGGGTGACGAGGATATGACTTCAGACAAAGCTTTAGAAAGAGCAATACATATTGAAGCAGTCACGAGTTTTGAGTAGACGGATAATGAGCCGCGGGTTTCTGCCATTCTGTCGAATGAAAACATTCAACTGGTTAATTGGATTAATGATTTAGTGCGAACATTGCAGACTAACCAATCTAACAGGCAAGATAATCGAAAGAATTCATCGCAAGGAGCGAGGCTAAAAAATTTATGCGCGGAGGTGAGCGTAATTTGAGAGAAACTGGAGATAGAAATAGAAACTATAATAGCTATAACAGGGGCAGCGCTGATATTAGACGAATCAATTACGACAGTAGAACGCGATCGCCAACACCAGGAGGCGAGAACAGAAGCCGAGATTGGTCGCACGAGAGTCGAGCCAATCAGTCGCAAGGCAGCAGCGAGTTTTGA
The DNA here is from genome assembly GCF_964194025.1 of Convolutriloba macropyga. Classification (NCBI taxonomy): domain Eukaryota; kingdom Metazoa; phylum Xenacoelomorpha; order Acoela; family Convolutidae; genus Convolutriloba; species Convolutriloba macropyga. The sequence continues at coordinate 40,329,812 of NC_134472.1, forward strand.
GAGAGAAAAATGTCACCGATGCGGTCAGCGAAATCATGCATCTAAGGAATGCAAGAATTGTTTTGAACGAACAGATTCGAGAAGTGTTTTTATTTGTGTATCTTTGCGAGACCACAAAATCTCGCTGGTTGTGAACGAGTTAAACTGAGTTTTTGATAATTTTTGTCACTAATTTTCCCCTGCTTCATCAATTGTTGCAGGCTGTTATTTATCCGTTTTCAGTTTTGATGACCGCTGCATACTATCTCAATTGATTTTTTAGAACTGATCCGATTTAAGCTTCGAACTGATCCGATTTTCAAATTTTTCTCTGTATGTTGACTTTTTCATCACACAGAAACGGCAACCTTCGTCAAACGGTACTGCCAGGAAATCCTGGGCTTCTTTCACCCCTCTATCCATTGGCGTTCTGCGTACATCTTTTGCATACCATTTTGCGGACGCCCCAATTTCACAAAGCTGATGCTCATTAACCACAAGTTATACTGGCTTGAATCAAGATGTTTAAATGAGCATCAGCGGCATCTTTAACCATCTTTCCAATTAGCGAACTTTTTGTGAATTGACAAGCAAAGTTGCTCCACTCGAGCTTCAAAGAAAACGAAAAATCAAAAGAACTTGATGGAAAGTTGGAAGAAGCTCGAGCGGAGACATAAATAAATAATCTTTCAATCAGTGCGGAGCTCTAAGACTAAAAAGTATGATTAAATCCAAGAGGACTAATACCGTTGTTGTTTTCTAGATTTCGCACAGAGCTGCAAATCGCAGGTAAGTTTGGCGGAATACAGGCGCTTATTGTCGCGTTTAACTGGTACTGTGAGTGTCTTACCTATATAAAAAAGATGTACTAAAAATCTTGGGTTTCAAGGTTAAAGAGTTAGTTTAAAACTTGATTTTTTACCTGATTAATCGCTGACACAAGACTGATAGGTCTCAGAAAGGAAAATAGACATTTGATTAGACAAAGCTCGGGCTAAATCAACGAAACTGACATATCTTTGTTGACTTGGTTCATTTACCGCGATGATAGGACCGATACCGGGTACCAACCAAAGCGAGGGTTAAATTCATTCATTGAACACCAAGCTTACCATCAGAGCTAACCACTCTATTAAATCTTAATTTATTCAAACCAAGTTTTCTTTACCTTGATTTACTTAATATTGTAGCTTCTAACTTTGCATTTTAACCAAGCACTACGCTAAATTAGCCAAAGACATAGAGCATTGCGCTCGGGGGGTTACTATAGTGTCGACAGAGATTAAAATCAATAGAAAACCCCCACCCAATAATATTGAGCGTTGTACTGATTTTTAAGAGAAATCTTTTTTTTGTTTGAAAATCAACTCTGGACACAAGTCTGACGTCTTGGCACCATGACCCGAAAGAGGAATTTTGATTTGGTGTCCGGATACGACTAGAAACACTGCCGTCTCCGAATTTTCAAGTGAGTAATCCCAAAACTTCGAATATCGTAAAACGGTTCGTACATGTTTTTTCGAAAATAAAAGAGCGTTGAAAATCAAACGTATTTGAATTCGACATAAATTGGCTTAAAATACACCATTGAAACTCGAGTTTTTCTTGATTTTTTTCAAGAAAAAAACACAGTGTCATTAGGATTTAAAAGCTTCTGAGTTAAAGTGTCAAAAAGTAGTTCGGTATTTTAGCATAATTATTAAAAAAAGCTTGAAAACAGCAGCTTTTAAATAAAACACTTATGGCGCGGCACTCCTCAAAAACGCTGATACCGGAAACTTTTACGGGTTCAAATGATTTTGAAAGTTATGTTACACAATTTGAGCTCTTGTCACAACTTCAGAAGTGGCAAAGAAAGGAAACAGTAAATGGCGCCGAAACTAAAATTGATGAACGGCCGCTTTATTTTCCGTTATGGGTACAAAAATCGGCTATTGATTTCCATCGTACACATTCGGAGGAAACTAAGAAGAGCTATGATGAGACCGTAAAAACTTTCAGACAACATTATAAGGAGAAACCTGTAATTTACCGGGGGAGGCTAGCTAGGAGAGTCCAGCAGCCGGGTGGAAAATTACCAGATTTTCTCGGTGATTTTCAAACTTTAGCCTTGAAAGCGTACCCTCAGGAGTCTAATGAGATAAGAGAACATCTCATTTTGAGGGCACTCCTCGAAGGCGCAGAAAGTAGTCAGGTCCAAGTCGACCTGAGAAAGAACTTGGGTGAAGAGGATATGACTTCAGACAAAGCTTTAGAAAGAGCCCTACATATTGAAGCAGTCACGAGATTTGAACTAACAGGCAAGATAATCAAAAGTTTTTATCGCAAGGAGCGAGGCAAAAAAATTTCCGCGCTGAAGTGAGCGTAATTTGAGAGAAACCGGAGATCGAAAGAGAAACTATAATAGCTATAACAGAGGCAGCGCTGACAACATACGAATCAGCTACGACAATAGAGCGCGATCGCCAACACAAGGAGGCGAAAACATAAGCGGAGATCGGTCGCACGAGAGTTGTGCAAAGCAGTTAAAGGCAGCGGTGAGTTTTGAGAGAGAAAATGACACCGTTGCGGTCAGCGAAATCATGCATCTAAGGAATGCAAGAATTGTTTTGGATGTGGGAATCCAAATCATTTCAAATGAAATTGCCCGTTTTTAAACGACAACTAGCTGAGGGTGGCAGGGCTTCATTTTCAGCTAGCTCCTGCAAACTATGCGTGGCGGAAACAGCCCAGTGGAGGCCTTGTTCGCCAAAATAATGATAAATTACAAAGTGATAATGGCCTTAATTGATAGTGGAAGTAGTGTCAGTCTTTTAAGTGACACACTACCAGCAACTGGGAGAACCGAGCCAGATCAGAGTGTGCAATAAAAATATAATAGCTGCCAACAATGGAAAAATGCTTGTACAATGGTCAACAGCTATTCCAGTCCAACTTCAAAAATTTACATCTGAGATAACAGTTGAGTTTTTAGTGACCAAAATTGAGATAACGCCCTGTTTACTGGGCATGAAATTCTTATAGAATTTTGACTGATTTTTAAAACGCAGAAAAAAAGAAACTCCCTAGCGGAAAAATAAGGAAAACATTACAACTGTCCCCATCACAACAAAGTAATAGGAATCTCTTTTCAATTGCTGCAGAGGATCACGATTTACCTCGTCGCTGCCAAGGTTTCGTTAAATGCAAAATTGTCGATGAAGAAATTAATGGCCTTAATTGATAGTTGAATTAGTGTCAATCTTTTAAGTGACACACTACCCGCAACTGGGAGAAACGAGCCAGATCAGAGTGTGCAATAAAAAGATAATAGCTGCCAAAAATGGAAAAAGGCCTGTACAAGGGTCAACAGCTATTCCAGACCAACTTCAAAAAATTACATCTGAGCTAACAGTTGAGTTTGTAGTCACCAAAATTGAGATAAGGGCCTGTTTATTGGGCATGCAATTCTTATATAATTTTGACTGTATTTTAAACCCCGGAAAAAACGAACTCATTTGCGGGAAATTTGGGAAAAAATTAAAATTGTCCCCATCAAAACGAAGTAATAAAAATCTGTTTTTAATTGATGCAGAGGATTACCATTTACCTCGTCGCTGTGAAGTTCTTATTAAATGCAAAATTGTCGATGAAGAAGGTAACATAACACATCAAACAGAAATTATAGTCGAGCCCCTGAAGGAGTTTGAAGACAAATCAAATTTATTAATAGCCAGATCGCTGAATGACATGGTGGATGATGTCGTATGGGTTCGAGTTCTGAACCCTACATTAGAACCGAAGAAAGTTTACAAAAATGAGAGAATCGCATTTGCGGAAAACATTGAAAAAATATCAAGAACACAACAAAATAACCCTGACAATAATACAAAACATAGAGATGAATTTGATTTTAAGAAGCATGTGAACGCAAGCTCTATGAGCTTGTCTTGTGAGGAAAAGACAAAAATGAGGTCACTTTGCACAAAATATGAAGTAATATTTTCGCGAAACCCAAATTATATTGGATTTTGCTACCGAATTTACCAAAAAATAAAATTAGAAAAGGATGCTGTGGGGACTAGCGTCTGCACTGGGTGCTTTTCAAAACCTAATGGAGTTATTTTTGCTGGACTCTCTTACGAACTGGCTCTAGTGTATCTAGATGACGTTATCGTTTTCGGAAGAAGTTTCGACGAACATCTGAAACGATTAAAAGTGTTTTTGCAACGTTTGGCGGAGAATGGATTAAATATTATGGGATCAAAAGGCAATTTTTTTTCCAAAAGCGTGTCAGCTTCTTACGGCACATTATTTCCGAGAGTGGAGTCGATGTCGACCCAGAGAAAGTAAGAGCGGTTGAAAGAATGAAAAAAGCATATTTTCTGAAAGATGTGAGGGCTTCTCTAGGGCTTGTGGGCTTTTATTGAAAATTTATTCCGAATTTCGGAAAAACAGCAGATACTCTTTAAAGTTTACTGGATATGTCAAATACTGTTTACTGGATAAGTGAATGGAATACAGAGTGCAAAAATGCGAAAACCAAATTTAAAAAAAAAGCTTTTGCACGCCCCAGTATTAGTATATACAAACAATAGGTATCCGTATATATTAACTACGGATGCTTCGCTGACAACAAATGGAGCAATTCTTACTCAAAAAAGAAGCGGAGGATAGAGGGATTGCATATGCTAGCAAAACTCTGAGTAAATTCAGCAATATTATTCAGCCACTAAACCGGAATTATGTGCAATCTTTCATTTTACGCAACAGTCTAAAAACTATTTACTTGGTCAGCATTTTTTAATCATACGGACCAAAGGGTTCTTGTCTGGATCTATAGTTTTAAAGAACCAGACCGTATGGCTGCAAGATGGATAGACAAACTTGGGCAACTTAGTTTTGACATCAAGCATAGAGCAGGCAAAAAAATTCCAGACGCTGACCGTTTGTCGCGTATAAACACAGGTAGACGATGAACAAACAGCTTTTATGGTAATGGAAGCAGAGCAAGACAATACCGATTATGGTAGTCGAGATTGGCAGTTAGAGTTAAACTGCGAGATTCGCAGCAAAACGACAAACTACTCAAAAAAGTATACTACTGGGTACTAAACAAAAAATACCGGAACCATGGCAAAAGAAAAATGGAGCATCAAAGGAGTTATGGAAAAGCTGTGTTCAGTATACAAATCTTTGTCTCATAGACGGGATTTTGTATCATAAACACCGAACAGAACCAAACTTTTAGACTGGCTACGAAATTCTTGTACCATGGGAGAGAGTGTCCAACTTGCTTGAGCTGTTGCATGATTCTCCTACCGCAGGTCACTTGGGATTAGGAAACATACCAAAGGGCTTGACAAGATTCTATTGACCGTGTATGAGAAGGGACGTAAGAAACTGGAGAGAACTGAAAGTTGTGACGTGTGCCTGAAAACGAAAGGCACTAAGCAGAAACATCGGCATTCACTAACAAAATGGAAACCTGGTAATCCATTTTAGCAAATATCTCTTGATATCATGGGTCGTCCTCCCGGGTCTCAGGGAAACAAGTACATTTCGCTTATCGGTGATCAATTTCGTAATTTGTACGAAGCCGCAGCTTTACCCAATCAAGAGACAAAAACGGTGTCAAGAGCGTTTGTTGAACGCTGGTTAGTGAGATTCGGCTGTCCAGTCAACCTACACAGTGACCAAGGGTCAAAATTTATGTCAAATTTATTTGGTAGTCTTTGCAGTGAACTACGAATCCCCTGCCGCTACCTATAGATTGCATCTATAGCACACCACAGACCGCAATGTACGCAACACCAAGTGACTATGTTTTCACAATGAAACTACAAGAAAAGCATCAGTTGATGCGACAATACGTAGATGTCGAACAAGAACGCCAGAAGACCTATTATGATCGCAGAAGGTACGGACCGAGCTATAAAGTTGGCGAAAAACTGTTAGTTTTCGTCCCAACGGTTAAAAAAGGAGAAACAAGAAAATTTACTTCTTTCTATAGAGAACCATACACAATAATTGAAATAATAAAGGATTTCAGTTTCAAGGTAGAAGATAAACAGACGACGAAAGCTATTAAAGTCCATTATGACCGATTGCAAAAATATAAAACACGATAAAAAGCCTTTCACGCCTGAGCCTCAGGCGAAACGAAAAAGAACAGTTAAGATGAAGAAGAATACCGATTTGAACAGCTCAGATGATGATAATATAATTGAAATAGAATTGTCTACAGACACTGAAAGCAAAATAAACACAGAAAATCAATCTTAAGCTGAGGATGCTAAGGATTCACTAAATGTTACACGTCGGCGAATGAAGCTAGAGAATCAGAGCAAGAAACCTCTAAAGGGCAAGAGAAGGCAAACAACGTGGCCGAGGAAGGAGGTGCAACTTTTTCAAAGCCTAGGGAGTACACTGGAAAAAAAGCAGCAGAAACAAAAATTCCAAAACCAGAAAGAAGTCACAGGAATCTACTAGTAAAACAAAAAGTACCGAAGAAAAGATTAATAGTCATCCCAACGCAACAAAAAAGGCTACAAGGTCTTGCAGCCGATTAAAATTGGTGCCTGACAAATTAAAAAAATACTTTACTGAGCATGATGAGGAGTACTTTAGCGGTCATGAGACTGATGGTGTTTTTGTTTCAGGATAATTCAGAAAGAAATAATGGAAATAAAAAGAAAAGCGCGTTCGTCCGGAGCATCGTGTGATGGAGTATCACTATGTTTGTATCTTGCATTGCTAGATAGTTTTGCTTCACCTTCTATCAAATTAAACGGTTATGATTTTGACAATATCGTATCAAAAGATATTTTCTCTGAATCACAGTACAAACTGTGATAATAAAATTCGAGAATCGGAAACAAAGAAAAAGGTAGTTTGATATATGCCGAGGTTCAGCCTGAGATAAAACTAAAGTTTTGCATATACAATGTCGGCACTTTAAAAAGCAACCTATATGACGATGCCGTTTTCGTCACAAAAAATTCAAGACTACTAAAATCAAAACACCCCTTAAATAAGGGAATTTGTAGGAACATTTGGCAGAACAAAAATTTTGACGTACCAGGTTTCGGAGATAGGATCTTTAAAGTCAACAGGTCGGTAACTGAAAAAAATTTACGAGCGGCCAGCGAAACCATTTATGTCGAAAAGCATAGTCAAAGTTTCATGGCGAAAAATAGGCGCAAAAGCGCTCTATATGCAGAACCTGTAGAGTGGGTTTTACAAACTAGAGGAGACAATTTTTTTGGGAATGTGCTAATTAATGCAAAAATTTACAACGGAACAATTTGGAAAAGCTGCTACAAAGAAACCTATTAAACATTAAAGGTCCCCTAGGTTTCTCGAAAATTTTTTTCATCGAAACAAAAATCTTTTCATTTTGAAGCCGACTTAGTAAACTATTTTTTTTTAAATCAAAGTTAGCAAACATGGATCAAACACTTTAACAAGGAGGACCCTGCAAAAAATTTTGCAACGAGACCAAATTTATCAAGGAAAAATTTTACACAAAAACAAATTTGAGGATTTTGCATTGGAAATCTTAGAGGAAAAAGCAATTAGTTTGTGTGGACAGCAGGTGAAAACAACCTGAGTTCCAGGTGTTTTTTACTCCAAGGAAAATTCGGAACTGAAAACTCGTAATCTTAAAATGACCATGGAAATGTTCTTTTCAAGCGTTATTGACACCTTTAATTTCGAACTTCTCAAAGCGAGAGATTGTTTTATTAAAAATTAGAACTCTCCAATGCGAAATTCAACGACTGAATTTTCAAAAAATGATTGAAATATCAAAAACCATTGTTAATTCATCAGTAACGCTCTTCGAGAAAGAAACTCACATTGGAAGAGCAGGATCTGGGTTATATGTTCATAAATTTGCCAAGATGGTAGCAAAAATAACTAAACTTCCATTTTGCACAGAAGAAATTCCTGTGTTAGTAGAGGGTCGGAACTTTTCTTCTGTTAGATATATGGACCCTATTACAAAATTTTTGTATCATAATTATAAAATCGCTGCATGCAACTCGCTGTTTCCAAATATTGTCAAGTTAGAAGAGGGCAGTTTTCAACAATACGGAGAAACGCTGAAGAAATTCAATCGTGAGGTATATCAGTGGTCGATGAATAGTAACTTAAATGTAAGTGATGAAAACCTGCATAGCAGCCTTTTCTCCGCATCAGAGGTAAAACAGATTCAAATTGCTAGAACAATTCGCCATAATAGTAGAGGAATTATCAGTCTGGAAGCATTCCGAGATTCGGATGGAAAATACAGTCATGAAAATTTTTATCACTGGAACGACCAGTTTCAACAAGAAATTTTTCTAACAAATGAAATAACAGTTTTTTGCAATTCAAAAACCGAAAGCTTATACATTTGCTTAAAAGCGAAGAAGATTGCTGTGCCAGCATTAACAGTCTACCTCATTTTTCAATTGTAAACACTTTTCCTAAAATGTTCATCTCTTTAGTATTAGCTATTATTGGTGCGTCTTGGTAACAACTATTGTGGAATCTTGACCCCATAACAAGAACACATGTATAATCAATTACTCAAATCAAAAAATGAACGCCGAGAACAAAACAAAATGATTGAAGAAAAATAGTCCTTAAAAAGTCAATTGTTTAAAAAAATTAAAAAAGTTGTCTTGAGTACAAGACCAAAAAATACAAAACGTCTCAAGTTCGAGACTAAAAAAAGAGAGAGAAAAGAATTGTCTTGAATACAAGGCCAACAAAAAACATAACGTCTCGAGTTCGAGACTAAAAAAAGAGAGAGAAAAAACTTGTCTTGAGCACGAGACCAAAAAATGTCTTGAATTCAAGACCAAAAAAAGACACCGTCTCGATTTGGAGACCAAAAAAATTGTCTTGAGTTCAAGATCAAAAAACGGGAATGTCTCAAATTCGAGGTAAAAAAAAGAAACGAAAAAAAGGAAAAATCCTGAAATCAAGATAGAAGATATCGAGAAACTTTTTAAATTTTTTTATTCAAGGTAGCGGGTGACGAGATTCGACAGATTGGTGAATTTTTGTACTACATGCCAGAATTGTGGGAAATTATTTCCGAGATTTTCCCGGATTGTACTTAGTGGAATATTGTCTGTCGCGGACTCGGAAAGTATCTACGCTAGAACATCTGGCACCAGCCAAAATTCGGTCGCGTGCTCTGCAGACTGAAGCCGAACTGCAACCAGTGCTTGCAGTTAGACAAATAAAAGAATACTAACTTTTCACTTCAAAAAGACCTCGTCGAGCTTCGACGGAAACTGGATAACCATTGCAACAGGATCAAAGAGGCGACAGAAGAAGTATTGGGCATATGGAGCGCTAAGTGTGAGGCATCACAAGATAATTTAGAGGCAGCAGCAGCCAGAAATTACTAACAGGAGCAATCCATTGAGGTATTGAATCAAGAGTTGACCGATTTGAAAGTCAAAGCTAATAGGAAGGGCGAAGCCACCAAAAATGAAGAAAATGAAGGACCAATTGAGGTCAGAGCTTGAGCACCTGGAACACTACAACCGGTTTTTGACCAACGATTGCCGAAGAAGGGGTTCGCTCATTGATTGACAAAAGAGTTCTCCGAGAAACGAAAAAGCCAAAACAAAGACCACGGAGAAATGTTTATTCGAGGTTCGGTACAAAAACATTATGAACCAACCTGCAACGCCGTATGAGATTTTGTTGGTAAAAAGTTCTGCTTCAAAAGATGAGATCAAGAAACACTGCCACAAAATGAGGCGCATCCTGATGCTGGTGGAGACAAAGAGTTCTTCCATACCATCAAGCGGGCATATCAAATTCTGAAAACTGAGGCGGCATGGGAAGCGTACAGCATATTTGGTCTTGACGAGGCAGAAAATTTATGAACAACCGAAACTGATAATTGAACTGTGAATGAAAATATTGTCTGATTTTGAGCGAGTGGTGCTCTCTATACTTGTTATAAGGGGGAAGTGTAAGTGTCACACGTATATAAAAAAGATGTACTAAAAACCATGGGTTTCAAAATTAAAGATGTAGCTGAGAAATTGTTTTATTACCTGATTTATGGATGGTTGATAGGTGTCAGAAAAGTAAATAGACCTTTGATTAGACAAAGCTTGGGCTTCGAGTGAAATCACTGAAACTCACATAACTTTGTCGACATGGATAACTTAACGCGTTGACAGGACCGATACCGTGTACCGAACAAAGCGAGGATTAATTTCATTCATTGAACACCAAGCTTACCATCAGAGCTAACCACTCTATTAAATCTTAATTTATTTAAACCAACTTTTCTTTATCTTGATTTACTTAATATTGTAACCTATAACTTTGCATTTTAACCAAGTACCACGCTCAATTAGCCAAAGACATAGAGTGGCGGCAGAGATTAAAAGTACAAAGAAAACAACTCTCCAAATACTATTGAGCGTTGTACTGATTTTTAAAAGAAATCTTTCTTTAGCGTGTGTTTAGTGTCGGCTTCAGCTTGCTGATGTTTATAGCTTCGATAAACATTAGTTTTTCTACTGTCCGACAGGCGTCCAAAAATTTCCATTCAATACCATTCGTGGCGCCACTACATTCAACAAGATGTTGACCCATTGGGGAATCTTTCTTTAGATGTTCTGAAAAAAATTAACTATTATTCCTGTCTCAACTATTATTCCTGTTTTTGATGCCATTGAGGGGTTTTTTATTTTCTTTGCTCCCATTTACGTTGATGTCAGGAAAACCAAATCCCCGTCCATGTTTTTTTCTAGGCTAAATTGCAAGTTTTTTTTGTAATGAATTTGCAAATTTTAAGCACTTGTGTGGATCACCAGTAACTGTGCCCAAGATGTCATCCACATACCTTTTGAACATTTTCCCCTCAACCTGCACCTCTGTCTGTTGATTGCTGCAATACGTACAAATCCAAACAACATCCTGCGATTAAACCAATCCAAAAGCATCACCCCATTTCGTTTTGTCATGCACAAAGTGTTTTTTGCCCTAGTAACCTCATCTAGCTGCAATTAATGAACTGAGTTTTTAAAACAATGCCTTAACAATGATGTAATTCCAGATTTTTTGAGGTTTCGCGTTTCTAAAATTGAAATTTTTTCTGAACAAGCTGTGCACAGTTTGCATTTAAAGCTCCTGAAACAAGAAATAAACCGTGCGGAGAAAGGCCGTAAAGTGTTCACGGAAAAACTTGAGACAGATAGGAGTAATTTTAGGGACCACAACTGATGCCATCCGTTGTTAGCAGCATTAGGCGTGAAATGAGGAATCACTCCGCAATGATTCAAAACAGACCTAATGGAAAACTTGATAAACTGTCAGAAAGACAGGATAGACCACTGTGGAGGGGCTCCCATAGTAATGTTGTGATAATGGATGGCCGCGAACTTCCAAAGTTTGTGTTTGACATCCTATCGTTGGGACCTGAACACCTTGTGAGAGACAAGTTTAATGAGGTGTACTTCCATGCAGACGTAGACAAACTTGTACGTGATTTAAGCGAGAATTACACTGAGGGTGAAAAACTTTGTGAAATTGAGGCGTCCGCAAAATGGGATGCAGAAAATGTACGCGAAACCCCAATGGATAGAGGGGTCAAAAAAGTGCATGATTACCTAAAAAGCAATGAGTTGCTGGCATTATCATTTGACAAAGGCTGCGGTTTCTGTGTGATGAAGAAGTCAACGTACAGGGAAAAACTTGATGAGGTGCTGAACTCAGATCAGTCTCAAAAAATCAATGGAGCAAAAGATGAAATTGTGATCAAAAATGAAAAACAGATCATTAACAGCCTGCAAAAACTATTGAAGCAAGGGAAAATTAGTGACAAAATTTATCAAAGACTCAGGTCAACAGGTTCACAACCAGCGAGGCTTTATGGCATGGCAAAAGTACCTTAAAAAACACCTCTCCGACCTGTTTTTTTGATACCTGGTAGCAGCTACAAAAACTTAAACAGATTTCTGACACCATTTTTCCAGAAACTACCGGGCGCAAACATTGAAAACAACACGCAAGGTGCTAGAAAGGCCTTAGAGTGTCTCACTCTTGAAGATGACGAGCAGATGGTATCTCCTGACGTAAAAAGTTTGTACACCATTGTTCCTGTTGGAGAGGCTATAGAAATTGCTTTAAGAGGACTCTATTCAGGCAATCTAGCTCCAGATATCCCAAGGTCCGCCATGAAAATTTGCTAAAGCTTGCGGTGACGAATATTCATTTCAAATGTAATGGGATCTGGTATGTACAATCGGATGGTCTGGCTATGGGTGCATCACTGGCTGTAATACTAGCAAACGTGTGGTTGAAATCGTTTGAGGCATCACCGCAAAAACAAGAGTTCAGTGAGAATTTTTCCAGATCCGACCAAAACGGGAAGTGCAAAGACTGTAACCGGAGAGTAACTTTCCGAGGAAGAGGAGTAAAATGTGAGTCATGCAAAATCTGGTTTCATGCAAGATGCCAAGAGATATCGAATGAGGAATACGGCAACATGCAGGATGACCAATTAAGAACAACACCAAAAGAGCATGAAGAAAGCAAGATTAGATCTAATGATAAGCCAACTATTTTTCTACAATACAGAGGCAACGTTACTCAAAACTTTGCAAGCAAATTGAAGAAGCTATGCAATTGCAAGTGGTTTTTATGACGCGGAAATTAAGATCATGCCTCCCCACCCTGAAATCATCTTTCGATAGAGACCTGAAATCCCACGTGGTTTATGAGATTAAATGTAATGAATGCGGATCCATCTATGTTGGGCAAACAATCCGGAATGTTACCACAAGGACAACAGAACATCAAAAGAAGGATTCACAGGTGGGTCAACATCTGGTTGAATGTCGTGGCGCCACGAATGGCATTGAATGGAAATTTTTGGACGCCTGTCGGACAGTAGAAAAACTAATGATGATCGAAGCTATATACATCAGCAAGCTGAAGCCGACACTAAACACACTTGATGAATATAGGGGGCGGGAACTCACGTTTAAATATTAGTTCAAATCATAATTTTGACTAAATTAGGATACATAGGGCAGAAAAAATTTTAATATTTTAACTTCTAACTGCATTTTAACCAAGTACCACGCTTAATTAGCCAAAGAGAGAGTATTGCGGAGGTGTGGCTACTATAGTACCCTAGTTTTATTTTTATCATAATAATAAATATTTGTTCAAATTTTAATTTTGACTAGGTGGTCGCGTTCACACAATCAAATAACAAGTTTACCCCAGATTGGCGGGGTAGGGGCCCGGCCAGATAGTATTCCTTTAACTAAGGATCCAGGGTGCAAAAACTTTTACGATCTCGGAAACTTGATGAAACCTTTTATGAGACTTTGCATGCGGTCCCGAAATGGTGAGAAAATGATAAGTCGATAAGGTCAGATCTCCCAAATATGCTTGTGAGAAGAGATATTGCCGGTTGGGGGGGTCAAAAACCGACTTTTTGAGAAAAGTCATCCCCGCTCGCACTTTTTTAAAATTTTTTCATTTTTTTTGTTGTGCAGTTCCATCAAGCACAGGTAGGAGTGTTATAGCCCGCAGAGAAGTCGGAAGTAACAAAAGTCAAAATTTTTCAAAAAATCGTGATTTTTGACAATTTTTTCGTGATTTTTGACTTTTCTCGGAAATGAATGACTTTTGGACTTTGACCTTTATGGTAAAAGTTGCCTGTCGTCGAAAAGTAGTGGGGGTCACAGAAGTGTAGTTTTGGCGTAGGAGCACTCTAAACGTCATTTTCGATCAACGTTTTTTTAACGGTTGGGGGGCACAAGGGCCCTTTTCATAAGGAGTTTACTGCTAAACTAAAATAGCTATTGATGTTCTGTAAAGTTCAGTCGGTCATCCAAGTAGTTAGTAATGCACGCGATGAATAAAAAACGCAAAAAAACTTAAAGTTTTTGAAAAAATTGAAAATCAATTTTTGAATTTTTGACACAATTTTTCGAAAATTTGACCAAAAAACGCTTAAGTCCGAAAAAAATTAAACTTTCGAAAAAGTGATTTTTGATGTCAAAAACGTGCTTCTCGGGTGAAAATTAGTACTGGCTGATATATTTTGCCCAAAAAATCAAAGAAAAAACGCTTTTTCAAAAATTTTGAAAAATTTGCGATCTTATGATTTTTTCATTATAAGGCAAAATCGGGACTGGCTGAGGGGCTTGTCCCTGAAGACAGTCCCCACATTAAACAGAAGGACATGATGATGCTGACCCTAGAAAACTCATTCCTAGCCGGAACGGCTCGGCCAGGTACACTTTGATGATATGACAAAGAGAACAAATTTTGTGCTTTCCTATCTTCAGTTTGATTGAAAAGCATATCAGATTTCTTGTTTTAGAGCAGGCAGTCAACGCAGTTTGGCGAACGCGTGGCACTACTGTGAGCGGCAAACACCTGAATAGTTTGACCGCTTGCCGAGAGGCGAAACTCCTGACCCGCTCTAGATGATGACACATAGGGCAAAAAACATTTTGTGAATGACAAAACGAAGTTTGCAAAACCTCCAAAAGAGGGATACTTAAGTTTAGGGCAAATTCGGAATAACCCTTAAAATACAAGAACATGGCCAAAATCGAAAAATCCGGAATAGGAATGTTTTTAAGTAAATTGATAACGGATGTAAATATGAGTTGTAAATAAGCTACATATTGTACATATGGAAAAATTTTTGATTGAATTTTTTAAAATAGTTCCTAGAATTGTTTTAAGTGTGGTCTCAGACAAATGTAAATACATATTTTTTTTATCTTTTAACAATTTGTAAAACAGCTTTAACCTGACGATGAACGTAAAGTTCGAAAACGTTTGTTTTAAATATCGGAAATAATTTTAATTTGACAAATCGGTTTCTTTTGCAATAATAATAGATATATTAGTAGTAGTGTGACTGCCTATCCACAACTTGCTTGTGGAGCGGCGACCTGTGTGCATATACGCCATGGTGAATGACATGCGTTCTTTGGGTTAGGGGCAAGGAGGGCGGATTATTCTGTGCAGTGTTCGTGTAGGACTGATGGTATTAATTCCAGCCATTTGGCTATCTCTTGGTCTTTCCCACAGGTCAATCACGTAATGATATTCCCTCTCCTCAGCCCGAGCCTAACCCTGTAATCTTTCCGTAAGTAACAGTATGCTCTGTCATGCTTATAATCTGTTGAACTTGTTCATGCCTTGATACGTTCAGTAAGACTTTGCATTGTGAACTCAACACGTTTATGAGAAAGTTGAACCGATCTCCCGTGGGACTGAGCATACCGGTACTTACGGAGAAATGACTAACTTCTATCTGGATTATCTCTGTAAGTAAGATTGTCCGTTTATCGAAATTATTATGAGTCGATTAATTTTAAAGATTTTCCGTTTATCCAGATGATTATGCGTCGATTAATGTAAAAGTCATGAGAAACGACCAAAGTTATGTTGAGTAAAATTGGCTTCTTGAACGGATAGTTTACCATGTGAAATTGTTTTTTGTGCGTTTCCTTTTGTCAAGATTGTATATTCCCTATTTTGAAAACTATGAAGAAAAGTTAATTTTACAGGCCATTGAAATAAACCAGTGCCATTGCCATAGCTTTTGCATATTTTGAGGGACGATCTTTAAGACCATGTAAGTGAATAATGACATGCGTAAGTTTTGTATGGAATATATCAACAAAGAAAATTCTAACCTCATCTAAACGATCCAGTTGCCAAGGTTCTATATTTTAGAAGAATGCAACTCTGACGTGTATAATAACATGACCCATGTCGCTGTCAGGAGAAGAGTTTTCTCGACTACAGGTAATTCCGATTTCTGTTATATAGCAGTGCTGGGGCTTGGCTTATGAGATTAGTGTTTGATGGAAGTTATTGCCTCTAAGTAAACTCTCTTAGACAGTGATGGAAAGGTTTTAATGTTCAGGGTCAGATCTTGGATCTCCGAAAAGCTAACTACGAACTCAAAGAGAAGCTTGACAAGCAAACAACAGGTTAGAAATTTTAGAGATTTTACAAAAAATTTTCCCAAAGCATGTTGTTGTTTGCGTTCTAGAGAATAATGGCCTGAGAGAAATTCTACAAAGGCAGAAAGTTGAGCTAACTAAGAACAAGGTATGTGTTGGCGATGGGTTTACTAAATTTTAAAGCTTGACAATTCTTATATACTTATTACAATAGGTCCAAGGTTCACTTTTGTCTACAATCAGCAAAGTTGGCCGTAATCAAGATGCGGAGCAAATCAGTCAAGAGAGAGATAAGCTGCAACAAAAATTGCAGCAACAAGAAGAGGAATTCAAACTTCAGAACAACACGCTCATAGCCGAAGTGGAGAAGGTTTGGGCCCTCAGCCTCTTGTCTATTTCGGATTATAACCTTGAAAATATTGACATCCGGTAGAGTGCATTTGAGCCAATGAGGGTCTTTAAGTCCAGCAATAAAAGCGGAGTGGGTTATAATAAGAGCTAACGCAGGATTAATCTTCGTGTAATTCTACCTATAAAGTTTTGACGTTTTTTTCAAGCGAGATTTTACGCTTCATTTCCTTGCTTTAGCTACAAAGTGATAACAATGCCTTGTTGAAGCAAATAAGTGATCTGCAGTCAGATGCCGAAGGCAGCCAGTCTTCTCTTGAAGTCAGGAGGTTGCAGCTGGAAAACGCCACTCTGCGTAGTCGCATTCAAAATGGTTGGTCCCCACAACTTTTTGAGATATGATTCGTTTAACTAATGTCAGTTTGCAGAAAGATGATTGAATCCATGCACGAGCGCCGTCTAATCGCCCGTTCTCAATTTTCAGCGAAAATTGTAAATAGGTATCAAGGTTGCCGTTAATTTTTAACACGGATCTCAACTTACAACACATTGTTTAATGTGGTTTCACCATAGTACTTGCAGCATGGATTGAACGCTTGTTACTTGTTTACTGTAATGATTGAATGACTATACCTGTAAATGTTACAGGTGACAGTGAAGTGGTGACGGAAGAAAATTCTGAATGTGCATGTAAGTTAACCTCGAATCTTGACTGCGAACTGTTTTCCTGTTCTGCTGTGATTTTGTCATGTTTTGTTTACAGCTGAATGTTCTTCGGCCGCGGATGTGGATGGCATGATGCTAATGAACAACGAAGAGAGGCGAATGATATCTGACCAAATGAGGGATGCGCAGGTCGGTAAACTATGTATATCGCAATTTTACTAAATGAGCTATGCAAGCGTTAGAGAATTATGAGTCGATCTCAAATGATATCAGTTTTTCAGCAGTAAATCGATAGCATTGTGTGATATCCGATTACTTTGAGATAAAACTAGGCCTTTTCCCGTTATCAATAAAACAACGAATTATTTAAAATGTTAGTTGAGAACTTAGATATACAAACACGCAGTCATGATCGTTATAAAAAGCTATATCATGTTTCAGGCTTCATATAAAACAGAAAATGATAAGTTGAAATCGGAGGTAGAAAAGGTAAGTAAATTATCCTACGTAATTTGATATGCTTTTTGGTTATGCATAAAGATTGCAAATGTTACTGTTTCATTTTAGCTGCAAGAGAAAGTGCGCAAAAAGCAGGAAAGCATAGTTCTATTGCAAGAGGAGAAAGAGCACCTCTATAATGACAATGCGAGGTTGCAGGAGGAAATAAAACACATGGCAATTGACAAACAGAGGGAAATATTACAAGAAAAAGAAAATTTAAACAAAGTGATCAGCCTAAAAAGTGACGAGGTCGATCAGCTGAAGTCTTTCTCAACCAATAGGATTCGAGAGTTGGAGAACATTATTTCATCACTAAATAGAGAAGTAAGCTTGAAATGTATCATGTTTAAATTTGAGAATTCAACTTGAAAGTACGTTTTACTGACATAGAGAGCAGAAACTCGACTTATCATAGCTGTGAAGCTGTAAGCTGAGCGTAGCTATTTGCGGTGCTCTTGATTTTTGCGGTGCTCTCCTCTTTTTTAAATGCTATTCTCTAAGTGTAGAATTTATCGGTCATTTGTTAGCAGTTGACCCGACGTTATTTGGTTATTAATAACCGCAAAGCAAAAACTGGGGCCCTTATTAGCTTTCTCTTGGTTTTTAAAATTCAAAGAAGTTGAATTGTATTGGGGAGCTGGTTTTTTTAAGATCTGTTCACTCATTTGCACGATGTTTGAAGTCAAATTTGAATAGTGATTTTGGTAACGTTGAAAAGGGAAATGGAGCGAGAAAGCGAGTGGTTATGCGGCGTGAACTTTTGTCTGTCGAATTTTCAAGTAGAGTGAGAAAACGGTGTTTGAACAAAACGGTGCTTTCTCGATTGTGATTTTTTGTTCACGTGCGGCAATTTGACATAGATTTTCTGTTTTTTTTTTAAGTTTTTTCCTCAATTCACTCATAGTCCGTTCTAGGTCTAGTTTTTTGTGTGGTCGATGAAAATTCTTTGATTTGTACGTCAGGACTTGTCCTGCTATGTTTTTTTTTCGTCAAGATTGTTGTTACGACCATATGACGTCACCACAATCACTTCAAATCTGCTTTTTATTCGTTCGTTCATGCAATTTTAACTAACTTGCGTGCGTGACGTCGTTTTTCGAGCTCAGTGTAGCGATTTTTCTATAGCTCTGAAGCTGTAAGCTGAGCGTAGCTATTTGCGGTGCTCTTGGTTTTTGCCGTGCTCTCCTCATTTTTAAATGCTATTCTCTAAGTGTACAATTTATCGGTCATTTGTTAGCAGTTGACCCGACGTTATTTGGTTATTAATAGCCGCAAAGCAAAAACTTGGGCTCTTATTAGCTTTCTCTTTGTTTTTAAAATTCAAAGAAGTTGAATTGTATTGGGGAGCTGGTTTTTTTAAGATCTGTTCACTCATTTTCACGATGTTTGAAGTCAAATTTGAATAGTGATTTTGGTAACGTTGAAAAGGGAAATGGAGCGAGAAAGCGAGTGGTTATGCGGCGTGAACTTTTGTCTGTCGAATTTTCAAGTAGAGTGAGAAAATGGTGTTTGAACAAAACGGGGTTTTCTCGATTGTTATTTTTTGTTCACTTGCGGCAATTTGACATAGATTTTCTGTTTTTTTTTTAAGTTTTTTCCTCAATTCACTCATAGTCCGTTCTAGGTCTAGTTTTTTGTGTGGTCGATGAAAATTTTTTGATTTGTACGTCAGGACTTGTCCTGCTATGTTTTTTTCGTCAAGATTGTTGTTACGACCACATGACGTCACCACAATCACTTCAAATCTGCTTTTTATTCGTTCGTTCATGCAATTTTAACTAACTTGCGTGCGTGACGTCGTTTTTCGAGCTCAGTGTAGCGAGTTTTCTATAGCTCTGAAGCTGTAAGCTGAGCGTAGCTATTTGCGGTGCTCTTGGTTTTTGCCGTGCTCTCCTCATTTTTAAATGCTATTCTCTAAGTGTACAAATTATCGGTCATTTGTTAGCAGTTGACCCGACGTTATTTGGTTATTAATAGCCGCAAAGCAAAAACTTGGGCTCTTATTAGCTTTCTCTTTGTTTTTAAAATTCAAAGAAGTTGAATTGTATTGGGGAGCTGGTTTTTTTAAGATCTGTTCACTCATTTTCACGATGTTTGAAGTCAAATTTGAATAGTGATTTTGGTAACGTTGAAAAGGGAAATGGAGCGAGAAAGCGAGTGGTTATGCGGCGTGAACTTTTGTCTGTCGAATTTTCAAGTAGAGTGAGAAAATGGTGTTTGAACAAAACGGGGTTTTCTCGATTGTTATTTTTTGTTCACTTGCGGCAATTTGACATAGATTTTCTGTTTTTTTTTTAAGTTTTTTCCTCAATTCACTCATAGTCCGTTCTAGGTCTAGTTTTTTGTGTGGTCGATGAAAATTCTTTGATTTGTACGTCAGGAGTCGTCCTGCTATGTTTTTTTTTCGTCAAGATTGTTGTTACGACCATATGACGTCACCACAATCACTTCAAATCTGCTTTTTATTCGTTCGTTCATGCAATTTTAACTAACTTGCGTGCGTGACGTCGTTTTTCGAGCTCAGTGTAGCGAGTTTTCTATAGCTCTGAAGCTGTAAGCTGAGCGTAGCTATTTGCGATGCTCTTGGTTTTTGCCGTGCTCTCCTCATTTTTAAATGCTATTCTCTAAGTGTACAATTTATCGGTCATTTGTTAGCAGTTGACCCAACGTTATTTGGTTATTAATAACCGCAAAGCAAAAACGGGCTCTTATTAGCTTTCTCTTGGTTTTTAAAATTCAAAGAAGTTGAATTGTATTGGGGAGCTGATTTTTTTAAGATCTGTTCACTCAATTTCACGATGTTTGAAGTCAAATTTGAGTAGTGATTTTGGTAACGTCGAAACGGGAAATGGAGCGAGAAAGCGAGTGGTTATGCGGCGTAAACTTTTGTCTGTCGAGTTTTCAAGTAGAGTGAGAAAACGGTGTTTGAACGAAACGTTGCTTTCTCGATTGTGATTTTTTGTTCACGTGCGGCAATTTGACATAGATTTTCTGTTTTTTTTTTTAAAATTTTTTCTCAATTCACTCATAGTCCGTTCTAGGTCTAGTTTTTTGTGTGGTCGATGAAAATTTTTTGATTTGTACGTCAGGACTTGTCCTGCTATGTTTTTTTCGTCAAGATTGTTGTTACGACCACATGACGTCACCACAATCACTTCAAATCTGCTTTTTATTCGTTCGTTCATGCAATTTTAACTAACTTGCGTGCGTGACGTCGTTTTTCGAGCTCAGTGTAGCGAGTTTTCTATAGCTCTGAAGCTGTAAGCTGAGCGTAGCTATTTGCGGTGCTCTTGGTTTTTGCCGTGCTCTCCTCATTTTTAAATGCTATTCTCTAAGTGTACAAATTATCGGTCATTTGTTAGCAGTTGACCCGACGTTATTTGGTTATTAATAGCCGCAAAGCAAAAACTTGGGCTCTTATTAGCTTTCTCTTTGTTTTTAAAATTCAAAGAAGTTCAATCTAGGTCTAGTTTTTTTGTTTAGTCAATAAAAGTTCTTTGAATTGTATGCCAGGACTTGTTCTGCTATGTTTTTTTTTTCGCCGTCGAGGTTTTTGCTACGACCATGATGTCACAATCATTTAATTGCTTTTCCATTCGTCCATGCTGTTTCAACTGAATTGCGTGCGTGACATTTTTTTTACTTTTAGTGGAGAGAGTTTTTATTCATTCGCGTGAATAAATTTTCGGTCACACGTGACTTTCTTAACTCTCAAAAATGAGTTCCTGATTCTGAAATTGACTTTTGTTCATTTCAAATAAGGTCAAGTGAGTGTGTGTCACTTTAATTGAAGATTCCTGAGAGCAGCTAATTAAGCAGCAAAATTTGTACAGTTTCTTAATCTAAAATCTCAGCATTCAATAAAATGATTTCTTTGAGACTGCTGATCTACAACGTTTTTGTTGCTGTTTTCTGGCAATCTGCCACCTGTTATTTGTTTGTATCAAATTTTTATGATTACTAATCCGATTTAGTCAGTTTTGTCCAATTCTTCTGTTTTGTTTGTATTTGGGTTTTATTTGTATGTCTTTGTGTACTGTCTGGGATTTAAATTTCTTGTGAGAGTTTTTTTGTCGTTAAGTGTTTGACATTTAAAGGAAATTTGTTTCATAAGTGCAGTTTTAACAATATTTTGGCAATTTTTTAAAAAATATATTCACTGTTTCAAATGTTTGCGCAGTTCTTTATTTTTTGGACATGAGAATAGCTGTATTTTTCCTAAGCCTAGAATGCGAAATAATGAAATGTGTTTGGATCTTTATTCAATTTCATTTTTAACTTTCAAAAGTTACGAACTTGTCTTCTTGTTTTTATCATGTGTCTGCGTTTTCCTCATTTTAGGATGTCATTCTAAGATTCTGGTAGGACCTATATTTTATTCGGTATGCTTTTATTTTCCGCTTTAACTTTTACAAAAATTTTTCAATTTTTTGCTTAGCAATTGGATGTTTTTGACTGATATTTTAATGAAGTTCTCTTAATGTCAGAGTTATGACTTAAGATTAAAATTTGTGCAACTTTTTTTTTCGTCATTGTTTTTGTTTTAGCTTGTACCTGTTTTGATTTTAGCGCACAGAGAATAATTGTTGTAAGACTTTTTGCCTCTGAAAGGTGTTATTGATAGAGTGACCAATTAATATAGATAACCCTTCTTAGCCGTTTGTTTGTCCATTTGTCTAATTTTGTGTAATTTGGTTTTGTCTAGAAATACTTTGACGGATGCTGCCTTACTATGTAAACCTCTGATATCACAAAGTTGTTTGGGAGGCTAATAATGCGTTTGAAGTTTTTTTTATTTATAGTTTTTTGTTAACTTTCTGTCTTTTCCGCGCGGATTTTTTTTAAAAAGAAATCAATGTGTATGGCAACGTAATTTTGCTAATTGATTCATTGATCGCCTCTTTTTGACGCCAGTTTTTTTTTAATAATTGTACACGTACTAATCCGATTTTGGTGGTTTTTATCCAAATTTTTCAAACTATTCCAAAGTTTTTTTGTGGGGTTCACTTAAAAGAAAAATTCTTTCAGTGCACCATCAGGGATTTTAGATTTGTCTTATTTCTAATTGAATTTTTTTGGCTTTTTGTATTTAATATTCAGTGAAAATTTTTCGTGTACTTTTTAACAATACCTTGATAGTTTGTTTGGCTAAGTGTTTCAATGTATCGAATCTTTGAGTTGTTTTCTGGTTTTCTGATGATCATTCCTTGTTTTTCTACTTTAGTTTTTTGTCAATTTGATTTTTAACTTTCAGAAATTAAGAGGTAGTGGGTTTGTTTTTCAATTTGTGAATTTTCCCCATTCTGTCTTGTGGCATTCTAATATTTCAACTAAGAACTGAAGTTTTAGTCGATCTGCTTTTAGTTTTAGTACAAAAAGTTACGATTTTAGCCTTTTTAAAATTTTTTCAGGTTTTGCTTTACAAGTTCATTAAATTTTATGAACCTAAATTCATTAAGAAGTTTTGAAGTAATATTTTAAGTGGTTTTTTTGTCCCGAGTTTCATTATGTATCATTCAGTTCAGTTTTTGAATATTAGCTGACTTGTGATTTTGCAATGTGTCTTTCGGGTCGCCGAGTTAATTGCAGATGTGCAATTTCGGGAAACCATTATCTTTGGAATTTGTCCATCCTAAGAATTTTGCCCTTTTTAATATACGAAATATGACATTTTGAGGTATCAAGATTTCACTGTCAGTTCTTTCTGTCATAATTTTTTGACAGATTTTGGACTGTGCGGCTGTTTTCGATGTTTTCTGAATGATATTGTAATCGTTTTTCTAGCTGTAAGCTGAGCGGAGCTATATTGTGGTGATCTTGGTTTTTTACAATCCAAGAATTGGATTGTATTGGGGCTCTTGTCTTTTTGTTTTGTTTTCACTTATTCTTCAATGACTTTGATCTTTCAAAACGGGATAAACAGGTAAAGAGATGGGCATTAACTTTCATTGGAGGCTTTAGTAGTCGTTCAAGTGCTTAGTTGTCCCGACTATCATGACTATATTTCGATCATGCGTTACCAACCTCACCCAGAAAATCGATCTTTGCACTATGAAAACTTAAATTTACTTTAGTATATTGTTTAATAGCCGCCCTCATCTTCTCAGCCGGCTATTATAGCGCTCCTATTTTTTTTTACAATTCAAAGAATTTGAATTGTATTGGGGCGCTGTCTTTTTTTTAAGATCTGTTCACACATTTTCATGATTTTTGAAGTCAAATTGGAGTAGTGATTTTGGTCACGCCGAAATAGGAAATGGAGCGAAAAGCGAGTGGTTTTGCGGCGTGAATTTTTTTCGCTGTAATTTTAAAGTGGAGTGAGAAAACGGTGTTTGAACAAAAATTCGGTTTCTCAGTAGTGGTTTTTTGTTCACATGCGGCAATTTCACTCTGATTTTTACTGTTTTTTTTTTTCGATTTTTGGATCGGATTTTTTTCCAAATGGTTTTCCCAATCCATTCACAGCTCACTCTAGGCCTAGTTTTTTGTTTGAATTAAATTTTCATTCCTCGCTAGTGGTTTTTTTTGTTCACATGCGGCATTTTGATATTGATTTTCTGTTTTTTTCTTATTTTTTTTATCTGATTTTTTTTTAAATGGTTTTCTCAATTCACTCATAGTCCATTCTAGGTCTGGTTTTTCGGTATAGTCAATGAAAATTCTTTGAATTGTACGTCAGGACTTGTCCTGCTATGTTTTTTAACTTCGTCGAATAAAAAAATGTTTCGCTTTACCTCATTTTGCCGCTTTTTCAACATTTTGCGTGATATCTTTTTGACTTCTCTAGGCTAGTTTCTCTCTTCTCTCATTCTGCTAAAAGTGATTTTGAACATAGGTTGCTCAGCAAAGCAATTCAAAATGAACAGATTCAGTATAAAAAATTGAAGTCAGAAGTAGAAACGGGATAAACCCATAAAGCCCAATTTTAGATGCCCGCTATTTGAACGTCGTTCCTATAAGTCTTAGTTACCATATCTAATGCTTATTGGTATTGATAGTAGCCCCTGTAGCCTCTCTCTGAGAAACAGAAGTACGTTATGTTCAACTACGAAATGCCATCAAAATAAATCGGACTTAAAAAATGTTTTTGTACAAAATTTTTTTTTTCAATATCTTCTATTCTTTCAATCCCAATCATGCTTATTGGAATCAACGGCGGCTATTTTCCGGCAATCTGCCGGGTATGTTTTTAAGAGGCGTCGATAACTTTTTCAACTCATTTTTATATCTGTTTATATCAGTATTTTACTGTGCGGAAGTCTTCTTCGCAGCTATTCCGGCAATTTGCATTCTATGTTTCGCCCTTGATCGATAATTTAGAGTTTCTGGTTGCTCTAAAGGTTTTTCATTGCTCTGAGATTGAATATAGCAATCAATTTGCAGACAACAGAGACAGTGAATAATTCTTCAAAACAAGCAGCAGAGCTCGAAGTGGCATTGAAAGAGGCGAGTGACAGGTACGACAATCAGTGTATTCTCTACAAGCAGTTGCAGGCATCACACGATGAGTTAGTTGCCACTAATGACTCGTTGAGGTCTCATTCGGAGAGTGTACAGGATGAGCTGGACAAGTTCAAAGTGGAGAATCAGGAGTTCCGAAATGCCCTCGATGTTAGTATGCTCTCACACCCAGTTTTTAGTATCAGGAATAGATGATCCCGAAATCGAAGTGGACGTTAGGGAGTTATTAATAGCCGCACAGTGATAGCTGGGGCTATTATTGGCCTTCTCTTGGTTTTTTACAATTCAAAGAATTTGAATTGTATTGGGGCGCTGTGTTTTTTTTTTAAGATGTGTTCACACATTTTTCAATGACTTTGATCTTTCAAAACGGGATAAACAGGTAAAGCCCAGCGGGCATTAAGTTTCATTAGAGAACCACAGAGTGCTTTAGTAGTCATTCAAGTGCTTAGAGTGGTACAGCTGCTGGGATGGCCTTAATTGAAGGTTAAAATGTCGTTTTTAGGAGTTTTTGGGCTCAAAATGCTGCAATTTTTCATGTTTTTGTTGTGATTTTTTTAGTTTTTTGTTTGATTAGTCTTATGTTGAAGTTTTTAAAAGTTGACGAAGGCCTTTTTCGAGACAAATTTACTTTTTATGACTATTTTATGAGCTATATGTTTTGGTTTTAAAAACACAAACACGCAAAATGATACTAATTTTTGCAATTTTTTTCAAGTTTTTTAAAAAATTTGTCATTTTTTGAGTTTTTCCAGCTTCAGGGGCCAAGGAATCTCCTTTGAGGTTTGATAATAGGGCACTGCATAGTTTCTAATAACAACGGATTAGTCTTCAACATTTTAATGTCTCAAATTTGAGCACACTTTTGATAAAATTTGCAATTTTTTTCAAGGTTTTTAAAAGTTTCTGTCAGTTTTTCGTATTTGTCCATTCTCAAGTACCAAAAAACCTATTCTACGGTCTGATGAAAGTTACTGAATGGTTGTTAATTTCATGGGATTTGTTTTCAACAATTTAACCTTTCGAATGTTAGAAATTTCTTGATAAAATTTGCAATTTTTTTAAGTTTTTCCAAAACATTTGTCTTTTTGTCAGATTTTAATATCACGATTTTCCGTAACATTTCATTAAAATTTGCAATTGATTTCTTTTTTTTGAATTTTTTGGTTATTTTCGAGTTAATCGATCTTCAAGGTCTAATGAATTTCTTTCACTTATTGCAGATATAATACTGGACTGATTTCAGAAACGAAAATTGGTTTTGAACATATTTTTAAATAGGTTTATTTAAAGAGATCAAATTTTGCCTTAGGGTAAAAGCTTCTAGAGTTTTAGCAATGAGTATATTTTTGTTCAGTTTTTTTGATTGTTTTAATTTCTCAGTTTTTTGGAGATGAGTTGTTTCTGTTTTCGCTGGCATTGTTCACGTGATCTGCTATTCAGTTAGAGTACTTCTAAGTTTTTCATTCAGTTCTTTGAATTGTATTTCAGGACTTGTCCTGCTATGTTTTTTTTATTTCGTCGTCATGATTTTTGTTACGACCATATGACGTCACAGCCACTTTTTGTTCATTCGTTCATGCAATTTCAACTGAATTGCATGTGTGACGTCATTTTTCGCTCTTAGTGGAGCGAGTTTTTTTTTGTTCATGCGCGTGATTAAATTTTTGGTCACACTTGAATTACCTCACTCTCAAAAATGACTTCCTCACTTTGAAATTGACTTTTATTTACTTTAATTCAAAGAGATAAGGTCAAATGGGTGTGTGTCACTCTAAATGAAGGTTATTTGAGATCAGCTAATAGAGGCAGCAATAACTTATACAGATTTTTAATCAAAATATAACAGATCAGCTTTCAATGAAAAGACAAATTTTTTTGGTCTGTCTTTTTTACTGTCTTTTTAGACTGCCGATCCACGAATCTATTGCGGCTATTTTCTGGCAATCTGCCAGCTATGTTTTGTCTTTTGGTCAGTCGCCGGTGGATATTTCAAACTTGCTTCCGAAACGGGGAATTATAGTGATCAGAATAGCGCCTTGAGAAATTTACAACATTTAAATTTGAGACTGCTTTGGAAGTAATTCCAATTCAGTTTTCTCCTTATTCCTAGAAACTCTGTCTGGAACTATGCAAAAGTTAGAACGATTGAACAGAACCTGTTTTAGGACATGAAGTTGACTGTGGGAAACTTGACGGCTGAAAATGGGAAGAATGTTGCCAGAATTCGACAGTTGGAAGCGTCACTAGAAGAGACAACTGCGGTAAGCGAAAAGGAAAGTCTCCCAATTGTTCTAGAATACTAATCAACTGAACGAGCAATCATTAACATAAAGGACATAAACACTGATTTGCGATCTCATTTAGCCATGTGTGTATCATTTTCAGCTGGCCGAGAAGCGGAAGAACATGATGGAAGACATCGCGAACCAGCATTCAAAAAATCTAGAGAATGTGAAAGCAGAAAATCAAAGTGCAATCAATGCGGAGTCCCAGTTACGCGAGGACCTTAAAGTGAGTCAGTTACAGAACTGCGACTTAGAATCACAAATCCAAAAGGTCGCAGAAGAAAACACGGCACTATCTGGACTCCTGGACCAACTGAAAAAGCAGAACTCAGAGCTACGAAGTAAACTTAGCACTTGTGAGGAGCAGTTGAATGCAGTTAAAATTGAGCTGGGAACCAAAGTGGAAGCTTTAGAATCACAACATTCCAATGCATGCAAGGTATGGCAAAAATTAGATGTGCATTTTTCTGTTTCCCAAGGTTTAGAAAAGTGGCTGCTGGATATTTTTCATACATGGTACTGTAAGTAAACAGGGCTTTTATAATTAAGCTGAACCCAATGGCTTTATTAATAGCCGCCCTCATCTTCTCAGCCGGCTATTATTGCGCTCGTATTTTTTTACAATTCAAAGAATTTGAATTGTATTGGTGCGCTGTGTTTTTTTTTAAGATGTGTTCACACATTTTTCAATGACTTTGATCTTTCAAAACGGGATAAACAGGTAAAGCCCAGCGGGCATTAAGTTTCATTAGAGGCCCAATGTGGGTTTCAGTGGTCCTTCAAGTGCGTATAGTGGTGCAGCTGCTGGAATGGCCATAATTTAAGGTTAAAAGGTCATTTTTAGGAGTTTTTCGGCTCAAAATGGTGCAATTTTTCATGTTTTTTTCTGATTTTTTTAAGATTTTTGTTGATTAGTCTTAGGTTGAAGTTTTTAAAAGCTGATGAAGTCCTTTTGCGAGACAAAATTGCTTGTTATGACCATTTTATGAGCTATTTGTCGTGGTACTACAAACACAAAAACACAAAAAAATACTAATTTTTGCAATTTTTTTCAGGTTTTTTGAAAATTCAGGTTTTGAGTTTTTTAGCCCTAGGTGTCACGAAACCTCCTCTAAGGTTTGATGAAGGTTTTGATGATAGATTACTGCACAGTTTCTAGTGGTAATGGAACGGTTTTCAACTTTTTGACATCATAAATTTTAGCATTTTTTGATAAAAGTTGCATATTTTTCATGTTTTTTGTCATATTTGTTGACATCATTCAAGTTGTTTGAGTCCCAGGAGCAAGAAAACCTCATTAGGGAATGGATAATAAAATACTGAAAAATTTTAGTTGCCATGGAATAGGTTTCAACTTTTGAATATCACAAAATTTAGCAATTTTTTTGAACAAATTTGCATTTTTTTCAAGTTTTTGAAGTTTCAGGGACGAGACAATCTTCTTTGAGGTTTCAGGGACGAGACAATCTTCTTTGAGGTTTTTTAATAAGAAACTGCAAAGTTTCTTGTAACAATGGAATGATTTTTAACTTTTTATGGTCTCGAATTTTAGCATTTTTTTGGTAAGATCTGCAATTTTTTTAATGTTTGCTAAAGTTTTTGTCAGTTTTTGATATTCGTCCATTCTCAAGTGCAAGAAAACCTATTCCACGTTCTGATAAAAAGTTACTCTATGGTTTTAGTTTCAATGGATTTGTTTTCAACAAATTAACCTTTCGACTTTTAGAAATTTTTTGATAGAATTTGGAATTTTTTTCTGCAAGTTTTTTTAGCAAGTTTTTAACACATTTTTTAGCAAGTTTTTATTGACACATTTATTTTTTATTTATTTTTTCTGGCCTCAGTAGCCAGGTAACCGCATCCAGGGTTTGACAGTATGTTTTTAAATAGTTGCTAGGGGGCAATTGAATGGCTTTCAACATTTTAATAGAACGAATTTCTATTTTTTTAAGTTTGAAATTTTTTCTAAAAGTTATTGCCTATCGATCTATGAGCCATTGAGTTTTTTAAATCTTGAAATTGGGTTACTGATTAGCCTCTAGAGACACAGAAATGATTCTGAAGATATTTATATCACGATTTTCAGCAACATTTCCTTATAATTTGCAATTGATTTTTTTTTTCTTAACTTTTTTGGGTCATTCTCGAGTTAATCGATCTTCAAGGACCAATGAATATTTTTCAGGTCTTGCAGATATAATACTGGACCGATTTCAGAATAAATTGGTTTTAACATATTTTTGTAATAGGTGTTTTTAAAGGGAAAAAAATTTTGCCTTAGGTTTAAAAGCTTCAAGAGTTTTAGCAATGAGTTTGTCTTTGATTAGTTTTGATTCTTTTAGTTTCTCAATCCTTTGATGGTTTTTGTGTTCTGGCTGACATTGTCCGATTGATCTGCTGGTCAGGTGGAGTACGTCTGAGTTTTTCATACAATTCTTTGAATTGTATTTCAGGACTTGTCCTGCTATGTTTTTTTTTTACTTCGTCAAACTTTTTTTCGCTTTACCATTTTGCCGCTTTTTCGACATTTTGCGTGAAATCTTTTTGACTTTTCTAGGCTAGTTTCTCTCTTCTCTCATTCTGCTAAAAGTGTATTTGAACATCAGTTGCTAGGCAAAGCAATTCAAAATGAACAGAGTCGGTATAAAAAATTGAAGTCAGAAATAGAAACGGGATAAACCCATAAAGCCCAATTTTAGATGCCCGCTATTTGAACGTCGTTCCTATAAGTCTTAGTTACCATCTCTAATGCTCATTGGTATTGATAGTAGCCCCTGTAGCCTCTTTCTAAGAAACAGAAGTACGTTATGTTACACTACGAAAAGCCATCAAATTAAATCGGACTTAAAAAATGTTTTTGTACAAAATTTTTTTTTCAATATCTTCTATTTTTTCAATCCCAATCATGCTTATTGGAATCAACGGCGGCTTTTTTCGGCAATCTGCCGGGTATGTTTAATGACTGCAAAGCGATAGCTTCGGCTATTATTGGCCTTCACTTGGTTTTACAATTCAAAGTAGTGATTTTGGTCATGCTGAAACAGGAAGCGGAGCATAAAAGCGACTGGTTTTGCGGCGTGAATATTGAATCTATCTATATCTTCTTTCTATCTATCAATATCTATCTTTTAAACGTAACTCGAATACCTATACCACCATGTTTGAGCTGCCCTCTCATTGGGTGAGTCGAGAAGAATCAATAAATTAAGTTCCCTCCCATTGGGTGACATAGTGGTTCAGCTTCAAAAATGAAGCGATCATTCTGCGATATTATCACTCGATCTACTCATCTTCTATATATCTCCCCACTTTTTGGGCGAGCAATTATTAATTTTGGGCGCTATCCCCCTCTCGTTGGGCGGTAAAACATCAAGGTAGCTTCTGTCGCCGTTGGCATCTCGTACCCAGCTCTTGCTACAGGCTCACAGGTCTACCTTTCTTGCTATCAACATTATAGCGTTTCCTCGCATTAGTGTGACTGAAACCGATTTAGCAGCCTGCTGAAAGCAACTGACAAACCAGCTGGGTGAAAACATCTGTTGTCAGTGAGTAGCGCTAATCAATTCAATGTCTTCCTCACCAATTCAGAGTCTCCACCAAATGAATCAAAAGCCATGGGAATGAATTGAGCTCCTAAATCTTTGAGCTCCTAATCTTCAGCATAGCGTTTTGCAGGCATTTTGAAAAAGATCAATGAACGAAAAGTTGCTCTTGCCAAAAGAGTCCATGACCGAAAAGCTACCTATGCCATGAAGGTTAAGACCGAAAAGCTGCCATTGACCGAAAAGTTCCCTGTGCCAAAACGGTAATGCCCGCAAAGCGGCGGATGCAAAAATAGGTCAATGACCGAAAAGCTGCTAATACAAAATGAGTGAGAAGTGCTCTGATGCTTCACAGATAACGACAGAAAAAAATTTCTCTAAGTAAACTCAATTACCGAAATGCAATCGAAGTTGGAAAATTTTCCACATAAAATTGTTTAATTTGGCTAGGTAATGCGACGGGGACAGGTTAGACGATTTATTGCGTTTTCTTTTTCACGTGTGCTTGATCTCAATCTCATAATAGTTTAAACAACTTAGTTTAAACAACTGAATCATATGTTGGCAGTTGTTTTGTTGATAAATTAAGTTATTTTTACTCTCGAACAAAGTACGTTTCTCTCTGTGGCATCTCTTTGATTCTCTTCTTCTTTTCTCTTATTTCTTTCGTTTCTGTCTTTATTATTCTTTATTCGTTTCTGTTCTTTTCTTCTGTTTTTCTTTTTTTCGTTTTTTTTTCTTTTGTCTCTCATGTGTTTCTCTTGCTTTTTTCTGTATTCTTTTTTTTGTCTTTCATTTGTTCTTTTCTGCCTTTTTTCGTTGCTAATTTTTAAATCTTTTTGTTTCTCTTTCATTTCTCTGATTCTTTTCTCTTTTTTTGTCTATCTCTCGTTCTGTTCTTTCCTTTCCGTTCTTCTTTTGTCTTTCTTTTTTTCTTGTTTCTTATTTCTTTCTTATTCTCTTTTCTCTTTCTTTCCTTCTTTTCTTTTTAAAATCTCTTTCCTCTGTTTTATTCTTTACTCTTTCTTTCGTCTTCTTTGTGTATTTTTCTCTTGTTGTTTTTCTTTCGTTTTCTTATTTTTTCTTTCTTTCTTGTCTTTCATTTCTGTTTCTTTTCCTTTCGTATCTCTTTCCTGTCTTTTTTACTCTTTTATCTATCTGCTTCTCTGTTCTTTTGTCTCCTTTCCTTTTCTCTTTCTTATACTTTTTTCTTTTTCTTTCTTTTCTGTGCTTTTGTTTCGTTTTTCCTCTGTTCTCTTTGTTTTCTGTCTTGGTTTTCCTTTTTTTTGTCTTTCAATTCAGCTTTCTTTTCTGTTCTTAATTTATTCTCTGTTGTCTGACTTTTCTTTTTTGTTTCTTTTTGTTTCAGTTCTTTTCTTTCTCTTGTCTGTCTTTCTCGTTTTACTCTTTCTTTTCTGTTCGTTTCTTCTGCATATCTTTCACTTATTTTTTGTTTGTCTTGCGTTTCTTTCTTTTTTGTCGTTTTTCTCCCTTTCCTTTCTCTCTGTCTCTACTGTCTTTTCTCGTTCTGCATTGTTTCTCTTCTCTATTTCGTCTTTTTTCTGTCTTTCTTTTCTCTCTATTTTCTCTCTTTCTTCTCTTTTTTTTCTCTTTCGTTTCTGTCTTTATTATCTTTTTTTCTTACTCTTTTCTGTTCTTTTCTGTTTTTCATTTTTTGTTGTTTTTGTCTCTCGTGTGTTTCTCTTCCGTTTTTGCTTCTATTCTTTCTCTTTTTTTGGGTCGTACTTTTTTTTTCTCTTCTGCCTTTTTCTTACTTTTTTCATTGCTAATTTTTTTAATCTTTTTGTTTCTCTTCATTTCTCCGAATCTTTTCTCTTTCTTTTTTCTTTCTCTCTTTTTCTCTCGTTCTGCTCTTTCTCTTCCGTTCTTCTTTTTTCTTCCTTTTTTCCTGTTTCTTGTTTCTTTTTTTTCTCTTTTCTCTCTTTCCTTTCTTTTTCTTTTTTAGAAATCTTTAGTCTTTCTTTTCTCTTTATTTTTTCTTTCTTTTTTCTGTTGTCTTTTTTGTGTATTATTCTCTTGCCGTTTTTCTTTCAATTTCTTATTTTGTCTTTTTTTCTTGTCTTTCCTTTCTTTTTCTTTTCCATCTTTCGTTTCTCTTTCCTGTCTTTTTTACTCTTTTATCTATCTGCTTCTCTGTTCTTTTGTCTCCTTTCCTTTTCTCTTTCTTAAACTTTTTTCTTTTTCTTTTTTCTTTCTTTTCTGTGCTTTTGTTTCTTTCGTTTTTCCGCTGTTCTCTTTGTTTTCTGTCTTGGTTTTCCTTTTTTCTGTCTTTCATTTTAGCTTTCTTTTCTGTTCTTAATTTATTCTCTATTGTCTGACTTTTCTTTTTCGTTTCTTTTTGTTTCATTTCTTTTCTTTCTCTTGTCTGTCTTCCTCTCTTTTTACTCGTTCTTTTCGGTTACTTTTTCCGCATATCTTTCTCTTATTTTTTCTTTGTCTTCCGTTTCTTTCTTTTTTCTTTCTTTTCTTCTCCCTTTCCTCTGGCTCTGTCTTTTCTCTTTCTGAACTGTTTCTCTTTATTTCGTCTTTTTTCTGTCTTTCTTTTCTCTCTATTTTCTCTCTTTCTTTTCTCTTTTTTTTCCTCTTTCGTTTCTGTCTTTATTATCTTTTTTTTCTTACTCTTTTCTGTTCTTTTCTGTTTTTCATTTTTTGTTGTTTTTGTCTCTCGTGTGTTTCTCTTCCGTTTTTGCTTCTATTCTTTCTCTTTTTTTGGGTCGTACTTTTTTGTTCTCTTCTGCCTTTTTCTTACTTTTTTCATTGCTAATTTTTTTAAATCTTTTTGTTTCTCTTCATTTCTCCGAATCTTTTCTCTTTCTTTTTTTCTTTCTCTCTTTTTCTCTCGTTCTGCTCTTTCTCTTCCGTTCTTCTTTTTTCTTCCTTTTTTTCCTGTTTCTTGTTTCTTTTTTTTCTCTTTTCGCTCTTTCCTTTCTTTTTCTTTTTTAGAAATCTTTAGTCTTTCTTTTCTCTTTATTTTTTCTTTCTTTTTTCTGTTGTCTTTTTTGTGTATTATTCTCTTGCCGTTTTTCTTTCAATTTCTTATTTTGTCTTTTTTTCTTGTCTTTCCTTTCTTTTTCTTTTCCATCTTTCGTTTCTCTTTCCTGTCTTTTTTACTCTTTTATCTATCTGCTTCTCTGTTCTTTTGTCTCCTTTCCTTTTCTCTTTCTTAAACTTTTTTCTTTTTCTTTTTTCTTTCTTTTCTGTGCTTTTGTTTCTTTCGTTTTTCCGCTGTTCTCTTTGTTTTCTGTCTTGGTTTTCCTTTTTTCTGTCTTTCATTTTAGCTTTCTTTTCTGTTCTTAATTTATTCTCTATTGTCTGACTTTTCTTTTTCGTTTCTTTTTGTTTCATTTCTTTTCTTTCTCTTGTCTGTCTTCCTCTCTTTTTACTCGTTCTTTTCGGTTACTTTTTCCGCATATCTTTCTCTTATTTTTTCTTTGTCTTCCGTTTCTTTCTTTTTTCTCTCTTTTCTTCTCCCTTTCCTCTGGCTCTGTCTTTTCTCTTTCTGAACTGTTTCTCTTTATTTCGTCTTTTTTCTGTCTTTCTTTTCTCTCTATTTTCTCTCTTTCTTTTCTCTTTTTTTTCCTCTTTCGTTTCTGTCTTTATTATCTTGCTTTCTTACTCTTTTCTGTTCTTTTCTTGTTTTTCATTTTTTCTTGTTTTTGTCTCGTGTGTTTCTCTTGCGTTTTTCCTTCTTTTCTTTCTCTTTTTTGGTCGTTCTTTTTTTGTTCTCTTCTGCCTTTTTCTTACTTTTTTCGTTGCTAATTTTTTTTAATCTTTTTGTTTCTCTCTCTTCATTTCTCCGATCCTTTTTCTTTCTTTTCGTTTCCTTTTGTCTCTTTCTTTTCTTATATTTTCTCTTTCTTTTCTATCTCATCCTTTTTTCATCTGTTTGTTTGCTGACTTTGTGTTCATTTTTCTTGCTTTCTTTTCTTATCTCTTCTTTTTGTCCTTCTTTTCTCCTTTGCTCTTTTCTTTTCGCTTTCCTTTTTTTCTCCATTTCTTTTCTGTCCTTTTCTCTTTCTCGCTGTCTTTTCTCTCCTTTTTCTGTCTTATCTTTTCTCTTTCTGTTTGTTCTGCCTCCCTTTTCTCTTTTCTTTTTTCCTTCTTTCGTTGCTCGTCTTTTATCTCTTTCATTTTCCTCTTTTTTCACTTTCTTTTGTTCTTTCTTTTCTGATCGTGGTCCTCGTGCTCTTTCTTTTCCGTTCTTCTTTTGTCTTCCTTTTTTTCTTGTTTCTTGTTTTTTTTTTCTCTTTTCTCTCTTTCCTTTCTTTTTTCTTTTTCAAAAATCTCTTTTGGCTTTCTTTTATCTTTATTTATTCTTTTCTCTTTTCTGTTGTCTTTTTTGTGTGTTATTCTCTTGTCGTTTTTCAATTTATTTTGTCTTTCTTTCTTGTCTTTCATTTCTGTTTCTTTCCCATCTCTGGTTTCTCTCTTTCCTGTCTTTTTGACTCTTTTCTCTTTCTGCTTCTTTTGTCTTCTTTCCTTTTCTCGTTCTTATTCTTTTTTTCTTTTTTTTCTCTTCCTTTTCTGTGCTTTTCTTTTCGTTTCTCTTTCGTTTTTCCTCTGTTCTGTTTTTCTGTCTTTGTTTTCCTTTCTTTTTTCTTTTCTAGTTTTCTTTGCTGTTCTTAATTTTTTCTCTTTTCTCTTACTTTTCTTTTTCGTTTGTTTTTCTTTCTGTTCTTTTCTTTTGTCTGTCTTCCTCCTTTTACTCGTTTTTTTCGGTTCGTTTTTTCTGCATCTTTTATTTTTTCTTTGTCTTCCGTTTCTTTCTTTTTCTTTCTTTTCTTTCTCCCTTTCCTTTGTCTGTCTTTTCTCTTTCTGAACTGTTTCTGTTCTCTATTTCGTATTTTTTGTCTTCCTTTTCTCTCTATTTTCTCTTTCCTTCTATCTTTTCTCTTTTTTTTCTCTTTCATTTCTGTCTTTGTTTTCTCTCTTTCGGTCCTCCCTCCTTTGCTCTCGTTTCTCTCCTCTTTCTTTTCGTTTCCTTTTGTCTTTCTATTTTCTCTTTCTTTTCTATCTCGTCCTTTTTTCCCATCTGTTTGTTTGCTGACTTTCTGTTCATTTTTCTGTCTTTCTTTTCTCCTAACTTTTTTCTTTTTCTGTCCTTCTTTTCTTCTTTGCTCTTTTCTTTTCGCTTTCTTTCTTTCTTCATTTCTTTTGTCCGTTTCTCTTTTTTCTCGCCTTCTTTTCTCTCTTTTTTCTGTCTTATCTTTTCTTTCTGTTTGTTCTGTCTTCCTTTTCTCTTTTCTTTTTTCCTTCTCTCGTTTCTCTTCTTTTATCTCTTTCATTTTCCTCTTTTTTGAGTTTCTTTTCGTTCTTTTTTTTCTTTTCTGATCGTGGTCTTTGTGCCTTTCTTATTTTTTCTGTCGTAAGTTTCTTTGTTCCCTCGTGTCTTTTTTCCTTTGTTCTTTCTTTTTTGACTTTCTTTTCTCTCTTTCTGTTCACACTTTCCTCTCCTTTCTTTTTCGTTTCTTTTCTTTAGTCTCTTTTTTCTATTTCATTGCTTTTTTCTTTATCTTTCTGTCTCTGATCTGCTTTTTTCCTATCATTCTTGTCTATCTTTTTTTTTCTTTTTCGTTCTCTCTTCTCACTTTCCTATCTCTTTAACAGCTAAGAAGTGTTAGCTGAGGCTATTATTGGCCTTCTCTTGGTTTTTATTTCGTCAAGATATTTTGTTACGACCATATGACGTCAGTTACTTCAAATCTGCGTTTTTGTTCATTCGTTCATGCAATTGAAAATGAATTGCGTGCGTGACGTCATTTTTCACTCTTAGTGGAGCGAGTTTTTGTTCATTCGCGTGATTAAATTCTTGTTCACAAGTGATTTACTACTCCACTCTGAAAAATGAATCCCTCACTCTTGAAATTGAGTTTTCTTTACGTTAATTCAAAGAGATAATGTCAAGTGAGTGTATAGCACTCTAAGTGAAGGTTATTTAAGAGCAGTTAATAGAAACAGCAATAAGTTATACAGATTCTGAATCAAAATGTAACTTCTTAGCCCTTAATGAAAAGAAAATGTTTTTGTGGTCGGTCTTTTTTTACTTTTTTTGAGAATGCAGATCTAGGAAGCTATTGCGACTATTTTCTGGCAACATGCCAGCTATTTTTCTATTCTCTTTTTATTCCATTTTTTGCTCTTTCTTTTCGTCTTCTCTTTTTTCTCCCTCTTTTCTTTTCTCTCCTTATGTTTTTTTTTAGTTGTATTCATTTTTTGTTTTTCTTTCTTCTAAATCTTTAATAGCCGCATATCGATAGCTGGGGCTATTATTGTCCGTCGCTTGGTTTTTTATTTCGTCGCGATTTTTGTTATGACCATATAACGTCACAACCACTTCAAATCTCTCTTTTTGTTCATTCGCTCATGCAAATTCAACTGAAGTGCTTGTGTGACGTCATTTTCCGCTCTTAGTGGAGCGAGTTTTTTTGTTCATTCGCGTGACTAAATATTTGGTCACACTTGACTTACCTTACTCTCAAAAATGACTTCGTCGTTTTGAAGTTTACTATAATTCAATGAGATAAGGTCAAATGGGTTTGTGTCTCTCTAAATGGAGGTTATTTGAGAGCAGCAAACAGCGATCAGATTTCAATGAAAAGTCGAACTCTTTTGGTCTGTCTTTTTTACTGTTTTTTTGAGGCTGCAGATCTACGAAGCTATTGCCGCTATTTTCTGGCAATCTGCCAGCTATGTTTCATTTCTTTCCCTCATTTTCTCCGTTTTTTTCTCTGTTTCTTTTCTCTCTTCCTTTTCTGTTCTTTATTTTTCCTTTTTGTCTCATTTTTCTTTTTTTTTGGTTTTTGACTTTCGTTTCTTTGTTTCTTGTCCCTCTTTCGCTTCTTTCTTTCTTTTTTCCGTCTTTTTTAATATTCAATGTGTTATTTTTATTACTGTCTTATCGCTTTGTCTGAAAAATAACAGTTCTAGAATTTCGATTGTCTTAGTTCTCTGTCTTTTTTGTAAGATTTTTGTTCACACATTTTCCCATAACTTTGAGCTCTCAAAACGGGATAAACAGGTAACAGTCAGTGGACCCTAAGTTTCGTTAGAAGCCCTAATCTGGTTGCAGTAGTATTTCAAGTGCTTAGGGTGTTTAGCTTGCTCGGAAGTCCTAAATTCAAGGTGAGAAGGTCATTTGGTAGTTTTTGTGCCCAAATTGGTTCAATTTTTCACGTTTCTTCGTCTTGAATTATTGGTTTTTATAGGCCGTAAGTCTTTTTTATATTGGTTGTTTTGCTATATGTTGTGGTAATAAAAAATTAAACACCCAAAATGGTGATTTTTGCCTTTTGTGAAATTCGTTGTAATTTTTTGAGTGTTTCCTTTTTTAAGGTTTAGTTCAACTCTTTTATGGCGTCAAAATTGATAACTTGATAGACATTACAGACAACTAATTGGTCTTATCAAGTTTTTCGTTTTCGGGTTTTTTACTTAAGAGGCCAATGAAACATGAATGAATTTCAAGGAATGAAACCGTGCTATTGAATAGTTTAGCCAAAAAACTTCTTTCAAAAACCATCTTTAACTTAGTGAATTTTAGATTGATTTACGTAATATAGGGAATACGGTCAAAGACTAAAGAGCAAAATCAAAGAAAAAGTAGAAACATATTTCATTAAAGCGATTGCTAGCCGGCATTATTATTGATAAGCTGTGTATTGATGTGTGTGAGAGAGAGAGAGAGAAGTATTAATCAATGTTTCAATTGGCGGCAAGATTTGTTACAAATCAGTCGGTTTATATAGCATTATGTTCCCGCAATCATAGCTTAATGGTTGTGACATTCTCAACTCGAACTGTAACTTTTAAATCAAAAATCGTAAAGTATCGGAAGTCATTCTTGACTTCCTTCACCCCTCCTTTCGGGTTGGGTGTCACCTCAGAGAGCCGCGGAAAACCTAGCGTGTTTTTCCCTAGCTCTTGGTGAGGACATCTGCGATCTTTTGGTCAGTTTGTAAGTATTTCAATTCAAGCTCTCCCCTTTCTACAAGCTCCCTTATGAAATGAAGTTTAAGTGCGAAGTGTTTTGTTTTTCCATAGTGAGTGGACTCCTTGCTGAGCGCTATGCATGCCTGGTTGTCAATGAAAATCTCAATAGGTTTTTGTACCTCAACGCTTAAGTCCTGAAGCAGATCTCTCAAGTGAATGGCCTCCTTTGTTGCCTCTACTAAGGAATTAATTTCGGCTTCTGCCGTTGATGTAGCAACACATCTTTGAACCTTTGTTGACCAGCTGACAACGGCTGAGGTACTACTAAGTTTGAAACAATATCCTGAAGTGCTTTTCCTATGGTCTAAATTTCCCGCCCAATCGGCATCGGAGAAACACTCTAATGTTAACTTGTGTCCCCTCCTAAAAACTAAACTGTTTGACTTAGAACCTTTGAGTTATCTCAAAACTCTTTTTCCGGCTTTCCAGTGCGTTTCCCCTAGATTCTCAACAAAAGAACTTAAGAAATTTGCTGCAAAAGCAATGTCTGGTCGACTTGAGCAAGCTAAATAATTCAAGCAACCCACTAAATTTCTAAAATCAAAATTTTTCATGCGCTCTTGGTCTTCACTCCCCTCCTGAGGGCAGTCTTCTCTTGTTAGTTTCATTTCTGCAAGTGGTGTCTCTACTGATTTGCAACTTTCTAGTCCAAATCTCTCTAACAGCTTTTCAATATACTGTTCTTGGTTGATTTCAATGGAATTTTCCTTTTTTACAATTTTCATTCCAAGAAACCAACAATGATCCCTACAATCACTTATTTTGAAATTCTTAGACAGCTCACTCTCGAACCAAGACGAGAAGTTTTCCTGAAATTCACAGCTTATTATATCATGTACCCACAAAGAAACTGCGCCTTGAAGTTGTCTTTCACTTTTCTTTATGAACAAACAATTATCATGAACCGAAGATTCAAAACCTTTAGCTACCAAAAAGTTCCTAAATGTCTGATACCAATTCCTTCCTGACTGCTTAAGACCGTAAAGACTTTTCTCCATTAAACAAATAAGATGTTTTCCTTTGTTGTCTAATTGCTCAAAACCTTCTGGTTGTTTCATGTAAATTTCTTCAGCTATAAGTGCATTAAGATATGCCGTTTTTATATCCATTTGTCTTATTTTCGACCCTTTTTGAACAGACAAGCTCACGATTAAACGAATTGTTGACAACCTAGTTGTTGGTGAGTATGTTTCATGAAAATCCTTCCCTAAGACTTGACCGTAACCTTTGGCCACGAATTGTGCTTTGAATCTACTTATCTCCCCCGTCGGACCATATTTAACTCCAAAATACCATCTACTACCCACTACTTTGGCTCCATTATCCTCAACTAGATCCCAAACTTTATTTTCGCTCAGTGAGTTATTTTCGTCCTGCATTGCCTTCTACCAGTTTTCATTCTTAGCGCCTCTTTTGCGTTTTTAGGTAACAAATTTTGATCAACAATTTCACTTAAAAAAACTATTTCACTCATCTCTTTGTTTACCTCATGTTCTAGATTTGCCTGTTCATTCACTCCGAAGTAATAGTTGTTCTCGTTGAACCTTGCATTCCTTGTTTTTTGAACCTTAAGCTCACCGCGATCGTTATCTATTCCTATCAGAAATGATCTACTATCGAGTGCATGACCTAAGAAAATTCCCTTCTTCGCTTTTCTGTCTATTTTGTTTCTGAACTGTTTCTCTTTGAAAGGGTAAGCAACACAACTGAACACTTTCATGAAACTAAGATTTGGTTTCTCACTATACATGGCTTCATGAGGGGTTTTCTTTATTGCCGAATGATCGCAAAAATTTTTCAAATAGAACGCCATGTTTAGCGAATAAGTCCAATACTTTTTCTCTAAAGAAGCCTGATCTCCTTAAACATCTAGCAGTTCCAACAGTGACGTCCCAAAGTTTTTCAATTTTACCATTTCCTTGTGGCGTGTATGCCGCAGAGTTGTCAAGCCTGATTCCTTTTAGCCGGGCAAACTTTTTAAAGTCGTTAGATATGTACTCTTTTGCACCGTCTGATACTAAAGTTAAAGGTCGGCCTACATCTGCACAAAATTGTTGAAATTTCTCAAGAGTCTCGTCCCTTGACTTCATAAAGTAAACCCTACAAAACCTAGTGAAGCTATCAACAAAACCTATTGCGTACTTGTGGCCATCTACAGCCTCGGGGGTAATGGGCCCTAAGATGTCTGTGTGCACAATGTCCAACACTGCTTGTGCTCTTGTTGTGCAATCTTTTGCTATCGGTTGTTTCTTAGCCTTATTCAACTCACAAATCTCACATACATCTACCGAACTGTCGCTGATACGCATTCCTTCAACGTGTTCAACTAGTTTGCTAAGGTCCGTAAAACTGTTGACCCAATCTTTTGTGCCACATTTTTAAGCTACTGGACAGTAGGCAATTTTCCTTGCAAGTTTTATCAATCTCACTAAAGTCCCAAATGAACAAATTTTTCTCCTGCCTAAATGGGTACTCTAGACCGCTTTTGTCAATTATGCTTAGTTCTGGTCCTATCAAAACTTCAGCTCCTGCTTCTCTAAATTTACGAATTGACATTAGACTATGTGAGTTTTCAGGTATAAACAAGGCGTTCTCTAAGATAATTTTTCTGTTAACCTGATTACTATCCTTAACTAAAAATGCAACTGTACCTCGGCCACAAATCTCAGACTCTGTTTTGTTTGCGTTCTGTACTTTGCCCGAAAAACTATCATCGATATCGATAAACATTTGCCTGTTGTTTATCATGTGACTTGTTGCCCCGAATCTAGCACTAGTCCTACTCCCTCATCATCAACTGGGCATAAAAAGAAACTGAAGTATTCTTCGTCTTTTGCTAAATTCTGTTTCTCATTTCTAACGCTTCGCCTGGCATGACTCAAATTTTTTATTCCTACACTCTATAGCTATGTGTCCAAACTTATTGCAATTGTAGCATTGAATTACTTTGCTGGTATTAGGCTGTGGGTTATTAGGCTTCCGGTTATTATTTGACCGACAGAATTTTGCAATATGTCCCAACTTGCTACAGTTATGGCACCTCTTCTGCTTTGTTAGGAAGACACTTTCACTTGCGTTTTTCCTATCACTCTCTATTCTTCGCTCAGTGTCGAAGTTGATCAGATCTCGCTTCAACTCATCAAGTGATTTATCCTCACTACCGTACGTAACAAGTGTGACAAAATTATCAAATTCGTTCGGCAGACCTTTCAGTAGAATTGATGTGAACATTTTTTCATTCAAACCCTCGTTGACTTGGCTAAGGTTAAATTGTAGTTCCTCTGCTCTTGTTATATACTCTATTATATACTCTTTCGTCGGCTCTTTTAACAAGGCTAGTGAGTTCGCTGACTAACTTTTGTAATCTAGGTCTCTCAAAGCTACGGAATCTCTTAGTTAACACATCCCATGCTTGAGCCCCATCTTTATATGGCCTAAGATAAAGAACTGACTGCTTGTCCAGCGCCGAAACAAGCTCATACCATGTTTGCATTTGTTTTTCTTTAGAAATTTCTCTCCCTTTATCTATAGCTGCGTCTTTTTCGGCTCGTGAAGCGTTAGGGCGTGTAGAAGGGACATAATCTTCAAAAGTGCTACTATACCATCAAGTACCTTGTACAACTTAAGGACAAAAATGCGAGCTTCAAATTGCTCCGAAAAGTACAAAAAGTCTTCCTCTTTCCCGCTGAATCGGACACGTTCGTTCTTATCTCTCATCTCTTGTCTAACCAGTCTATCAATTCAAAGCAAAAATTAGTCTAATCAATTTATCAATTCAAAATTTTTTCACTCGTTACATTCATACAAAAACCAACTCTTTGGAGAACTAGGATTAAAAGGTCGGCAAACAGAGAGGTCCTACATGCACACACTACCCTCTTGTCTATGTCATTACTGGTCGCTGAGAAACAGCCAGGCCACGTCTTTACAAGGTTCAACTGTAAAAGGATCCTCTAGGTCGGGTGTTATCCTAAACGGAACCCAGGTTGCAATAACTTCAGACTCAAGGGCAGTCTCTACATGTAGCGCCCCTTATTAGCATGATTATTTCTCCAAAGTTATATCATTTTTCAATCAAGTTCAACCATATTTGTAGAGTGTTTAAGTTTTGCACTGCTCTACAGGTTTATTACAATTTTTTAAAATCAAAAATCTGGACGTTGTTCAGCAAATCAGCGCTTTTTCAAGAATTAAACGGTGTTCGATTAGGTTGCGCTTTTTCAAAAAAATGTCCGAACGGTATCCGGATATGCACGCGCGTCACAACCAATAAGCTACCTTTTAGGAAAGTAACTTTTTACAAATTTAGAACAATTAATGTTTTCAATCTTGGTTTGGCACTTTGCCGGCACTCAAACAGACTCCTTCAAAACTAGGGCCTGGAACTTCACCCTGTTGATCCTTGCTAGCTACTCTTTTTCGGGACTCTCCTTTGCTCTCTCTTTCTGGCTTTTGTCTCTTTGGCCCTTTCTTGTCTCTTTGGCAGTGTCTTGTCCCTTTGCTGTTTTGTCTGTTTTTGTTTGGCCGCCTTGCAGAAAAATTTTTGTGTGCAGCTGTGCGTTTGGCTGGGCACAGTAACCTGATAAGCTGGGTATTGATGTGCATAATGTTCCCGCAATCATAGCTTAATGGTTGTGACATTCTCAACTCGAACTGTAACTTTTAAATCAATAATCGGAAAGTATCGGAAGTCACTTCACTTCCTTCAATTATTAAGCTTAACAGCCTTGAGTTTAAAATCGGAATTAAATATAGTTTTAGAATCTAGCCATATTGCAGAACTTGCACACCAAATGAATTTCAATATTTGGAAAAATGCTGTCGTCTTTATCTCTTGTTTTTTTTTCAATCCCGATGTTCGTCAAGAGGGTCAACGGCGGCTATTTTTCGGCAAATTGCTGATTATATTTTTGTGACAGTAATTCTCAGTTTTAATTCTACTAATTTTTGAGTCGGTTATGCTTGAGATTTTAATACAGTCAGTCGATTCGTTTGATGGCATTTCATTTTGTTTTGTTTTTGTGTTTAATTGAATGTTTGAGTCAAAAGTCTGTGTGGCTCATTTCGGGAAAGAAGTCTGTGAAGTATATTTTATTTTTGTCGTCTCGATTATCCTTGCGGGTCAATATGCTTAGCAGCTAAATTAATGCGTGGCATCCTTTCTCTTTCTTTTTAGCGTAAAAGTTTTAGATAATAGCTTGATTAGTTTTTTTTCCGTTTTTTTGTTTCAATTGACAAATAACTTGGTTATCATAATTTTAGTCATCAACCCAACAGATTAGCAGTTTAATTAATCTAATATCAGTAGTCCGTTTCTTTTCTTCACAACAAGAAGTAGGCCTTTATTACAATATGCGTTTTTTCTCACCACTTAGTAGTTGTTTGATTATCTGTGACTTACCTCACTCAAGAAACGACCCTTGCATGTTTAATAATCTGCCGAGGACATGTTTTGTCGATGGTCAAGGAATTGCAGCTATATAATATACAAGGAATTGCACCGGCAATCTGTCGCTATGTTACAATTTTTTTTCGATTTCTTATGCTTCCTGAGGTTCTTACACTTCGTAAAGATTGTAGTTGTCTAAAATGTTCTGTAAAAATATCTACACGAACTCATTCTATCCTAATTTCAGGAGCTCAACAACCAAATAGCAAATTTGAAGAGCGAAATTGAGATCCAATCTGGTGCTATGAAAAAGTCCTCTGCTCACATAAGCGATCTCGAGCAACAGATTCTGGACAAAGTCGAAGAACGTAGAATAGGCGAGCAGAAGCTGGTCGTCAAATTAAAAGATATCCAAAAAATTGCCAAGCAAGA
This sequence comes from Convolutriloba macropyga, assembly GCF_964194025.1. Classification (NCBI taxonomy): domain Eukaryota; kingdom Metazoa; phylum Xenacoelomorpha; order Acoela; family Convolutidae; genus Convolutriloba; species Convolutriloba macropyga. Next base: position 40,374,378 of record NC_134472.1, read on the forward strand.
GAAACAGCGAGCTGATAAACTGCAAGCCAAATTACAGGAGTTCCTATCAAACGCACCGAAATTGGATTCCCACATAAAAACTGGTTATGACGATGTCTACCTGTCAGTGTCCAAAGCTAAAACGTCAAACAGTGCAGTGGGTGGCGCTGGTGACATTGACTCACTAAGCGTTTCATCTTTCGGTCAATTAAGCGATTTGCCGTTTTCGGTCTCGCCAAACCCTCAACAGCAACTTCATACTGCCAATGCAACACTTATGCCTCAAGAGGGCGCCACAGGGATAGTAGTGGGGAATAGCCAATCACATTCTGCGGGGGTGAACGGATGTGCGGCTGAAGACATTCAGCACCTGTTTGACAGAATTGCAAACTTGCAGCAGGAAAAATGGATGCTCGAGGAAAAGGTTGGTCGCATGAGTTAAGCTCACAAACAGGAGATCAATAGAGCTTAAAACACTCACGTGCATATTTTAAAATGCCGAAAGTCTGCAGTGCCAGAAGTTAAAATGCCAGAAGTTGCTACTTAGCCAGAAGCTCCCTTCCGTTGACTTTCGACATTTTGAAACGTGCGGCGCGTTTCGTGTTTTAAGCATGGTTACGTGACTCTGCAGAACTCACTTCGAAATTGTGACTTAATCTCTCGAACCTCTTCGCGGTTCTCGATAAACGCCAGAAGTTCTCAGTGACTTCAACCAGAGTCACTTAAGCATTACTTAAAGGGCTATGATATAGAGCTGTTACTAAAGTGGATTTATGGGTGTTTGTGATGAGCGTGTGTTTTCAGCTCTCTCACTTGGAGGCCAACTGTGCTAGTCTGTCAGACGACCTCATAGAGAAGTCTCGCATCATTGAGAACTATATTATAGAAAAGGGACACATTGGTTAGTGGTAGTAGTCTTCATAACAAATGGATTAGACGATTAAATCAGGTGGACAAAAAAGCTTTTCTAACTAACCAAATGGTTTCGTATAGAACTAGAGTAGATTCTTAGACTTAAAAAGACCACCGAAAAATCGAATAAACCTTGCATTTGTAGTTAGTTTGCTTGTTGAATACTAATCAATTGGCTCTCGAAAGTAACATCTTTTAGACCCGTGTAAAAGCATTGCTTTAATAGTGGTAAATAAATAAACGTTTGGACAATCAACCAGAAAAATTTTTTGGTAGATTTTTTTGAAACTAACCGAATTGTTGCGATAAGCTTATTAAACAGAAACAGAATTGAAACTAATTGTATTCACACGAGGCCGGCATTGTGTCACTGCGATACCTTTGACAATCTTTTCCCAGGCCTGGCTTACATTTCGTAATACACATTTGAGAGCTGCTTGGAACCAATTTCAATGCCAAATGATTAATTGCTCTCAAAGTTTTGTAGCAATTATATTAGTCCTGTTGGTCTTTTTATGCGATTTTTCACTTGACCAATTTTTCGTCTGACGCTTTTGACTTTTTGTCTTCAAAAACGGGATAAACAGGTAGCGCCCCGAGCGCATTAAGTTCACTTAGAGCCCTTCGGTACTCTCCAAGTATGCGATTCACAGAAAGTGTTTTGGCCAGACTTGTACTTATGGTGTGAAGGGCGGTTCTTAGAGGTTACCCCCCCCCCGCCAAATCTACACCCCTGTACATCTTTAAGGCAGTAAAGGCCTCGTGCAGCCAAAGACCCCCTCCCCCACCGTTGCCCTCCCCCACTGTCCCCCCCCCCCCCCCCCGATGCACCCCCCTCCCGCTGCGCTCACCTCACGCCCCTTCCATTAAGCTAAAGCTGGCCTCACTAAAACGTAGCTAGCTACTGACAAAGCCAACCCCTCGCCGGTCGTTTGAGAGCAATTCGCCCGACGTTAGTCGGTTGTGTGTTTTAGACCGGACGTGTTCTCCATCACCCTCTAATAACAGTGTATCTTCCTCAAATGCAGACCCCAGAAACTCACATCACCATTCCAACTCTCAACAGCAGCAGCCTCTCACAGGACACATGGTGGCACAAGGTCTGAAAAACAGGATGCGGGAGTTCATCAAACAGGATGAACTGAGCAGTAGAGATGTGAACAAGCGACTGCAGAACATGTTAGAAGAGACTCTGACCAAAAACATACAGCTCCAAAAGGTGAGAAGAGAAAGCCATTGCATAGTTGTTTCGCAGATCCTGTGTCACATTGAAATCACAAAACCATCGAGTGGGTGGGGCATCACGGGTAAAAATGTGTTTTGTAGTGTTAGTATTGCAAATGGATGTTCCAAAATTATAGTGGAAAAGAACAGTCCTTTAAGTATTAAAGCAGCTTGGTTTCTATTCTCTCTTAAACTACTCTTAATTTTTGTACTCTGATTTGGTCTCTTCGGTTCTTTTTTTAATAGCCGCACAGCGATAGCTGGGGCTATTATTGGCCTTCTCTTGGTTTTTTACAATTCAAAGAATTTGAATTGTATTGGGGCGCTGTCTTTTTTTTTTAAGAACTGTTCACACATTTTCATGATTTTTGAAGTCAAATTGGAGTAGTGATTTTGGTCACGCCGAAACAGGAAGTGGAGCGAAAAAGCGAGTGGTTTTGCGGCGTGAAATTTTTTCGCTCTAAATTTAAAGTAGAGTGAGAAAACGGTGTTTGAACAAAAATTCACTTTCTCGCTAGTGGTTTTTTGTTCACATGCGGCAATTTCACTTTGATTTTTACTGTTTTTTCGATTTTTTGGATCGGATTTTTTTTCTACTAAATGGTTTTCCCAATCCATTCATTGTCCGTTCAAGGTCTAGTTTTCTGGTTAGTCAATGAAAATTCTTTGAATTGTGCGTCGGGACTTGTCCTGCTATGTTTTTTTATTTCGTCGTCATGATTTTTGTTACGACCATATGACGTCACAGCAACTTTTTGTTCATTCGTTCATGCAATTTCAACTGAATTGCATGCGTGACGTCATTTTTCGCTCTTAGTAGAGCGAGTTTTTTGTTCATTCGCGTGATTAAATTTTTGGTCACACTTGACTTACCTCACTCTCAAAAATGACTTCCTCACTTTGAAATTGACTTTTATTTACTTTAATTCAAAGAGATAAGGTCAAATGGGTGTGTGTCACTCTAAATGAAGGTTATTTGAGATCAGCTAATAGAGGCAGCAATAACTTATACAGATTTTTAATCAAAATATAACAGATAAGCTTTCAATCAAAAGACAATTTTTTTTGATCTGTCTTTTTTACTGTTTTTTAGACTGCCGATCTACGAATCTATTGCGGCTATTTTCTGGCAATCTGCCAGCTATGTTCGTATAGAGCTATGAGTTAATTGTTTCAACCACACTTAGTGAGGGGGAGAACTATATGCTCAATTTTTGTTTTGTTCAGTCAGTTTTGGCCGATCGATGTACGTATTAATAGCCGCGAGGCGATAGCGGCTATTATTGGGGACATCGTGGTTTTTTAATAGCCGCGAAGCGATAGCGGCTATTATTCGGGACATCGTGGTTTTTTACAATTCAAAAGGGCGCTGTGTTTTTTCAAAGAAGTGTCCACACATTTTTCAATGACCTTGATCTTTCTAAACGGGATAAACAGGTAAAGCCCAGCGGGCATTAAGTTTTATTAGAGGCCCAAAGTGGGCTTTAGTAGTCCTTAAAGTGCTTAGAGTAGTGAAGCGGCTGGGATGGCTTTAATTTAAGGTTAAAAGGTAATTTAAGGTTAAAAGGTCATTTAAGGTTAAGAGATCATTCCTTAGGTTAAGGTTAAAAGTACCATTTTATGAGCTATATGTTTTGGTACTACAAACACAAACACGCAAAATGATACTATTTTTTGCATTTTTTTCCGAGTTTTTTTGAAAAGTTTTATCATTTTTGAGTTTTTCCAGCTTCAGGGAATCTCCTTTAAGGTTTGATAATAGGGAACTGCATGGTTTCTAGTAACGATGGATTGGTTTTCATTATTTTAATGTCTCGAAGTTTTACCATTTTTTGATAAAATCTGCAATTCTTTTAAAGTTTTTGTTAATTTTTGATATTTGTCCATTCCCAAGTGCCAGAAAACTTATTCCACGGTCTGATAAAAAAAAGTTACTGCATGGTTGTTAGTTTCAATGGATTTGTTTTCAACAAAACCTTCAGATTTTGCATTTTTTTCAAATTTTTTCAAAAGATTGCCTATCGATATTTGAGCCAATGAATTTTTTATAGCTTGGAATTGGGATACTGGATAGCCTCTAGAGACACAGAAATGATTCTGAAGATATTAATATCACGATTTTCAGCACCAATTGGATTAAAATGTGCAATTGATATCATTTTTAAATTTCTTGGTCATTTTCGAGTTAATCGATCTTTAAGGGCCAATGAATTTTTTTCAGGTCTTGCAGATATAATACTGGACCGATTTCAGAAAGAAAAATTGGTGTTGAACATATTTTGAAGTAGGTTTATTTAAAGGGATCAAATCTTGCCTTAGGGGTAAACGCTTAAGAGTTTTAGCAATGAGTATTTTTTGTTTAGTTTGTTTGATTGTTTTAGTTTTTTAATTTTGATTGTGAGATAATTTTGTTTGTGTTTTGGCTGCATCCTTCAATTGATCTGCTAGTCAAGTAAAGTACTTCTAAGTTTTTCATTCAATTCTTTGAATTGTATTTCAGGACTTGTTCCGCTATGTTTTTTTATTTCGTCGTCTCCATCGATGATTCTTACGACCCCACTTAATTGACTTTTGTAATGACTTCAGCGACCTCTACTGCTTCGCAGTTAAAATTTGTGTCCGTGGCGTCATTTCTGCTTTTAGATGAATTGCGTGACTTACCTCACTAAAAAAATGGCTTCTGAACTCTATTATGGAACTTCATTTTATGAACATTTACTAGTTAAAGATCAATAATGTGCATCTAAGAGTGCCAAACTTAGTGTGTACATCTAAGTAGTGTCTATCTTATATGCCCTAGTTCTTGAGTATTTGTCTTGAAATTTTGATTTCAAATATTAATTTGAAAAAACTCTGAGGTCTTTTTCCTTATAGACCGTATGTGTCATAAAATTGACAGTCCGAATCTAACCCAAAGGTCTACTGGTCTATTAAAGGACTGGTGGTCGATCTATCTATCCCATTTCTTCAGTTGTTTCAATTCAAGAACGGCCACAAGCATCTATCGCGGCTATTTTCCGGCAATCTGCCGGCTATGTTTTTACAATTCAAAGAATTTGAATTGTATTTGGGCACTGTCTTTTTTTTAAAGATCTGTTCAAACTTTTTCATGATTTTTAAAGTCAAATTTGAGTAGTTATTTTGTTCACGCCGAAAAAGGAAGTGGAGAAAAAGCGAGTGGTTTTGCGGCGTGAAATTTCACTCTAATTTTAAAGTGGAGAGAAAACGGTGTTTAAACAAAAATTCGCTTTCTCGCTGGTGGTGTTTTGTTCACATGCGTCAATTTCACTTTGATCTTTTTCGTTTTTCGTTTTTTTTGGATCGGATTTTTTCTAAATGGTTTTTCTATCATATGCATCAAATGGTTTAATCCATTCATAGTTTATTCTGGGCCTAAATTTTTGTTTGAACCAAATTTCTCTTTCTCGCTAGTGGTTTTTGGTTCACATTCGGCATTTGGACTTTACTGCTTTGCAGTTAAAATTTGAAAATGACTTCTGAACTCACTTATGGAACTTCTTTTTATGAACATTTACTATTTAAAGATCAATATTGTGCATCTAAGTAGTGCCAAACTTATATGCCCTAATTCTTGAGTATTAGTCTTGAGTTTTTGATTTTGAAAATCAATTTTGAAAAAGCTGTTTTAGATCTTTTTCCTCATAGACCGTATGTGTATGATAAAAATGACAGTACGTATCTAACCCAAAAAATCTAGTGGTCTACTAAAGGACTTTCGGTCAATCTGCCTATCTTGTTTCTTTAGTTGTTTCAATTCATGGAAGGCCACAAGCGCCTATCGCGGCTATTTTCCAGCAATATGTCGGCTATGTTTATAGCTGCGATGCTGTAAGCAGAGCAGAGCTATATTGCTGCGCTCTTGGTTTTTTGTTTCCTCGTGTGACGCTCTTTTGACGTTTTACTTTTCACACAGCAAAGCTGAGAAAGTCAAATTTTCTGAATGACTGCTTTCTCTCGATAACGGTCTTTGCGCAAGTGACGTCATTTCTCACTCTTTTTAGCCAACGTTTTTAGCTCATTCGCGTTATAAAATTTTGATCATACGTGACTTTCACTCAATAAAATGACTAGCTCGCTTTAAGATTTGAGTTTATTTCGATTTAGTTTAAGGTTAAAGGCCCCTAATGGAAAGGCCTCTGCGCAATGAATTTAAACAAGCTTCCTTAATTTATCGCAGAATTTTTTATAGCTTTTTGAGCGGCGTCGAAAACTTTTTTAACGTATTTTATCTGTTTCTATCTCTATTATACGGCACGGAAGTCTATTATTTCCAGGCTATTCCGTCAATCTGCCGGATATGTTTTTAGTTTATCTGATTTTTTTATGGTTTTCCCAATTGACTCGAAGTCCGCTCTAGGTCTTTTCTTTTGTTTAGTCAATTGAATTGTACATCAAGACTTGTTCTGCTATGTTTTTATTTCGTCGTCTGACGCTCTTTTTCGTTTTACATTTGTTCACACATCCAAGCTGAAAAATTTTTCTGAATTTCTAACAGTAGTGAGAAATGGGGGGTCTACCGCACAGATTTAGGATCCCAACCACCCAGTCTCGAACTCGGGCCAATATTTTCAATTTCATCAATGTTTTGATAGCCATACCCACTGAACCATGGATACATGACTGAGCCATATTCAACTTGCATTTAAACCGAAATAATCAAGGCTTAAACAAGGCAACTTGGCTCAGTGATCAATGACCCACTGGGACAAGTTGCGTTTGGAATTTTCCCCTAAACCATATATGTAGAAAATTTTGACCTGCATTGCCAAATTGGCTGTGGATTTTTCCATCCATTTCTATCTTTATAACTATCTTATCAAAAGCAAACAAAAAGAGCCTATAAAAGAAACAGATTTCATTCCAATATAATTTTCAGCAAAATGCTAAGCAACTCACCGAACAACTTTCGTTTCATTGTGTATACTGCTCAGTTACTAATACCAACCCAACAAGCGACCGAGTTCATTTCGGGAAAACGCCGTAAAACAGAAAACCCTCAGTTGTCTTTAACCTCACAGCGACAGCCCAAATGTAGCCCACTGGATTGATCAGTTTACAGATTGGCAGTTTGCAATCGTCAACCATGAACCCAACAGGAGTGAAACAAGTGCATCCTCTAGATGGTGCGAAGACATCTCGACAGAACACCAGCACATCATTGTCCATACAAACGATAATCCTAAACACATGGAGAAGACTATCAAGTCCTTTATTCGACATGAGAGCAAAATTCTCAATGAAATCAGAGCACGATTGTTCGTACCACAGAGCTCCTTTCAAACGTTTAATCAACAGTTCCTCCGATTCAATGCATCAGAGATTTTTAGACGAGGAGGTATCTTTGAGGAGTTCATACGAAACCCTGAACCTTTAATAGAGGATATACCAAAGCGGAGCCATCAGACGGATTTGGTTTGGGAAATTGAGAGATCTAGTCCCGCTCGCAGAACAGAAATAAACACATTGACGGAGTACCAACGCAGGCTCATCGCTAAAATTGAAAGCCTAGAAAGTACCGACTCACCTTTCAAGGATAGCGTTGAAGCTTTCATAGATATTCTAGCAACTGGCTGGGGATCTCTCTACAAAGCTGAACACTCAACATACATTGAAGTGCACTGTGGACTGACAAACTCTCAATGTTCCTGCTGGGAATGCTGGGATGCTGCACTAGAGAAAATTTTGACCTGCATTGCCAAATTGGCTGTGGGTTTTTCCAGCCATTTCTATCTTTATAACTATCTTATCAAAAGCAAACAAAAAGAGCCTATAAAAGAAACAGATTTCATTCCAATATAATTTTCAGCAAAATGCTAAGCAACTCACCGAACAAATTTCGTTTCATTGTGTATACTGCTCAGTTACTAATACCAACCCAACAAGCGACCGAGTCCATTTCGGGAAAACGCCGTAAAACAGAAAACCCTCAGTTGTCTTTAACCTCACAGCGACAGCCCAAATGTTTAGCCCACTGGATTGATCAGTTTACAGATTGGCAGTTTGCAGTCGTCAACCATGAACCCAACAGGAGTGAAACAAGTGCATCCTCTAGATGGTGCGAAGACATCTCGACAGAACACCAGCACATCATTGTCCATACAAACGATAATCCTAAACACATGGAGAAGACTATCAAGTCCTTTATTCGACATGAGAGCAAAATTCTCAATGAAATCAGAGCACGATTGTTCGTACCACAGAGCTCCTTTCAAACGTTTAATCAACAGTTCCTCCGATTCAATGCATCAGAGATTTTTAGACGAGGAGGTATCTTTGAGAACACCAGCACATCATTGTCCATACAAACGATAATCCTAAACACATGGAGAAGACTATCAAGTCCTTTATTTGACATGAGAGCAAAATTCTCAATGAAATCAGAGCACGATTGTTCGTGCCACAGAGCTCCTTTCAAACGTTTAATCAACAGTTCCTCCGATTCAATGCATCAGAGATTTTTAGACGAGGAGGTATCTTTGAGGAGTTCATACGAAACCCTGAACCTTTAATAGAGGATATACCAAAGCGGAGCCATCAGACGGATTTGGTTTGGGAAATTGAGAGATCTAGTCCCGCTCGCAGAACAGAAATAAACACATTGACGGAGTACCAACGCAGGCTCATCGCTAAAATTGAAAGCCTAGAAAGTACCGACTCACCTTTCAAGGATAGCGTTGAAGCTTTCATAGATATTCTAGCAACTGGCTGGGGATCTCTCTACAAAGCTGAACACTCAACATACATTGAAGTGCACTGTGGACTGACAAACTCTCTATGTTCCTGCTGGGAATGCTGGGATGCTGCACTAGAGGACAGTGATACAAGGGAAAATTCCGATGAGTCATCTAAACAAATAAAAAACTGATAAATAGAGATAACATTACTTAACTCTTTCATTTACTACCTTATTTATCTAGAAATTAGTCGCATGTACAATATTGGGGATATAAATAAAGTTTTGTGTAATCTCAAGCGTGTATCCCGAGTGTTCCCTCAGAACGAGAAATCTAAAAATGGCTTTATTGCCGTTTGCATGCTCATAGACCCAAAAATTGATGTGCATGCAGTTAACAAGCTGGCTCCATATGGTGGACTCATTGGACCTGGGAACAATGCGTTACATAATTATTTGAAAGATTCAAAAATTCTGAGAGTGCATGCAATTTTCCATGACGCCTATGGTTTCATGAAAGAGGCACATGATAAAGGACCCGGTTATGTCTACATGATTTCTAATTTCCCTAGTCATTTCTTATTGGGTCATATTAGCGGTATCGTTTACTGGTCCAGCTTTAAAATCTTTTGGTCTAAAGAGTTCGAACAATTACCGTTTTGACATGACAACATTCGATCCAAACTTATTCACCTTGCATATTTCAAAACCAGCAGCTCTTCAACTTTCACATAACAATAACAACCTATCTATTTTGTTAAGAAAACAATGCTGGAAAAAAGTCAACCAGCAAACAGTTTTAGTTCTGACTGAATTAGACTTAACTTTCAGTGAGCTGCAATTACTTTCCGAAGCAGGAAAATTGGCTGAGTACTTTTTGTTGGCATCAGAAGAAGCTGCCAAGTCACCACCACCAAAACCACCAAGGAATTGATAATGACTGACTCGCCTGACTGCTCAATCGATTTAGCCAATAAAATAATTTTTGACAAGGACGATCAAGAACCGACCTCCTTGGAAAATTGGCTGCAACGTCGAGAGATCAATGATAATTTGCTTCATTCATTTTTTTGTTCTCATCTGCTCAATTGTTTTGTGCACTCTCTACCTGTTTGTTTTCAATTCTGATGGTGAGGATCATTCATACCTCTGGTCAGTTTTAGCATTTTCCGTGGGTTGTATTATACCAACGTCGAATTGATCAAGAGAATATCTACTGATCCGCACTTACTTATGACAGTTGTAGGTCCAAGTGGTTCCGGAAAATCAGTAGTTGTGGCTGACCTATTAGTTCAAGCAAAAGTTTTTCAACCTCCATTCGACAAAATTTTATATATTTACCAACACTGGCAACGCAACCTCTTTATGACGAGCTGAAAACAAAGATTGACAATATTACGTTTGTCCAGGGATTGGATAGGACTAAACTAAAATCGTGCGGTAAAACAAAACGACAACTTTTAGTATTTGATGACATTTATAATGAAGCAAGTAACCAAGCAGAGTTTCTGCAACTTGTTGTTTCGGGCAGGCATCAGAATCAGCATGCCATTATATTGAAACATAATTTGTACAAAAAAGGTCAAAACGCAAATCCATCGACCTCAATGTAATCAATATTCTTTTGATGAAGAACCCTCGCGACATTGTTCAAATTGACTGCCTTGGAAGACAGTTGGGTTGCCGATCACTCCTACTATCGGCATACAAAACCGCAACGGCAGCACCATTCGGTCATTTATTGATTGATTTAGATCCTCGATGTGACGAAAAATTACGTTTATGCTCACAGATTAACGAAGATGTAGCAGTATTTTTCTGTGCAAAAACGCTACAAAACGTTATCAAACTTGATGAGTCATTCACGTCATCTGAATACTTTAAGTCTCTTTATAACTTTTAAACCCTTGCTGAGAAAATTTTTCGTCCTACATTGTCCACATGCATTTGTAAAATTTATCCTAGATTGTGTTTATAACATTGTCAAAGGCACAGTCATCCTTGATCCTGCAATATTATCTGCCCAGAAAATAAAAAAGTTTGAAAAACTTATTTCTTCTTTATGTGACCGTCGCGTGAAAGTCAACACAAAGCGAAAACTACTGGCAACAAATCAAGGTATAAATTTAATTGTACTTATCACTGCCCCAATTCAAAATCATTTTTCTTCTTGATCATGACACAGTCAGCCGACGAATTTATACTGATATCAACAGAAACGTATAAACAGTTGCTGACATCAAACTCATTAGAAAAAGAAGAAAGTACAAAACAGAAGATCCTAGAAAAGAGAAATGTTGGTAATAGCGAAGCAATCGCACAATAAAGCGCTGCATCAGCACTCAATTCGCCAACAAAAGTTACGGAGTCAGTCCCAGATTCAAAAACTTATAAAAACAATTCAAAACATCCATCTAACTTATCAGATAATCAAATCCAATGTGTCACTGACGAGCTCTTAAAAGCAGGTTTGAGTGGCGGAAAAATAGAGCGGAGCAAAACAATTCTTACTTTCCTAAGCAAATCAAACATTATTACAGTAAATCAAAGCACAGGAAAGCTGCATTGCGAATTAGACAGCAGTGCGTCAACATCAGATCTTCTGGAGTTCCTCACAAACCTTCAACTTCCAACCAAGAAAATCAGTCAGGACCACCTCAACATTTTTCTTAAATTAAAAATTGGGAGTCACCTTGTTGCCAATAAAACCGCAAAGGCAGCTGCTACAAACGATATTCAAACAGTTTCTACTACTAATCAACAGCTTCCATGGCTCTCGATGTTCTGAATCTTTCTGAGAAGAAAACATTTGCCTGTTCAAGAATCACAAGAGTTTTATTGGTAATTGCAGGTATCGAAACAAATCCTGGCCCATCCTCGAAGAAACTGAAATGTGGATCATGCAAAAAACTACTGAGAAAAAGCACAAAACAACGACCACTTTTTTATTGCACAATATGTGGCTTGGTTCATTTCATTTGCAGTGGGCTTTCCAATGCTTCTGAATACAACAAAGACACGTTCGCTTGCACGAAATGCAAAAACGAGAGAGTAATATCTACAAAGCTCAGACTATAAAAAAGCTCATAAGTTTTATTCAGAAAATGGGTTTCCCAGCTCATATATCAGTCTGAACCGTCTATGTGCTGAAACCAGCTTAAGAAGAAAAACAGTAGAAAACTACTTGGCAACAAACTCAACATTCACAAAATTCAAGCAAGCAAGACAAAGATTCCTACGCCTGAAAGTGCAATCGTATAGGATCAATGAAATTTGGTCAATGGATTTAGCTGATATGCAGTCGATTGCGAATGACAACAAGGGAATCAGATATCTGTTGGTTGCAGTAGATACACTAAGTCGCTATTTGTGTGTCGAACCAATGAAAGATAAAAATGCAACAACAAAAAGAGCATTCTTAAAAATGTTTAAAACAGTTAGGCGCAAAGCTTTTCCTGAGAAAGTCTGGGTTGACGATGGAAAGGAATTTCGTGGAGCGTTCAAAAATTTTTGTAAGGCTTATAATATAACTGTTTATCAGACTCATAACGAGAAAAAGAGTGCATTCGCAGAGCGGAACATTCGGTCTCTGAAGGCCCTCATTTACAAATACATGAACCAAAGTCACGCATCAGAATACATAGATCAGCTGCCGAAATTAGTAAAAGTTATAAACGGGCGCGTAAATAGAGTCACGGGTTTAGCACCACAGAACGTAACGAAAGATCACACCAGTTATCTCGTCTCGCTCAACCTGAACGGCAGAATACAGAAACCAAAATTTAAAATAGGCGACACAGTTCGAATACGCCGAAAAATAGAAACTTTTCATCGTGGATATAAAATTCAGTTTAGTCACGAAATTTTTCGGATAACAAACATCTCAACAGTTGATCCGCCAACATATCGGATAGTCTCTCACGACACAAACGAAGAAATTCAGGGAACATTTTACGAGTCTGAGCTTGTTAAATTTCTGGAAGAATAATGACAAATCTAACAAACACCTTCATAGTAAATCTCATTTCTAACTCATCAACCGACACTTTTCCCAACAACACCTTGGCAACCTTCACAAATCTACTACCAACAGTGATTGATCTCAACAAATCCAAAGGTTTGTGGCAAGTAGCTTTACTGCAGATGTCATGGCCCTCTAAATTTAAAAACGTCACAAACGGCATGATTGAGGTAGAATATTTTCAAAATGAAGCCACCACTGAAATCGAGTAAGAATCAGATGTTGAGTCGTCTCCTATTGAACCGTCCTCAAACACGAGTTTATTTGTACCTATTTCACGGAGAAGGCGAAAACCATCAAGACCGCGTGCCAACGGCTCTGCGACACGACCAACCAAAATGAAAATTCCCCAGGGGAACTATCAATCTACAGATACGCTTCTGCAGAAGATCTGCGAAAAAGTTTTCAAATCGAAGGAGCCTGATTCATGGCCTTTTGAGTGGTCAGTCAGTGACCACAGTCAATTGTTGAGAGTCAGGGAAAGACGTAGCCACGGTATAGAAAAGGAGCACGAGGATGAGGCAGGCTTCATAACTGCGGATACAAACACCAGTGAGGAAGCAGAAAACTCAACCACAAACAAAACCGAGAAAAGAATCAAAATCGTTTCGGCGGATTTGAAGAACATATTGGGCATTAAGGTGCTTTCCCCGCACTCAAAGCCAATATATCCCGTAGATATATCTGGAGGACGGCATACAATGTTCGTCTATTGTGACTTTATTCAGGACGAAATTCTCGGTAGCAAATTTACGTCCCTTCTACGAACAGTGGCACTGACAGCAAACACGAACAACCATAGTAACCATGGTGACATTATCAGTTATCAATCGTTTTCAAACCTGCAATGGAAGACAGTTGTCAAGTCATCCTTTCAATCGATATCAATAACGCTGAGACGAAACAGGCCAATTAATTCCCTTTCTTTCCATTGGCCGGACTTGTCTGACATTGATATTTCGACTGAGTCAATAGAACTATTCATTCGAAAAACAATCACCGAGACAATCAGTCTATGAAGCAAGCAAGCAATTCGATTTTCATACATCGAAAGAACACTTTTTTTTACACAACTTCTCAGTAAAGCACAAATTGTAAAATTCAACGAATGGACACCCACTACGAAGCTCAGATTGGGTTCAGCAACAACGTACAAGCGCATGGAGGACCAGCTCGACAATTTGGATCGGGAGCAGCGGGACTTGGAGCGCTTGCTGTACGGGTTGGGCGGTGCGCTCTACCACTGGTTAAAAAGTATGCTTTACCCTTGGCAAAGAAGCTCAGAAGGAACTTAGTAACAGCAGCAATACCAGAAATTGGACAAATAATTGCAGGTAGAAAGAAAATCAAAAAGGCAGCAAAAGATTCAGTAAAACGATCAATCTCTAAAAGCATTGAGCAATCGATAAAGCCGTCCGGAGCGTCGCGGAACTGAGCGGCGCAGCACTCGCGCCCGGGCGCGCCGCGATCGGCGGGGCGGGGGGCTCAGCCCCGAGCGAGTAAGATGCAAGTGAGCAAACAAGACAAAGCAATATCAGCAGGAAATAAAAGCAGAAAGCGGAAAACCTCTACAACCATCAGTTCGACAAAATTACCTACCAAACGCAGTCGGTCAGAAACTTTATCTAACATCAAGTACTACTAGCACCATTACTAACACAACAAAAGCAGCCTTCGAATTAGAATGACAACGCAGTCTTCAAGTTTTGAATTCAAAAGCCTTGCAGACGATATCGCAAATCCCGTCACCCATACAGCTTTGGACTTTTTTGAAAAACCAAGCGTATTGATAAATTACGAAAGCGGTCATGATCAGGAGGTTTTCCCACAAACTGGTCCACGAGGGCCAACATTAGATTTTGTTATAAGTGGTGATCAAAGGAACTGTATCGACATGAACTATATTCACATGGCTGTGCAAGCAGCAATCTATAACTCAGATGGCAACGAAAAGATAAAACCAAGCGATGGAGAAGCGGTCGTTTTTACCAACAACACATTACATAGTCTATTTTCCCAAATTGATGTTTATTTGAACGGGATTCTGGTTGCTGACAGCAACAATACGTACCACCATCGAGCATTTCTAGAGACCGAACTTACAACAAAGAGTGTTAGTAAAGAATCCTGGGCTATTTGCCAAGGCTACGAATTTGATTCATCAATTGCAGATGGCGACAAAGGCAAATGGTTCACGGACAGATTAGCAAACACGATGAAAACAAACTACATCACTGACCTATATGGTGCACTGTATGTGGACTTTTTCACCTGCGAAAAATTACTGATACCAGAAGTCGAACTTCGAATAAAACTCTATCGTGCCAGTAATGAGTTTAGCTTAATATCTCCTGATACTAAACGATTTACAGCGATAATAGAAAAATCATCTCTATTCGTTCGCAAAATAACACTTACAGAGTCAGTGCGGCTCTCTATTGAGCGAGCTCTCACAAAAGCTCCCGCCCGCTACCCCTATATAGAATCTCTGTGTAAAAGTTTCATCATTCAAGCAGGACAGAATTCATTCATAAAAGAATCGATCTTCGGAACTGAACCCATACGACGCTTGACACTCTGCATGGTCCCAAACGCCCAATTCAGAGGATCATTGACGACTAATCCCTTTGACTACCAAGAATTTGATTTAAAACGTATTGAAATCTTGAGAGGCAACGGCTTGCCCATAGCAGGGACTCCAATCGATACAGAACACAACACCCGACTATATTACAACACCTTAACTGCATTAGGCTTCCAGAACGGAGGAAATAAAATTAGTCTCGAACACTTTCAAGACAAGTTTATTGCTTTTTTTGATTTAACTTCATCCCAGGAAGCATTCAAAAACCTTACGCTGTTCCCAGAGCTCACGGGAGCACCAATTACTTTCAAATTATTATTTTCAAAAGCACTTCCCGAGGCTGTCGAACTATTCTTAGTTGGTGAACGATTCAGTCAAATTTTTGTCGACGGAAAACGAAACGTTGCCAAGAATCAAACCATTTTGAATGGATAATATTACCATCGAAAAAGTTTGTCAGCAATTTAGTTTATTGAAGTTCGCTTTTTGTGGAGTGTGGAGCGCGGATAATTTACCTCGACTCAAAGTCAGCAACAAAATACGATTTCAAGTTGTCAATACTTCGCCAAGAAATTTACCAGGAACTCATTGGATACTTGTCATATCTTTTCCTCTACTCTTTCGTGCCAACACACATATTAGACCTCGTTTTTCAAACATAGTGATTTGGAACAGTCTTGATATATCTCTCAGTTACTTTGATATTCTGCCTAGTCGAATTAATGAGCTGTATTCCGACAAGTGCTTAAATGAAGTATTTTCAATTGTTTCGTCTCCACCAATTCAATCAAAATCCTTCAACCTATGCGGACTCTGCTGCATTTATACTGCACTTGAACTGATAGCAAACAGTCATTATTTTGAGCAAAACAAAACTTATAATATTAGCCGAAAGCTGGAGACTACGAAACAATTGAAAATTAAAATTTTGAAAATAGTAAAAACCGTGGGGAGAATTAATTTGATACGATACTTTAATAGCAAATTGAAATCAAGATACCTATTTTGCATTTTGTAATTAAATCTTGGAAACAGGAGAATTTTGGTGCTATAAGAAGCTTCACGCACGCAGACCAAACTTATTCCAAGTCAATCAATAGTCCAGGCCATCTTTCTTGCTTTTGAAACAGGTTGCTCATCTTCACTGTCGTCAATGATAGTAGTGGTAGCAGTAGTGCTGTTGCTATTATAATAAGATTCCAAGAAGACTTCTCCCTCATTAGAGCTTGCAAAATTGTTATCGGATGCTAGATCCTCAAGTTCATCAAAATTGCTTTCTGATGCACTACACTCCCTAGCTTCGTCATAATAAAAGGATTACGATTCCTGAGCCCCGCTTCTGAAACGCTTTCCATATCACTTAGATCACTCCATTGAACCACTGGCTCACTGTCATCAATCTCGCGGTGAAAGAAGCCTGGGTCAGGGGGAACTGAAACAAGCAAAACAAGATGAGACAGAATAATATCATGAAGAAAGTAACCCCGATATCGCATAAAAACAATAACTAAAAGAAACTGGAGAAGACGCAAAGCTACTATTGTTGGGTGCTGTAACAGAATACTGAGATTGCTTTTCATCTGGACGGCTCTCACTGTCACTGCTTAGAGTTTCTCTCTCAGAAAACACAAATTCATCTTTTGGCTGCTCTTGAAGTAAACTAAAATGTCCATGTGGCAGAGTGCTGATACCATCGGACTGAATGAACCTCTTGTCATCAAAGCAGCTCAGCGCGACCTTGTTTGTAGTTGAAACTTTGATCTGGTGGTTGTCAGAGTGAATTCGGGTCATTGCCGCTCTACTACTTTTTCCAGACTCCAGACAACCCAAGTATTTGTCATGATGAGGAGTCTTTTTCACACTCTTTCGAACTCCTTTCGCAGTCTGCTTGGCTCCACTTTGAAATTTGATGCTGTACATCTTTGATCGGAGTATGACACATTCCTCCAAAACCTCACCATTAAGTTCATCAGGCATAGTCAACGGAACTTTCTTATTGATCGGATCGTACAATGGATGATCAGTGGGGTAGTCACTGAGATCTAAAAGGTGCTTAAATTTTTTCATATCTTCGTACAAGTCAACGGTTTCTATTCGATATAACAAAGAATCAGTGTCCTTATAGGTGACACAAATTCTCTCACCATAGCGAGGTTTCATTTCATTATAATGAAAATTGTACAAGGCCAGTTTCGATAAGTCAAGTATAGCTGCGCCAACAGGAGTCGGTTTATCCCATTTAATTTTTGGAATCGAAGAGTAAACAGAACATAAATCATCGTTAATAATCTGGAACGCTTTAAAAGTTGGTTTTGCCGTTAGTTTTTGAGCCTGAGACTCGTTTGACACAAACTGAATATTTCTTCTGTTACGTTTATTTTCCATTGTCTTGCCAAAACAAGCATTGGACATTAATTTGTAGAAGTTTTTTTCAAAAGCAGTGGCTGCTTTTTTCCGCATTTCAGTGTTTTTTTCGATATAAGAGGAAAGCCAATTGGACTGATTGAATTGAAGTACGCGATGAACTGCTGTTACCAGGAGACCCTGACCACAATAAAATTTCGGGTTCTCAATATGACAAACGTAGCGCTTTTTCTCAAACAGAGTCTCAACAAGCTTTGGCACGGACGCACGATTTCCCGCTAGTTTTCTGCTATAAGGAGAAAGCTAGTCATCTTTGATAAAAAGTTTTTCGGGTGCGAGAGGAAAGTCGTAATGTTCATCATGAATACAAGAAGGATAACTGAGATCAACTTCAACAAAAAATCCAACGCTACTGTCTGCTTCATACTTTCTAAATAACTCCTGTATAGAATTACACTCTAACCATCGATAGCCATCTTTGGGCAGTTTCTTCATTATTCCTGCGTATAGAGAGGTAACGTCAAAAAAAGCACCAAATACAGATTTCTCAGCAGGATTAAAACTACTGAGGTACTTATTGTTCGCTTTGAAGTAACGGAGAGCTCCGACACCATTAAGACCACCGCGGATTGCCTTTTCACAAAACAGGAGCATGTCATTGTCATCTACTCAACTTAATTCTACGCCAGTTGTTACCAGCATAGCATCACAGCTCAAATTTGGAGCACTGTAAAAGTAAGCAGGATCTAACCGCTAAACTGAAATACAAACTGTTCGGAACAACTCAAAAACATCTGCCAACAATTAAACCTCAATTTGTAAATAGGCATCGTGGTAATCACCAAAATTTAAAGTCAAACAATTTGTGCATTTCAACAGCTTGCTCGTACATTTCGGGAGAAACGTCTATTGTACCGGTTAAAGTGTTTCTCTACTCCTCACCATGCTCTGGTAAGGGAGAAAAAAATTTCTTTTGAGTCGAGAAATGAATAAGGGAATATGCCTTTTGCCCTAATTTTTCTAAACTCTGAGTCAGTAAACTCTTGGAATCGATAGCGAAGAAGCTTTAGGTCAGAGTCTTGAAGAGTGTTGGCAAGAGCATCAAGAGAAGCGGCCATAAAATTTATGCTATCAAGAAAACGAATTTCATGTCGATTTTTTTTCGCCACACCAACTTTGTTAATGTAAGAACGAACGGGAACGTGAACCGAGAAAGATATAAAAGTCTCCTCTGTTCTCGAAATAGCTGAAAGCTGTTCATTTTCTTCAAGCTTGAGATACTTGACAATGTGATGAGCATCATAGCGCTACAGGTTATGAAAATAAACCGGAAGAAAAGATACTACGGTCACTTTTAAATTGCACGAACTGTGCGCAACACCAAAAACTTTCCCTGTAACATGGCAATGATGAACAACTTTTCTTCTGACATTTCTGAAAACTCGTCTATAAGGTTTTTATGGCAAATGCAGCAGGGCGAAGTCCAATCTTCAATCATTTTTTGTCTCTTAGACTGTGACATGGAGAGATAGCGATATCTCTGACGCTCCTTGTCGGCCCATTTCACCCAAGATCTCAAAGTGTCCATTAGGATAGCAATACAATCGTCACCACGATAAAACTTT
Source organism: Convolutriloba macropyga (assembly GCF_964194025.1). NCBI lineage: Eukaryota > Metazoa > Xenacoelomorpha > Acoela > Convolutidae > Convolutriloba > Convolutriloba macropyga. Next base: position 40,393,781 of record NC_134472.1, read on the forward strand.
TCTATTTTGACATGCGAATAGCGCACATCCACGAGAACAGCACCAAAGCTGCAGGGATACTGGTATTCAACAACTGTTGTCAACGCTCCGTCCTTATTGAGGCCATTCTGCATTTGTTCGGCAGCTAGATCAAAATCTTCCGTTCTAACATCAAATGCTTCCAGGTCAGCGTAAACAACAAACGGGCACTTGAAAGTTTTATGCCAGTTTTTGAAAGTAATTGTGGTTCCTTTCGGTGCCATTTCAATGATTTGCGGCTGCTCAGATGAGCATAAGAACTTATGCAGGATAAATTTATCACGCGCAATGCTTTGAAGGCAAACTTCGCAAAATTTGCGTGCATTATTTTTGGAGTTAGCTGTGTTCGGAGTTCGCAAGAGAATTTTTAATAGGTGGTCTAGGTTTTTAATTAAGCAATAATGCCAACTGTTTTCATCTGACAACAGCAATAGATGAACTCTTCGAGCAACACCAGCGTTTTTAGTTAAATAAACCGGGTAAATTTTGCGCTGTTCGAAGGCGTAAACATTTATTTTAAGATGATTATATTTCTCAAATTTAGGAATGTCGGATAAGGCCAGAGGCATTTTACGAGCATTGTAAATAAGAGAACTCAAATTATTCTTGTAACTCTGCGGCCGTTCTTGATTTTGTTTAACCGGAAAAAGAAAAGCAAGGACTGAATAAATGAAACAGAGGTTGTCCTTCAAATTTCTAATATTGAGCAAGGATTTTCTCTGATTTTCTAAAACACTGGGCGTCATTATGTAGGAACCAGCACGAAGTGGAACATGCTTTGAGAATTTGATCTCAACCATATTTAACTTTTCGATAACCCAACCACTGCCAGCTGTGCAAAATACATTAATGTTAGTAAGTAACTTATCAACATGAGCAAAGTACTCATCTGTAGTCAAACAAGTGGTGACAATGCTTTGAGAATTTGATCTCAACCATATTTAACTTTTCGATAACCCAACCACTGCCAGCTGTGCAAAATACATTAATTTTAGTAACTTATCAACATGAGCAAAATACTCATCTGTAGTCAAACAAGTGGTAACAGTCTCCATGGGACTGTGAAAAAACGAGAGTGTACTTTCATCGAGTAAAGGCTTGGAAAACTTAACTTCAATACATAGTCCTACTTTGGCGGAACAAATTTCGGTTAAACGGTTGGTAATGAAGTTTCTAATCTTAACCTCGTTTGTTACTAAATACTCGAAAGGATCAAAAACTTGGTCACCAACAATTTTGAGGCGATATGTTTGAAAGTGTCCCCTTATTGCCTTTCTGTCTCTCTAACACAAAATCTGCTCCTTCATCTCCCGGCAAGGCTGAGCGTTGCACTTCCGAAACACCAGAATGTTCCGTCCTGGAGTGTAGTTTCCAAGACGCCTCAGTTCCAAAAAAAGTTTGACATGTATTGCACCGAAGGGTCCTGGAAAATTTGTGAATGTTCTTCAGATGGCGCACTAAATTCTTTGCTAAAGTGAACGTCACTGTGCAGTGCCCACATCTGAAGTTGGTGTCGGGTAAGTTTGAGTGCTTTTGCTCTCGATGCACAGCGAGATCTCTCCTGTTCGTGAAAGTCTCATTGCAGAAGCTACAGGAGATCATGAGTAGAACCTATTAAAATGAACAAACGTGAAAAATTTGGACATAAATTATCCCTTAGTGATGCAAATTTTTCCAATTTAACTCATTCTTAAAACAGTTTGGCCTTAGCCCTTCAACCAAATCATTCAAAATTATAAGAGCATATTCATTTTGACGAATGAGAAAGGGGCAAAAATTAACCCCTGTAATGCATTGCTTAGAAGCAACTATAGAAGCGAAAACCTGAAATCGACTCATTAAATTTCATTTTGTCTACAAATTGATCGTCAGTTAAATCGGCCCGTGCATATTCATCAGTAGAAAGAAATTTGGGCATAAATTAACCATTAAATTCATCCCCAATAATTTTGAAACAAAAATTGGTCCATATTGAAATCGACCCGTGCATATTAATCAGTGAAAGAAAAAATCGGGCATGAATTAACCCCCGAAGTGTCCTTTCTCAATTGAGTGGAAAAAAATGATGCACAATGAAGAGAAATTTAGCAAGGTTGGTCATGAAATAACCCCAAAAAACTTTCTTATTTAGCTAATTGTGGCAAGAATTAACCCCTTTTAGATAATTCTATCTTTTTTTAGATGCATCGTAACATTAAATCGACAAAATCGACCCACTGCGAAGTTCGATAGTTCACATTTAGCAGATCTAGAAAAAAACTGGGCATAAATTAACCCCTAGGGCTTTCCTCTAATGTGAAAAAGTAGACAAAACCTGTTGCACAAATTTTATAAATTGGCAATAAATTAACCCCTATAAAACACTCTTTCAGCAAATTTGAGCATAAGTTAACTCCTGGAAGCTTTTCGTTAATTTCAAAGCAAGAGGAGAAAGTTGTAGAAACAACAGGAGTGAAAGAAAATCGGGCATAAATTAACCCCCGAAGTGTCCTTTCTAATTTGGGAACACAAAGGAGAAAAATTGAGCAAGGTCGTTCATGAATTAACCCCAGAGAACTCCTTGTTATTAAGCTAAATCGGGCAAGAATGAACCCTTTTATAGTTCTGGCATTTTTGAATTAGATGTAAAAATTTGCACCAGCTTATATTTAGCAGCTCTAGAAAAAAATGGGCATAAATTAACCCCTAGGGCTTTTCTCTAATTTGAAAAAGTAAGCAAAAACTGTTGCACAAATTTTATAAATTTCAGTGAATTTGGCAATAAATTAACCCCTATCAAACATTGTCTTTCAGCAAATTTGAGCATAAGTTAACCCCTGAAAACCGTTTCGTGAAACTTGAAAGAGGAAAAATTTTGCAGAAAGAACATGAGTGGAACAAAAATTGGGCATAAATTATCCCCCAATTGTGCTTTTTCGTGAATCCAACCACTAATAAAAAGTTGTTAAAAAAGTGCAACAGTTGTTTTGAGCATACACTAACCCAGAATGCTTGATAATTCAACATACCGTTGAAGAATTCCGTGCTAGAAGGAGAGAGCTGATGAAGTTCCAATTTGAAACCACCGCCACAAGATAGCTCGAAGGGTCCCTCAATTCTGTTTACCAATTTTGGTGAGAATAATTTCAGATGAAGATTGAAGAAAGCTTTCTCCGCTTAATAACTTTAAGAAAATGATCCAACAATTTAACAAAACAGTGCCGCTCTTATCTTTGTTAGCTAACTAACCATCACGTAAAAGAAACTAACTATCCGATAAAGATCTTGGAAATTTCTTTTCTTTACCGCACAAAAGCGCCTGAACAAAACCGAATAAGGAAAATGTTACGTAACACAGTTCTCTGATAGAGACCGTGAATTGTGATTTCATCGAATTTTGCTTAGTCTTGTAAAGATAAGCTGTATAAAATCCCACAAAATTCGATCGCTAAACTATCCTCAAAATTTGAACTTACAAAGTTAAGAGCAGCAATCAAATTACAAACGAGATGTCGGGATATCTGTTTGAGTACAAAACTTCAACGCATTTTGTCCGAGTTCGACGGGAGGACAACACTGAGGGCTCAATGATGGAGATCACGCTCTATAAATTTTACAACGGAGAAAGGTTTCTTTATCAGACACTGACTCTCCCAGAGCAACATTTCAAGGACTTGCTCGATTCAATATGGTTCGAATCAGACCTGATGCGAGTCCTAATGGAGGGGAAAATCAACGCCGAGGGAAGAACTATTGTTCACATTGAAGCGTGTGAGAGAATGCGTCTCGACTCGAAGAACTGCGAGGTCATCAGAGATATCAAAGGTAGTATAAAACATTTTATCTTTAGAATTAGTACTAAGAATAAATTCGGAAAAGCGAAAGATTAAAATTAATAACGTTATTTGATATTCACGTTTCCATTTAAACTTTGAAAATAAATACTTAGCTTAGGAAAGGGAGCAATTCTTGAAGGCTTAAAGCTGTAGTTAATTACAAAAGCCTATGATAGTGTGTGTATGTTTAGATACCGACCGAGTCTACTACAGGCTGTCGATGAAATACTTGGACCCTGATGACCTCATGCTCTGTCTTCTTCCATATAAAGAAATTCCAAAATCAAGGAGAGATGTGGGAGCTCAAGTATGTTGCCCTGGGACTTCGTGAATTCGCCGCACTCATTTTGTACAACAAAGAAAAACAGAGACTAACAGTGAAGCGGGTTAAACCCGTTGCTACAGTTAAACCTACGAAACAACTGAAGATAACGTCTACAAAGTCAATTCAGCCCGAGGAAGAAAATGACGTTATCGTTTTACCCTCGGATGAGGAAAACTATTAAACCGTTTAAGAAACTTTATTCCATATAATTTGTAATCATTTGATAATTCTGTACACGGGAATGTTTTGGTTCAAGTTCAAAATTTAAATATTCTAAAACACCTTTCTCATTGATCGCAGAATCAGTAAGATTATCAGTTGAACAGACAGTCACAAAATATAACAAAGCCATAACACAGGACTAAGCTTACCTGAAAACAGCAAACAGCCACATTTCAATTTGATGATAAAAATTGAATCTAAAACTTTGATCAAAACATCGATAAAAATACGTTCCAATAAAGAGTTTGGTAAGAATTGGTCAAAACGATACCTAAATGTAGTTTAAATCAATCTAACAAACGTACCTAAGGCACAATCTCTCATGACTATTAATTATTGAACCAACTTTGGGTGTTTGCCATATGTCAAAAGCAACGATAAAAGCGCTGAAGAATAGCTAACTTTGATTTCGGATCCTGAATAAAAATACATCTGTAACACAAAAATCATGTTCCCTTGGTTCAGTGGTTACGACAGCTTCTAAAAAAAGGATTATATAATAAAAAATACATCAGAAGTAGTTTCGAGACTAAGAAGTGGTGGGATCCTTTTTTTGTGCGGTAGACCCCCCCCCCCGTTTCTCACTACTTCTAACTCACACTAACGGCATTTATGCGCGTGACGTCATTTCTCACTCTCTTTTAAAACGTTTTTAGCTCTTTTGCGTGATTAGATTTTGATCATACGTGACTTACCTCACCCAATAAAATATCTTCTGCATTTTAAAACTTAAGTTAAATTTGAATTGGTTTAAGGTCAAAGGAACTCATATGTGTAATAAAGGTCCCTAATGAAACGGCTTCTGCGCAATGAATTTTAACACGCTTTATTAATTTATCGCTGAATATTTTATGGCTTTTTGAGCGGCGTTGATTATTTTTCAAACTTTTTATATGTATCTTTATATCTGTATTATACGGCACGCAAGTTTATTCTTTTGCAGCTGTTGCGGCTATCTGCCGGCAATAATTACGATTTTAACTTTTTAAGAGAAAAGGTTAATTTTCATCATGTTTCTTCTATTTTCTTAGCACTTTGTCTCAAAAGTAAGTTTTTATTGGCCTGTCGAATTTGGAGTAGTCAACGTTTTGCTTAACTGAGATATCGTTTGTTTTCAAACTATTTGAGTGAGTTTGCGAATCTTGCCTTCATTTGTAGTTCTTTTGTCCCTGCAACTCTTAGAAAAAACGTATTTTCTGACTTCTGAAATGATTTTATATCCTGTTAATCAGGATTCTGGCATGTAGTTATATATGGTTCTCTTACTTTGGCGCCTTTAAATTTGAAAGATCTTCTAATTTTTGACAGTTTTTTAAAGTTTTTGCCTCTTGCTTTGTCTTTCTTTCATTCTCACAAGGTTATTGTGTACTTATTCCAAGGATACTAAGTCTTTATTTTCATTAAGTGTCATTGTTTTTAGTGGCTCCTAAACCATCTAATCTTGGGAGGAGAAGTTTTGTATTTAATGTTTATTGTTCAATTTTGCGCACGAAGGGTTTTATCGGCCGTTTTGACTGTATTAGTTTGCTGTTGCTCATATAGTTTTATTTGTCATGACATTAATAAATTCAATTCTTTGGCTTGTAATTCAGGACTTGTCTTGCTATGTTTCTCAATAGCAACAAAGCGATAACTGAGGCTATTATTGTCCTTCTCTTGTTTTTTTTAAATTCTGTCGTCAAGATTTTGTTCTGACAATATGACGTCGCAATCACTTTAAATCTCTTTTTTGTTTGTTGATTCATATTCGTTTCAACTGAATTGCGGGCGTGAGGTCATTAGTTGTTCTTGAACGAAGTTCGTAGCAATTATTGTAAACGTGTTGGTCTTGTTTATGCAAATTTTTTGCTGGACCGTTTTTGCGCTTTTTCTTCTAGAACATTCCTTGACTTCTCAGGTGACTTTTCACGCCTTTGTTCATTTTTTAGTGATCTCTCTTGTTCTCACTCCGAAGTAAAGCTTGTTGCTAAAATAAAGTCAATTTCAGCATAGCAAAAAGTAGGGACTGATAGCTGAGTGGGCAATGCTTCTAGTTAGGGATCGGGAGGACCATGGTTCGAATCCCGGCGTGGTGAAGGATTTGTGTACCCATAAAGAAAAGTTTATCTAGGCTACAGCCCCTCAATTAAATTGCCTCGCCTGTCGTTCGGGAGCAATTGTTTGGCCATTAGTCGGCTTATGTTTTCTCACTCTTAGTAGAAGGATTTTTCTTGTTCATTTGCTTGAATAAGCTTTTAATCACACGAGATTTACCTCACTCTCATAAATGCCTACCTCAATCTGAAATTAACTTTTCTTTACGTTAATTCAAAGAGGTAAGGTCAAGTGAATATTTGTCACTCTGATTGAAGGTTATTTGAGAGCAGCTAACAGAAGCAGCAATAAGTTATACAGATTTCTAATCAAAATATCACATCTCAGCATTTAATAAAAAGAAATTTTTCTTTTGGTATATTTCTTTCAGTATCTTTTTGAGACTGCAGATCTACGAAGCTATTGCGGCTATTTTCTGGCAATCTTCTAGCTAGGTTTAATTCGTTGTCTTCCCCGGCTTTTAATACGAACATCTTATAACGAGCCAGGAAGTCAAGCGATGATTTTTTGATTACTTTCTACCGCTCAGCAGCCGAATTTCCGTTGTTACAAACGCAGGTGGTTCATTAAATTGTATTTTTTCTAATGGAAAATTAGCAACCAAACGTTTTGATCAGTTCATCTTTTGTGCAATGAAAACACTAACTTCACTGGTATAAACATCACTGGTGTACACATGTCTGTCATGTTTTTAGAATCCATCAAATTTTAATTTTCAAATTAAAATTTACAAAGAATTCAGAAAATTTCCTGTCTCTGCTTCATTTGGAACACAGTTAGGTCAAAAGTTAGGATGAGCGGGAGCGGAACATTAAGTGCGAATGTACATTACGGAGCCTCCTGGTTAAATATTAAGCTGTTCTTGAACATTTGGTTAGTAGCTAAAAGTTGCGAATTGTTGGCACCGGTAACTTTAAATGTCGACGTTAAGAGGTGAGCTGGCTCTCAATTTCCTTCAACAATATGCTACCTAGGATGTGGATTTCTTGAGCGGAGAACTAGCAAAACTGCAACCGGTTGGCCAAAAATAACAAGCATGCCAAAATAACAAGTATCCAAGTATATTCACACAGAAACCGTCACCCGAATGCTGCATAGTTCCGAAATAAGGAGAGCGACTGTTTCCCTGTCATAGGATGCTACATTATAATACGCACAACACAACTAGCAGTCTCAAATCTTCCCCATGTTATTGTCACCGTATAACCATTTGTGGAGTATCTACCAAACTAGTTTACAGTTTTGATCAACTCGTGATTTTATAATGTACCGACTCTACTACATTGTTTTAACAAAACTGCAAATCGTTATTTTATACTAGTTTCTTTGCTCTATTTTTCGATTGCGGAATTCAATCCAATGTAATGTTATAATATATCTTATAGATTTTGGCTTTTATTCCTCCAGATTTAGCTCAGAATTTTACTTTTCGAAGATAAATTTATCAGTGTTCGAACTGAATCATGTGCAATCATTTGCTTACGTCATTCTTATTTCTCAGAATATCTTTTCAACTGTTCGAGGAATATTTCATCTGTCAAGACATTTTTCAAGGAGCTCAACTTAGAGACCAGAAAAGACACCATTAATGCATTTTGTTAACCAGAATGTGATTGGTACTTGATGGAGCTGTTCTTGATAGAATATTCCCATGGTTGTTTCATTTAAAAAGGTCAGCAAGTATATGTAAATTTAGGTGCTACTACCATTTGGTCTGATCAAATGTCAAAAGTTTTAAATGGATTAAATTGAATATTTCAAATGTAAAATTGATAACTTAGTCATAATTTATGTATATTTGAATCAAATTTTATGAATGAACATTTATATAATCTGTGTCTATTGCTGCTCAATTTATAAGTTGTTCCAAACTGGATTTTTGAGTCATTTGATTGATTTTCAGAGCAAAATCGAATTATCGGGCATATTTAGAGTGTCCATTGAGTTTTTGAACTAGATTGTTTGAGCTACTAAACTAATTGAAAATGGAATCCAAGACTAACAGTGAGGTTGGCCATTAGGCACAATCGTCCAATCGATTAAACGTGATGCGTGAAGTCAGTACTTTTCGACAATGTTCAGTTCAAATGTACTGAATATCTTAGCTATACATCAAAGAAGTTTGAAACGGAAATTATAATTAAGGTCTGTGTAAGTTATGAGTTTTTTAATAGCCGCCATCAGGCTCTCAACGACTATTATTTAGGCGCTCTCCTTTTTTGCAATTCAAAGAATTTGAATTGTATTGGGGTGCTGTTTTTTTTACAACTCGAAGAGGAGTATTGGAGAAGTCCTTTTTAAATCAATTTTCTTGGAGTGAATTTAGAAGCGGGAAATGAAACACGTGAAAAAAATTTGGAGTGATTTTGGTGCTGAACAAAAGTGAAGAGCGGAGCAAAAAGAAAGTGGTTTTTGTTCATACCGCTGTTTTTGAGAGCGAGAAATTGATGTGTGAAAAAATTTTCTAAGCGAGATAACTTATGAGATTTGATTATAATATTGTATTAGTTTTAGGCTTATTTTGATAGGAATTGAAGGTTTCAAGTAATTAATTTGAGTCTAATGACAATTTGGAGGTTTTTGATCAGTTTTGCTGATTTTTATACGAAATTTATGATTTTTTTTAACTGTTTTGTTGTTTTACTGCTGCTTTTTGCAGCTTTTCCTTTTTTAATTTTAAACAAGTTTCTTAGCCTATTATGACTCGCCCGTTGTTTTACGAGCTTTTTTCATTGCTCTAATTGCAAAGGAATTTTATTTGGTTTTATGTTAGCATGTACTATTTGAAAAAACTTGTACGTTTGTTTTTGAATGCCGTTTCTATTCTTCCTAAATTTTTTTATGGCATTTGTGGAGGTTTAGGGTTCACAATAAATGTTTTAGTTGTTTAGTCATAAGTATGTGCAATTTTCTTCGAGTCGTTTTCGGAATTCCTCCGGCTATTATTTTTTTCAGATGTGTTCACAAATTTTCATGATTTTTGAAGTCAAATTGGAGTAGTGATTTCGGTCACGCCGAAACAGGCAGTGGAGCGAAAAAGCGAGTGGTTTTGCGGCGTGAAACTGTTTTGCTCTAATTTAAAATTAGAGAGAGAACGGTGTTTGAACAAAAATTTGCTTTCTCGCTAGTGGTTTTTGTTCACATGCGGTAATTTCACTTTGATTTTTGATGTTTTTTCGATTTTTTGGATCGGATTTTTTTTCTAAATGGTTTTCCCAATCCAATCATATTTTCTCTAGGCCTAGTTTTTTGTTTGAATCAAATTTCCTTTTCTCGCTAGCGGTTTTTTGTTCACATGCGATATTTTAGCTTTGATTTTGTTTTTGAATTTTTTTATCTGATTGTTTTGGAAATGGTTTTCCCAATTCACTCATTGTTCGTTCTAGGTCTAGTTTTTTGTTTAGTCAATGAAAATTCTTTGAATTGTACGCCAGGACTTGTCCTGTTATGTTTTTAATTCGCTTTACCTATTGATCATGTTTTTCATTGTACATAAGTCACTGACTTCACTCACTGTTTCAACTGAATGGATTTTAAATTCCGTCACTCATTCAATTACGCAATGTAGTGAATACTGTGAATGTCAAAAGATCAAAATCAAAAGAGACGGTTAAACCAATAAAACCCGGTCATTAAATCATTGAAAGTTAGTTTAGCATTTAGCAGAGTTTATTAGAGTGCTTGCTAGCTGACGTTGGGATTAAGCTTATTAGCTTTCAGTTTAGAAGCTGAATTAATTATAGTTTTATCCTACTGAAACAAACAAACTGCACGCCAAATAAGAACACTTAACACAACATTAAATTGGTCAGTTTACCTCTTTATCTTTTTCTGTTTCAATCCCGATGTGTATCAAGCGCGTCAAAGAAGGATTTCCGGCAATCTGCCGATTTTGTTTTAAAATAACGTCTTTCGTGGTCGTAATTATGTAAGACTGTTGTTCCAACCCTACAAGTATATTTCGATTTAGGAACTTTATACCGGCCCTAATTTTTTTGTTCAGCCAAATTAGACCAGTCGAGATTTTTGTGGAGGAGAAAAAACGGTATCGATGGAAAGCCCTTGAAAAACAGCAATTGCTGAAGAGATTTTTTAAGCTGTAAAATTTTCCAATTTTTTTATAGTACAATAATAAATGTGCTACTATTAAAAGTAGCTACAGCAAATAAAATAAGAAACATGAGTTTATAAATTCATATGCATATGTCGAAGCAGTTTTGAAATATGGCTCTAATAGAGAGCAGATTTGGTACACAAGGTAGAAAAACAAATAAAATAACTCATGATTTTTTGAAAATTTTGGCTCAAACGAAGTTTGCAGTAATTATTTTAAACCTCCTGGTTTTCTTTTAAAGGATTTTTGTACTGCGGATTTTTTTTGTCTGACGATTTGACTTTTCAGCATTAAAAAGGGGATAAACAGGTGAAGCCAGGTGATTAAATCACTCAGCAGCCTTCTTAGAATCTGACGGTGTATTAGTTTGTAGGTATGCAAAGATATTATCGAAATCGAGATTATCGAATTGCACTCATTTGAATTATCTTTGGAAAATATTCCAAATTTCACGGTGGCTGTTGCTATTTCACGTTTTTGCGGAATAGAAATGGCAGGGCAGCATACAGATCTATGTAGTCCTGATGTAATAAAACTGCAAATTAAAATTGAACTTGATAATGCTTTTTGTGCAAAAGTTTTTCGCTCTCATATTTCTTACCCTTTTGCTAAAAAATTGAAACTCAAACAAGAACAGGAAAAAAGAGAAGAAGTCAACCATCAGCTATCGACAAGAATAAGAGACAAAATAAGAAACAAAAAAATGAACAAAAATATTTTAAATGTGACCAAAAATCAATATCTGTATTTTACAACCGCTTAATGGCAACAGATAATACCAGACAAAAGTCGAAATAGTATTAATTAAAACATCAATTAACAATTAATTGGCATCCGCAAAAAACTTGTAGGTCATTTGAAAACATGCTTGACCAATATTTACTTAGATGAAGTAAGACAGAAAAAGAAAAGGAGCAAAATTTGACAGCACGTTTGTTTTTAAAAACAATTTCGAAGCAAAAAAAACAATTGGCTCTCAACTGAAAAAACTGGATAAACTCATTTGTACGACCAGACATGGAGCCATTGAGGTCTCTCATTATCCACAATTTTTAATAAGACTACAATAAAAAAATAGTAACAATTAAAAACATATATTCAGCTAAAATTTGGTAGTAAACGGTGTCCAAGTCAGTGAAACAATGTGCTATTCATGGAAAACAATATATATGATCAACTGCTCTCATCGTCAAAGCTAATAGAAACCACCATTAATGTTGTAGTGTGACATGAGACCAAAAAAAAATTGTCAGATACATGAGACAAAAAAATTGTCAGATATTTACAAAAATGTTCAAATATTTCTGATTAACCAAATCACAAAAGATTTATGAAAACTCAAAATAACGGCACCACACATCACTAAAAAACAAAATTAGTAATAACTTAGAAAAGCTAATAATAACTAGAAAAAGCTAAATTTTCAACTTACGGAAATGGGAGATAAACTTTCAACTTCTTGGGATGCCAGATGTAGCTTCAATTGGTGGAGACTAAATTTTAAGACAACAAATTAACAACCAGTACATACAAAAGTCAAATTTCCACAAAAAAAATACAAAACAGATTGTAAGAGCCCTCAAAATCATAAGCTGTTAATTGATCAGATCATGACTGTTTGATTGAGGTATTGTTGATTATCATTGAGACGTTGAGAGGAATGTGCAAAAAAGACAACAAAAACGACCACAGGGATACGCAAGAATACGTATTAAGTTTTGCAAGAAAACGGTTCAAAAACCGTTGAAATCATACGCTATTCACTGAAATAAATTTAATTGTACACATATGTTTTCTTGCAAAATTTATGTGACCTGTTATCAGAATCTGACAAGGCAACAAAAACTGCTTCCACAATGGGCAAATGTCCAAAAGCAAAGAAAAGTTTAGAACCGTGGTATCCAAGCAATGAAATCAATAAATAAAAAGAATAACCTCTGGAATGACTTTACTTTAGCTCACTAGAAGGAAGATCCGGTTTGTGCTTACTGAAACTAAGCAACAAGTTGACAGAATTTTGGAATAGGTGGCAAAAAAATCAGAAGTAAACAGATTTTCTTAAAAAAACAAAGACTCAAATAAAAAAATGCCTTAGGAGTCAACTCAAAGCATTTTATAGGTTCATGTGAAGAATTTGTGGAAACCTATTGGATCTTCGTTAATGAGACTGCAAAATGACAGATTTGGGTAAAACACAAGAATTCGAAACCTCTCAATTTCTCTGTGAAAACATAATATTTGATCATGGGGGCTCATTGTATAAAAAAAACGTGAGTGCCTAGCAGTTTAATTTTTATTTTAAACATTTTGGGTGGTAAATAAACCAAAAAAGGAAAATCGGAATTATTTGAAATCAGAATTATTTTCTCAAAGAAATTCTATTTTTTTAAAAAAATTGAAAAACCACGAACAGACCACGGCTGAACAATGAGACGCGTTCAATTATAACAACTAATTATACCACTGGTAACCAGATAGATAACTTTGCAACAAAATTTGATTTCAAAACACTATAAAAGAAACGCAAGCAGAACTAGTCTTACTTTGAGTTGATTCAAACGACTCTTAGCAGTTTGTGGTCTCTACCTCCGGCAAATAATGATACCAATCACAACTCTCTACGAAGAATATATCAATCGGCCAAAAATGACTGAACAAAATAATAGATCTGGAGTGTAGCTCATGAAAAAATTGAAAGGAATTGACAACATCTTACGTCATTTTGTTTTCTCAGGTTTCAAGATGCGCTTGAAAACATGAACTGTATATATGTCGCGCAAAGATTAAGGTTTAGATATGTTGGCCCGAAGGTTGTTCATTTAACGCCAAATAATGGAGGGACCATTGACCATAAAACTTGAGATGAAATTAATGTCTGCAAAATTTTCATAATGATTTTTCTTTTTTGTCTCTTTACTGTTTTTCTGCTGCAATTCAAAACTGAAAGCTGTTCAGATTACACGAATTGAGAAAGTTTCTTAACAAAAATTTACCAACTGAGTTTTCTTCGTTTCATGTCGGCGAAATTGGTCTATTTTCCCGTCTAGACTATTTAAATAAGCTGTTATGGAACTACTTTTGGTTAAAGACGATTAAATATTGTTTCTTTCTCATTTATTTCACATACTGATATCTCATTTATCTCGCTATCTCGCAGCAAAAGTCAAGTGTATCAAAAAAGTCAAGTGTATCTTTTCATTTTAAATTCTATTTAACGATGCTTGAAGCATTTATTGTAGTCATCTGTGCCTTTATTACGCAAAATGTTTGGCTGACAAAATTTGAGCTATTAAGACAGACCACAATTCGGTTCTTTTCACAGCCTAAGGTTAATCAGGTTGGAACTACTTATTTCCGTGCGCGAAGTAGACATACCTAAATCTGATTGACTGACTGACTCAGGGCAACGCTGAAGGTAAATTTCAATTATTAGAGCTTTAAAAAGATAACACCAGTGTCAATAGAGTAAACAAAAAGTACTAATCTAAGAGACTGACTTTGAAAGGATATCTTGCTCTATATAAAAGATAAAAAATCTTTTCAGTCTGTGATTGGTGAGGAATGCGCATGATAGATTTTTATCTGCTGCATCAATTCGAGGTTAAGAACAATTTTCCAGTTGTAGATTGCAGCCGGAGGTGGGTTGGAATTGTGAATGCATCAGGAGCCAGTGACCAGTGCCGTCAATAAATGGTCCACGGTTGTTCATTTTGAGACCACAGAAGGTGCCAGTCACCGGCTATTCTGGCCAGTAACGTCATCTCCATGCCACTTTTCTCCCATTAACTTGTAATGAGAGTTTCGGTCCCAACAAAAGAAAGCTTTGTAGCCTGTGCGCCGGTTCGGTGGTTCAAAGAGATTTCCTTTTATCACCTAATTTGTACGTTTGCTGATTGGATTGAACAGCTTACCTTCTGGATGGTATCCTATTTATTAGCTACAGTTAGCTATTATTTCCAAATAATTCTTTCGAGAAAAATCCCAACAAAGGAAAAGAAGAAACGGAAAACAGAAAAAAGACTTTAATAATTGTCTTATGATAATAAGGAAGTGGTAAATGAAAAGAAGAAGAATCAGAAAACATAGCAGGACAAGTCCTGACGTACAATTCAAAGAATTTTCATTGACTAAACAGAAAAACTAGACCTAGAATGGACATCAGTGAATTGAAAAAACCATTTTTAAAAAAATCAGATAAAAAAATAAGAAAATAATGGAGACCACGCAGATTTAATTGAGTTTATAAACAGCAAAAAAAAACAGAAAATCAATGTCAAAATGCCGCATGTGAACAAAAAAACCACTAGCGAGAAATGAAAACTTAATTCAAACAAAAAACTAGGCTTAGAATGAGCTGTGAATGGATTGGGAAAACCATTTAGAAAAAAATGCGATCCAAAAAATTGAAAAAACAGTAAAAATCAGAGTGAAATTGCTGCATGTGAACAAAAAACCACTACCGAGAAACCGAATTTTTGTTCAAACACCATTTTCTCACTCTACTTTAAAATTAGAGCGGAAAAAGTTCACGCCGCAAAACCACTCGCTTTTTCGCTCCGTTTCCTGTTTCGGCGTGACCAAAATCACTACTCCAATTTGACTTCAAAAATCATGAAAATGTGTGAACAGATCTTAAAAAAAAAGACAGCGCCCTAATACAATTCAAATTCTTTGAATTGTAATAAAAAAAGCTAAATGAAGAATTAAAAGAGTTGTAAGCATGTGTGAAGAGCGGGATGGCAAGTTTCCCAATTTTGCCAATTTTGGGAACTATCTCGGAGGAGGGGCTATGTCTTGTTCTTTTTAATTGAAAATAGAAGGCTGGAGTTCGATTCTGTGGATCCCGGAAGAACTTTCATACCTCGAGCAAAGCAAGCTGAAAACGCTTTAATGAAAAGAGCCGCATTGCAGTGAGGTTACCTTGCTAGGAGACAACCGTAAATTTCCTTTTCTACCGCAGAGGAAGTGTGGTTGGCGAGGTTATCAGATATCCTGTCAAGGTATCACCCGTTGAAGTTATGGCCTTAGATGCAGTTCGTCGCGCCACCCTCAATGCGTCAAAGATACTGACTGTGACTAGTATGGCGCAATGGTTGGCCGCGTACAGGGGCACAAATAGAAAAACTCGAATTTGTCCCAATTTTCTCAGATGATTATGCATCGAGTGTTACACTGTAAAACGATGGGGTTTTACTTCTGGTATACGCCATAGGGAGCTGTGTTAAGATGGTTGCAAGCAGGTTTGGCCTACGCGAAGAAATGCTTCGAGGTGTTGCCAAAAACGTTTCGTGCCGCGTGGGTTTTAGAGGAAATGTACACAATCAAAAAGAAGATAGCGATTGCGTCCTTCCTCGATGTGTTTATTTTCTATTTGCCTTATAGTGCAACTGAGAACAGTCGGTTTTCGGGGTATGTTCCGTTGGGGTGCCCGGACTTGCTCGTCATAGTGTTTCAGCACTGAATCATTAAGAACGGCATTATGGATTTTTGGCTGCCCCGTTTTCTGATCATGTCAAATTTTTGGCTTCACAGTCTGTAATTTGCACAACTTATGACTCATTGATCCATGGCAATATAATTTATACGCTTCGGGACTTGTATCCAATTTTCAGTATGCTGGAACTTCGGTCCCGTTATTATATAGTACTGCCTCTGTACTGTGAATAAGAACGTTGAGTGGATAAATAGATTTTTGAGCGGTTAAACGTGGGGATGTAGACAAATGGCGTTTGGCGGAGAATGTCTGTTGACACATATGGTCCGAAGGGAACCGTCTGTTCCGAGGACGCTGTCTCCGGGGTGAAAGGTTAATTAATTAATTATAGGTTTAGAGGTCGGTGTTCTTGGGGTAGTGGAATCTGGAGTTTTTCTCGTAATTTTTGGTATAAGGAGGGGGCATTCGACTCCTCCGTGAATTTCCAAAATTTAAAATTACTGTTGCGGGAGTTGATAGTTCGGACTTGACAGCCCAGGAAAACGAAGTTGCCGGTGAGTTTTGCTGAAGCATAATCAAGGCTTTTTTGCCTTGTCATCGGTCGGGTCATAGGCTGGATTGAGCGTAATTAGGCTGGGTGCAAACAGTAAGTGGAGTTCGCTCTCTGTGTCTGGGGGAAAAGAGAAGGTGGCTGTTGAAGGTAATGGACTCTCCCGTGAATTAGACAGACTGACGCAGTGGACATGATTGTGCTATCGTGAATAGCGGAGGAATTTGCTTCGTACCTCGATTCGGTTCCAGGAACGACGGAAGGATGCTACTGTATTTGGTGAGTGGTTAAGTATGCTAGCTTAGGATTGTCTTGTTTTTGTGCTCTTTGGGGTAAGTGAAATTTAAATGTCAGTGCTTGCTTATAAGACATGAAGAACGGTCTGGGAGAAATTAACCAAACAATACTGAGATTATTCGTGATAGTGTAACATTTGGTCCTAATAAGTTTTCTGAGTTTTATTTGGTAAGAACACTTCGGATTATTCCAAAGAGACATTTTAAAAAAATCAACGCTGTCCATGCAATGGCTAATTTTTTAAGTACATACCAGGGGTATCCAAAAAGTACAACAAATGAGGTTTTTAAGTAGTTGCCATTGACAAGATCACTCCAGTTCGAAAGGCTTTTTTGATTTTTTTTTGCAAAAATTGTTTGCAATTTATAGATAATTTTTTAAAATATAAGTTTTGTTTCTGTAATTGCAAATTTTATGGTTGTAATTGAAATTGTTTTGCAGGTTCTGCAAAGTTTACAATTGCAGCTTCTGGCAATTTTTCTGCTGCGTTGTGAATATACCGATTAAATTTCAGATTGTCACTAAATTTTATAACTGAATATTAGAATTTCTTGAGCGGTAAACGTAATGTGGGTGAAGCGACGCTGTAATCTATCGGTTGTGAATGTTTTCCTATCTTTTGTCTAGCCCTAAGTGACTAAGTTGTGAGATAATATGAGCCATCATGACCATCTGCCTCTACTGTAATTAACGGATCTGAATTATCAGCTTTACATGGTGATTAAACTGTCCAGGTGAGAGTCTTACGATTGTATTGAACAACAAATTTACTTTATTCAGGTGATATATTGGAATGCGCACGAAGCATTGGCTTTCTATTACACAAAGAGGAGAAGAAACTGTTTTACCTTGGAAAATTGAATTTACATTACAGCTCTCAAATGGTGCAAGTGTGTTTCTGTTTCCTCTGATAATGTATCCGACTAGTGGGAGTTTTTAGTTTAGGAGAGTAAATGCCGTATGTTTTAGGTCCCTCTCGAGGACTCAAAGTTTTTCATATATGGCTAGACTACTGTCATCCATTTTAAGAATTGCTCGAATAATGGAATAGTCAATTTTGGTGTCGATCTTTACTTTTGGTTGAACTGCTTCAAACCAATTTTTTTTCTGAAGGGTTAGCTCATTTCTCATTTGCAATAACTTTTAGATTGTTCTGATATAACATAGGCAGTTCAAATTTGTGCTTTTGTGTTAGAGGGGCTGAGAATCTGAAACAGTGATATATAAATCTCGAAAAAATTTAGAAGGTACGCTTTTTTACTTCAAACTGTACTCCTGATATTTGTATCATATGGTTGTTCCTCCTTACAATTATGGAAAGGTTTTGTAATGAATTCGGACGGATACAATGCCAAGTCCCCTTAAAATTAGTCTTGAAAATGACTAGTGTAAAGGTGGTTAATGCGCTGATGATCAGTGTTAATTTTTATAAATGGTGAGTGCCTCTGTAAAATACATGCCTTGTTCTGAAATGATACGTGCTGGTGGTTGCCAGGCGTCTCTAGGTTCCCAAATGATGGTGGCGTAAATTGCGTGATTGAGGTACTACCACGATTCAATTTTGCACTTTATGCGGGTGTCTTTATAATAAAGATTTTCTGTTTATAAATCTAATGTTATGTTATGTTTGCTAATTGGAGTGACCCTGGGAGCGTATGTATAACGTGATAGTAGCAGAGGGTTTTTTGGTCTATTTGAACGCGAATTATCCGTAGCGTTTGGAATCTACCTAAGGTCTAAGGGGTTATATATTGAAATTCTGTATTGAAAAGCAAACGGAATCAAGCGATTATACTCGAATCGGCCTTTTCTTAATTCTATATTAGATTGCCAGCGGGGCTCTCCTATGAGGTCAAAGTGCATCAGTTGGGGTTCATAGTGGTTTTTATTGACGAGTTTGATTCTCCGATTTCTCTCCGAGAAAAAAGGTTTCTCTATATTGTTAACATCACAATTATCATGATTTCTTTGTCACTGAGACAACCATATAAAGCACGTGTTTGGATAGTGCTAACTTGTGGGCAAAAGGCTACTTGGGCGGGAAGCTTTGGAAATTGGAGGGTTTAATTTTACTTTCGCCGATTTTATTGAGTTTGTAATAGTGCATGTTTATAATATATTGAACGGAACAACCATATTGTGCTTCTATGAGAACTTGAATTATCGAGTTAGGAATGCAAAATAATGCATTTATCAATCTGACTTCGTTGTTATGCTGGGGCTGTGAGTTAATTATTTGGAAAAAAATGATTAAAATTGATGTGGACATGTGCTTGATAACCCTGAGTGGGGATTTAAATTAGCCTACTGTAAAATATCAAAGTAGCCGATTGTGTTTTTAGTGCAGTAGTCAATTTGGTTGTTCATTCCTTAATAAATAAACCGGGAAGGTTTTTTGGACGCGGAAAATAGATGGAGCAGCTGCCTTTTTGTGAGAAAATAGTTTCTTCTGTTCTACTAATGTCTTTACGAAAAAAGTTGTTTTGATTTTTTATGTAGATCTTGTACCCGGTTCCTTTGTATGGGAGTAATTTCATAAGCTTTTGCATTTCTATGTTTAGCTCAATTTGTGAGAAAATAGGGAAGATGGGAGTTGCCTCTGGGTCCATTCCTAAATAGTAATGAGTATGCTGATCAAGATGTTCGTGTATCAGAGGTAATAATAATTATTCAGGTTGTACCTTGATTGAAAAGTAACAGGTAAGGTCCATGTAGAGATGGGGTAGGTTGATCTAAACTAGAAGAGTGATTCCAATATGCTTCAATTAGATTATTCTTTCTAATTGTGTAATTGCTCCTTGAGGAGGATGAAAGGAGTTGACTGCTATTTGTGAAGCAGTTGGCAAAAAATGTGTGCTTAGAGAGTCAGCGTCTGACAATCATTTTAAAACTAGCCTTGCTAAGCTAATGTTTTGTGATTCCTTAATCGTCGAGACCATGTGTACTGGTTGAGGCAAATCTTAGCTTTATGTTTTGGTTGTCTTAGGAAAATTTATTGGGGTAGTAGAAAAAATTGGAGTGCTTGAATTATTTTAGTCAAGTGGGTGGTGCTCTTGGTGCTGCTGGTATTAAAGGGATTTGTGAAAAAGCTGTGTTTGCTATTTGAAAACCTGTACACGGGGCTAAGCATTGATGGTTTAGTGGTTGATATGGTTGGTAGGCTGATGGTGCCATTAGAGGATTTTTGATTGTGGTGATAAAGCGGGGAATAGTGTCCAGTAGGACAATGTATATCTGTAGATTTGGAAGGAGTAACGATGGAGAGGTGGTGTTCTTCTGTTTCTTGCGCTTGCCGTTTCTTATTAAACAAACTAAGTTATGAATTTTTTGGAGATGGATTGTTTTGGGTTTTCGTAGTTTGAAGAAAGTGGCTCTGCTGTGACCGGGTAGGCTGGGGTTTGTGTGGGAATGAAGGTTAGGAGCCACAATTGTAGATAATGATCTTTTCCAATAGTTAGACAAATATTACAATGACTGATCCTGTTACCGAACTACTGAAAATTAAAAGGTTTAGATGTGGTGTAATTCCTTGGATTACTGCGATAAAACATTCTGGTGAGATAAAATGACATTGTTCTGATAGATGAGGTTTTGGACGTCAATGGAGTATCCGTGACAGATCGTCGATTTTCGGCCGGGAGAACAATTAATATATAGTGTGACTGAAACTTTTGAGATGGTGTTGGCTGCGTTAGCATCAGAGTTAAATGTAAAAAGGAGATCTGTATATAGAAAGTCAGAGGGTTTTGGTGTTGCTTTACTTGGAATTATGGGACAAAAGAAAAGTGCTATTGCTTGCCTATAAAAATTTCTGAAAACTAAAATCCACTCGCAACAATACTCTGCAAACAATATGTACTCTTTTTTGAAGAATTTTCTCGGGTAATTGTTCGTCTTGTTTTAAATTTTTTAGTGTGACGAAAACTCTCTGCATCTGCCAATTGATACAATTACCTTCAACGCGGTAATTAAAAAAGAAATACCCAACAATACTATCGTTCAGGCGATAATTTATTACCTGCTATCTAAGCAGAGGCACAAAATCTTTTTCACCGGGAAATGGAAAAGGAAAAAGCGGTCGGAGCAACCGAGAGATAATATAACTGAAGATTAAATTGACAACTGGCCCACGGAACTGAATGGGATTCGCAAACTCCATTAATCTAATTAGATGACTCTTCAAATTTTTTTCTACCCAAGAGTAACTTGCTGTGAGCCCGAAACAAATCGACTGAAATCACTTCAGTCCTTTTTGCGTTGCATTCAGTTGTCTCTCTTCTTCTCTTGCTTTCAAATAAACTCTCTCTCCTTGAATCTAAATCTAGCTTCTAAATCTAATCAAATCTAACCTTAGCATTTTTCTTATTTTCCTCTCTCAAATCTAACTTTGACTTTCTCCTAACTTTTTTCTATGTAGTCTAACTGCAACTATAATCAAATCTCGTCTACCTCAATCTAACTTTTCAAACTTGAATACTATCCATCTCACAAAAATCCTAACTTCTCTCCCTAAACTGTCTGTAACGGTCCTTTTAAAATATAAACAGCTGTCTTGGAAGAGTTCTACCAATCTTGTTTTCTGTCACAGCAGAGCGCAACCTCGCCATTCTACCCTTTTTCTTTTGCTCATAGCCGCAAATATAACGCAGCTACAACAGTTGTCAAACACAGTCTCAAAAAACACTTGTCTTCAGCTCACAGCAGCCCTCTCTCTCTCTCTCCCTATCTGTCTCCAAACACGTTTTTCAGTTCAAAATACAAAAACAAGTCCGAATTTGGATAGGTGGTACAGTTAGGAACGATACGTCTCACCAATGCCTAGAAACATTATATAAATGAATCCCATTTGCAGATACTTTTAGATAAGTCACAAACCTTAAACCCAAACAAATCACATTCAAAGAGATTTCCGTTAACGTAGATCAAAATCTGATTTCAAAAATTTGTTCTGAGTTCGTTTTCTATATGAGAATTTTTAAAAACGAAGATGTTGCTCTGTTGTACCTACCAGTTTTTCACCTAGAGCAACTCCAAAAATTGAAGAATTAATCTAAACGGATATACAAAATACTTTAAGTCTAGACGCTATCCCAGATCTTGTGACATAGAAGACGTTAAAGACTCTCTAAATAGATGATCAGTTTCAACTACAATGTAGTTTTCTACACACATACTTTTTTCTTTTTTGCAAAAAAGACTACACACAAGATAAATTCTCAGCAACATTCACTTCTGATTTTCTAGATATCGTTTAACAGCATAATGTCAACCCGCCAGAGACTGTCCTTGTAGCCTTCATGGTGAGTATTCCACATATAAATCACTTAATTATTGTCTTCCCATCTAGTAACCACTTTCGCATAATATTTTGTAATATTTGTCCAGCTGTTGAGCAAAATCAGTATTAACAATTGCGACCCCTAATTTTCATACCAATACAAAACCTAGAGCTCCCCCAGTCACAGAAGCAACAACGTGCTCATAAAGTGACACAGCAAAACAACCCACCCCCAAAAAGTAGTCATTTAAACTCTTTAATAAAAAACGTTGAGCTCAGAAAACAGAGGAACAGCCTTACTCAGTCACTTCTACTAAATTTACAGATAGTTCTCATCCTTCTAGACACTCTCCCCAACTTCACCTCTCAGTCAATAAACCTTGAACCGCCCCTTCAACCTATCAGAATCAAAGGCAAAAAACAAACGCAAACTCAACAATCTCGACAACAACAGCAAATAAACATAAAAAAGTTAATGTCATGAACAGTTAATCAAATCGGAAACGCAGCAATGCAACAAACTCCTTTAAAAGAGCTCCACCGTAAACACCACAATCAAATTTTTTGAACTAATCAAATGTTCTCCCAACTTCTTGACAACGCAATTTATTTTTGCAGAAACATATTGAAGTCGAAATTAAAATCGACCGCAACTGATGCACACTTTGGTGGGTATCAACGAAACACCACAAATAAAAAGTCTTGTCTCAAACATCCTAACTGAATCAGATCCACTAACCACACATTTGCTCCGCCAACGCCTTCGCAATTAGCGAATAACTGTTTTTCTCCTCCTCGAGGACCTGTATCAAATATAAAAAGATTACTTTCACAAGATCAGTGGAACCACTCATTTAATATTGCAAATTAGTCCCCATCATTTCAATGTTCACTACCACTCAGTTTTCCGGCACTCTACCAGTAATCAATTTAAACTCAAATTCTCCTACGCCTGACCCATATCAGCACTCTGGCCAGTGTATTGGTGAACAACCGGATACAACACGTACTTACCCAAAATATATATAAAACATATTAAAATTAGTCCCGAAAACGTATCGTTTTGTTTGTGGATCATAATAGAGAATAACCAAATCATTTGAAATCACTTAGTACCAAAGCACGGAACACACGATTTATTAAAGCACAAAAAACGATCTAAAAAAACAGTTTCAATAAAAAATGTTATCGAACAAGACAAACTAATTTTTCACTTTCTTCAACTGTATTTAGAACGAAAACTAAACCCTGAGCAATGATTTGTCAAAAAGTCCTCTGTGAATTTGATCGATAAACAAAGAACACGGCAGGATATGCCACAAGAAATCTAACCATATACCATAATTTATTCTATTCGCTCCCATTACCTCTAAAACAACCCATCACAATTGATCGAGGAAAAATCAACTCCCGCATCTGGGATAAAGGATCTCATAGTCACAATCAATGACTGCTCTCCACAGCATATCACAAATATGCAATATTATAAATTTAACACAAATAGTGAGTGTAAAATCAAGCGCACAGACTTCCAGATTTCACCGGCACAACTCGCCATCTTTTCTTAAATGAAAGGAGTTAAAAAACGGGCGTTTGCCATATGTAGAAAACTCAGCAACAAGGAATACGTTTACCACAAAATTGCCCTAAAAAGGGTCTACAGGTTTGATCACGATTATTGGAATTTTAACAAAACGGAAATTTTTTTTTCCCACAGAAACTGAAGCTCGTTGACTTGTATAGAAGCATCACTTTGAACCACAATTGTTTCAATTACAACTCTTAAACGACTCGCGTAGGCGATCAAGTACTGGAGCAACGAAAGGAAGATTTCAAAATTACCACTGGAATCCCTTTGCATTTCAACACCGAAATTTGGTTTAGCCACGAGATCATCTTTGGATTCCAAACGCAACGGATAATCCAAGGGCAAGCTCAGTTGAAACAATCCCACATATGAACACCATTTCATCATCACACTAGGATGGTCACTACAACGAACAACAATTTCACTCTCTCTCTCTCTCTCTCTCTCTCTCTCTCGACTCACGGTCGGAAAACATTTACTATAAAGACACTAGAATTGAAGACATAATCGCAACGGGGTTTTGTACCTGAAACCGCCATATTAATGCGACAGTTATTTGGGAACCTAACAATCACTGTCAATTTTCTGACTTAGATAGATCACAAGCTGGATTGATTTAATTTTAAAACCGATACTTTATAGAAGCATTCAATAATGATGAGATTAAAACAGAACATCAACACAATGCCAAATTTCACACAAGCCGTCTTAAAGACGATGACTTGTCTTTATCGAGTTTTGAAGTTATTACTAAGCAAATCCAGCTATGCGGCACAATATCAATATCAAATACCACGAAGGTTTTATTTTTGCATCTGGCAAAACCTCAGAAGAAGGTAAAGATGTACAAACTACATATACCAATTATACCACCGTGGGTATCACCGTACACAAAAGCACACATTTTAATTGGTTACGTTATTCCGTAAGTTTAGAAGTTCACTGTAAATGTGAAAAGTATGAAATCCAGTGGGAAAAAAATTTCTTTGCGGTACACCCCAATGTACAAATTGAAACAAAATTTGATTACACCATTAGTCGCCTGCTCTTGGAGATGGATCGCAAAGTTTCTTAATATGTGAAAAATAACATGATCTCGGCAAAAATCTTAGACAGCCTTTTTTTTAATTTGCTAATCTAAAAATTTTCCTTTTGCATGTTATATTATCACAGGTAAAGAAACACATCTTGCACACTAACAAGCTCTAAGATAATCACTTTTGCCCTTCATCTACTGATAACCAGTGTTTTGAGCGCATGTCTATTTTTTCAAAACAAAATACAGTCTGTATATCAAGTAAATCGGAAAACATTTCCCGGGTCAGCAAAAGCACCAAGTAAATCTGAAAATTTTCATCAACAAGTTGCACTCGACGAATATGACGGTGATTCACCTCGTCTAATACCATAACCAATCAAAGCGCGAAACAGCTTTTAAATGTTTACACCCGGCGACATTCAGCGCCGCTTCACTCGAATTTTACTGCTCAACGATTAGGCGTAGTACAAACAGACTCAGACACCCATAATCAACCAACCCTAAACAAAAAAAACGGAGACATTCTACAGATAGCACTCCATCCCACTAGCAAACCTAATTGAATTTTCATAACAAATTCTTCTCAACAGAAAGTTTTAACTCTAATTTTAAGTGCAGATCATCGACTCTGCCAAGAATTTTCTTAATTGCTCAGAATTTGCCATCGAAAAACTTTCATAACCAGAACTTAAGTCTCGCCATGTCGAATCTTTCCATCTTAACAAACGAAAACTCAAGCAAGCCATATCACTACCACAATTCTCTTTTAATAATGATCCCGACTATTATCAGGAAACCCCTGAGGATCTTATTCTCAATCTACCAAGTACTCTTATTTACCTTTTCTTGTCTTATTGACACCACGGGTGTCACCCTCTCTACAACACCACCCAACATCGAACACACAGCGTCTTATTGGCTTATATTCGAAGTGGACGACATCCTTTCGCTACCTATTCGCGGATGAATGCTGTGCTATCACCCGCCACATCAACTTACTCTTCTTCGAGGTCCATGGAGAGCTTCCCCTCCTAATCGGGAGTAGCTCTAACTACCGCAACCAACAGGGATGCCGCAAATCACGAACTGATCTCAAGAACCTCTAATCGCTGCGCAGGAACATCTTAAAACAACACAGTCACGATGAGTATCTGGCTGTACAATCGCAGTGTTAAACTCCAGAGATAGTTGAACCCAACTACCCACCCTTGCTAATGCCTACGGCCGCACCAGCGAAACAATCACAGACGACACCTCGTTACAATGGCCCGATTGTACCTGGGGCACGGCCGCAAAACCAAATTCCACAGCCTCCTTCGTATGAAATATCAACGTCAAGGGATAATAAGCAGGGAACGGAAACTTCATCCCGAAAAAGTTCACGTTCCGTGCAAAAAGAGACAAACGCAGTCTAAATTTCTCCAGTTAGGGCACCAGATTCGTCCACCTTCTCAACACAGAGGCCCGGCTTCTCTAGAATGCTTACCTACAGTCGTTTCCAAAGCTCACAGCCATCGTCACGCCAGCCAAGGCCAAATCCTTTTGCGACTGACGTAAAAGACTTGTCACAGGGCACCAAGCCCCAATTTCCAATTTTACCAGTTCACAATCCCCTATCGTGATCAATAGAGAGCGCGGCATCCACGTTATCGAAAGGGTTCATTATATTGCGACGAGCAAACTCTCAATTCCACCGTGGTGTACTGCGAAATTGGCCAACTAGAAAGTGTGTGCATGGAAGAAGGACGTGATTGTGATCTTCCTTTGGAGTGCGTTCATTTTCCGCTGTCCTACATTTTCGGAGAGATTCGTGTAGCGTCTTCGTGTACCATCAATTGAATCGGCCTAACCCCATCATAGACGTCAGTTCCCGTCTCCAGTACGAGAACACAAGTTAACATCCTACGACTAGTTTAACGGCTCCTACATCATCAAGCAACAAAATTGCGAAGGAAACCTGAATGAAAATTTCGACCCCGTTTTTAACTACTCTATTTTCCACTGTATGCGGCTACCCACAGACCAGTTCTGGTACCAATCTTATAACTCAGATGTATAGAGGGAGGCATGACAAACAGTATGTTTGGCCATACGTTTAACCTCGATTGGGGTCAATGACAATCCAGACATGTTCAGCCAGCATCTCTCAATGCAACCGCATTGCAACATTTACCTCTACCATCGAGGTCGCATGTCTGGTCTGCATCAAGGAGTTCCTCGATTTCTAAATTGATCCTCAAAACCGTTCTCTGCATTTCGAATTCGAACATCGTTAGTAGGTAACACCCTCTGGGCCACAACTCTCTGGGCCACAACCTCATCTCCTGGGGACTCAATGTTTTCT
>NC_134472.1:40426098-40493598 GCF_964194025.1 Convolutriloba macropyga
GTATGATGAACAGCATTTGTAATTTGATTAATTTGTAAATTTTCCTACAGCTAACATAAAAAGAGATTTTGTTATCTGAAATTCATTTTTAGGTTTTGGGCGGCAATTACAACTATCTTTGAAGATGGATCAGTGCTGCTTTAGCAACATCAACATTATTTACATAATTTTTAATTACCGAAAACATGCTCATAGTTTTAACTGTTCAGTACGGTGTTAAATTTGTCACCAGTTGCCACCGTCTTAATCTCTCTTTTTCCCTAAAACACAAGATTTTGAAAATTGTGAGACAATTTTCGACATTTTCCAAAAAATATACCATTTTTCGGAATTTGAGTTTAATCTAGGTCAAGTTCTATTTGTTTGGGACGTTAGTCTGTATTGTTCAATTTCAAAATGCAAGAGGATGTTATCTTCACTGCTTCGTTTTATATGTCCATTCCAAGGACCTGATACTGCATCTTTTTCATTTTCATCTTTTCCACTTTTTCAAATTCCCTCTCATTGAGTAAGTTTAAGTATAGGTTGCGTGACTCTGTTTAATGTCACGAGATTTTCTGCCGCATCTTATTAGTGGATTCTGATGCGACGCTATATTTATGAAGTAAATTCTGGAGAGTCATGCAACTTGTAAAGACGGAACATGCAAAGATCCATCGAGAGAACGTGAACGTTACTGACATGCACCTTTTTTTAGTTAGGATTGCTTTTTATTAGTTAGGATTGCTTTTTAATAAACTCTTTATTAGCAATTCATCTTTGCTCGGCATTGATGCAAAAAGCTGATGGTTGAGGACTCTCGACATCTAGCGATTGCTGGCTCTCCAGGATAGCTTTTTTGAGGTGCGGAAGTTGAAAGTAATTTGTCTGGCTTACACGTGATATTTGTGGTAAATAGTGTTTTTGGCATAACGAGATCTTAAAAAATTGCCATGGTGCGTGGAGTTGTTCTAATATCTTTGAATTCTTGACATCATGATTGCTTTCAATGACTGTTGTGCTTTTGTGATTATTGTTCCGACCCCCACTTTAGTGGTGAGGGAGGAACTATATACTCAACTGGGTTTTTTTTTGTTCAGTCAATTTTGGCCGACCGATATATTCATCGTAAAGAATTGTGAGTGGTATCATTAAAAAGCCCGTCCGGCGTAGAGTATGGAATTAAAAAGATTTTTTCGATTTTCGTGTTTTAGAGGGAGTTATCGAGGTTCAAAAATTTTGTGAACATTCGAACGTTTTTGTTCACATTTTCAGTAAATTTTGCTAAAATTTGGCAAATTATCGCTAATATAATTCAAAATCAGTTAAAATTTTTAACGGCAGAGTGTTGTTGTTACCGTTAGAGATAAAAGACCGTTGTTGATTTTTTTATTGAAGTTTTTTTTGGCTAAAATTTTTGATAAATTTTTCAAAATTCAAACTTTTTTCATCAAAAATGGCACAAAAATTGCTTTTTTGGTCCACATTGTTAAAGTTTGCCGGACTTAGTGACCTAAAAACCTTAACACATACTCCCTATTCTCAAAAAGAGCGCTAGTTGCAATTAGGCGCCGTATGAAAGTCTTCTGGAATTGAATTTTGCCGTTTTTTGAAGATTTAACTCGATAATTATACAAAATGTATTTTTTTTCAATATTCGAAGAATTCCACTCAACAATTGGTCTAATTCGCAAAAAAATTGGAACACTTGGTCAGTCTGCAGGCGCGCAAAAAAATCAGGGAGAGGTTTGATAATATCATGGACTCTTAGAATCAGAGACTTTTTGTTTTTTTTTTGATGCTGCCTTTTTTCAAAATCTTTGCTTTTGTTCTTTTAACGTTAATTACTGACAATATTTTTTATTCACGGCTCCGTTAATGACAGCTCCAAATTACGTAAATTTGAAGCTGAATATAGATACAGTTTGTTTTTAGAGAACCAAAAGGTTTTTATGGCTTTGAGGAAGAGTTTTAGTAAAATTTAACTGAATTCTTGTCTTTTGCCTTCAATTGTTATTCTTCTGACTGTCTGATTTTTGAGTTTGACAACTCAAAGATCTAAATTTCTTCCTCATGAGGTTAATGCAATTATTTTCTATTCATTCGGTTGTTACCTAATGTCTCTTATGTTATTTAGTGTATTTGTTTTTAAGAAATTTCTGTGATTTCTTGAAATTGTCAATTTTTTTTATTATTTTAGTCAACATTTTTCTTTTTCTCAGTTATTACACGTCAACCCTTCCTCTTTATAGAATAAAAACTAACTTAGTGGCCGATTGTCTCAACAGAAGGTTTTCTTGCTTTTGGTACTACATAATTTTTATATGTTTTATACATAATTTTCTGATTTTCGCGCATAATTGCCCATTTTTTCTGTTGTTTTTGTTCCTTTATTTGTAAATTGTCATATTATTTAACAATCTAACTGAAAAAAGTTTTTTAACATTTGAAACTGAACATAATTTTTTGTTTTCATAACCTATGGTTTGAGGGGCTGCGACACCGTTCTCTTGCAGAAATTGGTAGAGTTTTTTATTTTTGCCCTTTATTTGTTATTAATATTTGTTGTCATATGCCAAATATTGTGTACTTAAAGGTCTCAGTGGCCAACTATATGCAATTGAAGGTCTCAGATAAGCAATTGAACTTAAATAACTGCTATCGGTAAATAACGAATGGCTGTTTTGACTTTCGAACTAACTTTCTAAAAAAAAGAGTAAAAGTTTTCTTCAACTTAACCATTTTTGTTCTGGTTTGCGTTTTTTTTTCGTATTTTACTATATTGTATCATTTTCATAAACTAGCATCATTATTTAAAGCTCTTAATAATGTTTTGTTGAATCAATCAAAAATTTTTCTAAAGTTTAAACTTTTTAAATGATGTCTTCAGGGCTTAGACAACTTGTTTCAGAAGAGTTTTGTGGAGTTTAGATCCTTTTCAGTTTTTTTGGTTCTTATTATTGTCATTTTGTGATAGTCGTTTTACAAAAAGATGTTATGATGATCAAAAGAGACACAATTGAAGATGTTATATTCTCGCGGTTAATATTTTATAAATTTAATGGATTCAAAACTGTAGTTTCGTAAAGTTGTTTTTGAAACTTATTAGCTCAAATTGTATTTAATGTTTTTTATAGTCTTATGATTTAGTCTCATTAATAACAGTTGCAATTAAATTTCCGAGTAGTTGCAAAAGAAACTGTCTACTTTTTTAGTCAAAAGCTTTTGTTGGCTATGGGTTTTGAAAATATTTGTTTTTAATAAAAAAGAGATACATTTTTGAGATCTGCAAATTTTATTTCATTTAAATTGAAGCTAAGCTTTTCTATATACAATTCATATCATTTATTTTTTGAAATACAATTTGCTCTTCATAACGGTTTTATTTTCCTCAAATGGTCTTTCTTCTTGGAACAACCAATTTTCAAAAAAACCAGTTTTCGGGATTTTTAAAAATTTGCCCCTTTTTTGTAGATTTGTTTTCTTTTCACAGTATCACAAAAATGACCGTCTTTTGACTCACAAATGTTTTAACCTACAGAAAATGCAAACGAAGATTTTTATTGTTTTTAGTGATCACCTTAATATTTAATTTATTGGGGTGACATCGTTTTCGTGCATAATTTATCGTGCAAATTTTGCCTGTGTTTTTCGTTCTTTTTGTAGTCGTATGACATATCGTGTATAATGAAAAGCCTCTGTCGCTCTCTATTGGGTTATAAAAGACTCTCTCATTGATTTCATTTGACGCGTAATGATTCTAATCAGTTCGAATTTAATACTTTTTTTTAAAAAAAGCAATTTTTCAATAAACTTTTGCCGCTTTTGCTCATTTCTAGTCGACTTGTTTTCAAGTCGCATTGAGGAAAACTCCCATTTTCGTCCCAAAAGGTACCGGTTAATCTTCTTGGTATAAAATTTATCTGATGCCCTTTTGATTTGGTTTTTAGTGGTTTTCAAAAAATGGACAAGGAGTTTTGGTCGTAATTAATATTTGTAACTATTTGATGTTTATTGCCGTCTTTTCTAGTAGTCGTATTATGTAAGCCACAGGTCTCATAGACCCTCTAGAGTAGATTGTTTTTTTCTTTTAGTAGTTTGTTGAAGGATATGTTGATATGTTTTTTTTTACCTCTTCCTCATTTGGTAGACAATTAAGTGAAAAATGTAGATGAGCGGGGTCGGAACTTAATGTGCGAACGCACATTACCGAGCCTCCTTGTTTGCTTGGAGATTAAAAAATGTGAAACAAAAAAGAGCAGAAGTTGGGTTTCATTTTTTTGCTTGAATATATTAAGAGCATTGAATAAACACTTGCCGAGAATATCAGAGAACTACCCGCCTCCAGCTGCATCTCCTTTGGTAATATCACTGTGCAGTACCACCTCAGGAGACTGAATAAAAAATTTTATTAATGTGATTGATGTTTTTAAATTTATACTTAACTGATTTCAATGATTATATTGTTTTGTTGCAAGTGAATTTAACCACTTGGTTAGAAATTTAAATTACTTTTTAAAAACAGATACGTACCATCAACTGCCGTGCTCAACTCTTCAAAAAAGACCTAGAACACAAAGGTCTCTTGACTAATTCAGCTCTGAAAATGCAGTCAATTCTGATAATTTGATTGCATCAAATCTTGTGAATTTATCAATGTCGAGTGTTGGCCAATTCTTACCACTTGTAGTATTACTAACTGGGTCACTGTCGCCGCACGCAATTACCAATACTACAGAATCATTATATTTATTAACTCGACGACTTTGTGAACACACTTCAGAACTAGTCCAAAATGACGGTAATATTAAAAGCGAGCTGCGGTGCTTAATATATTAGAGCCAAAGAAAACATTATTCAAATGCAACACTACCGTGTATTGCCTAATACTGTTGACTAGGCGATGGCGTTTGACTCACTGTCACTAATAAAATGCGTACTAACTGAAAAATAAGAAATTTTCTAGGCCGCTCTTCAAAGCGGCAACTCTAAAACTAAAAGACTACGAAAAAGCGAATATTATTCTTCTCCACGAAGGGCCTAGGACTTGATTCGGAGCTAGTTATAGGCCTCGTGATTAGCACTCAAGTTGACTCTCTTTTAATCACGTACGAGCCTAGAGGTTGCTGCTGAAGTAAATCAGACCAGTCTCAAGCCAGCGCGATTTTTAGCCCCTCTAGCTTCACACAATTTTTTTTGCTTTAAAACAGCATTTTCTTCAACTTCCGCTCAGAGGAAATACAAGCAGAAATTGTAAGTTGCTACAGAACTGCGACTAAATTGAAAACCATTAGAACATCCAGCAGTAGGATGGCTCTAATTATTCGATTATTATTAAAAATTGCACCGAATTTTTCAAGCAATGAATATCCCACAAGCTGTGCTCTGTAATCTCTCAATCTTATCATAAATAATCTTAATATGTAATCATTTTATTCAGCATATGGCAGAAAATTTTGGCGTTTAGAATGCATATAGTGAGTAAGTAGTGGAACTTATTCTAGCACTTATATAGGGTATCCAAACTAATATCTTTTAGCTCTAGTGTGGTAATTAAGATTAGGTTAAAAAAATCCCTTCCACATCAGAGTTAAAACTATCAAGGGATCAACAATTATCAACGGACAGATCAAATGATTTAAGCGCTGAATCCACGAGTACAATCTTTGAGAGGCTAAAAAATATTAAGACTGAAGAGTGAGGTTAAAAAATAAGAAAAATACAAAACTTGATATAATTTATTTCGCTTATGCTTAATTTTACAATCTTTAAGTACTAATTTTTGGTAAATCATCGGATTATTTTTATTTTGATTGTGCTCTGAAATTCATTGTGATGGGCGAATTATTAAACTTCTAGAATGAATGATTATCCCAGTTTGGATGTAGTGCTGGTTTATTGCTTATCTTAATCTTGTTCATATGTGATTTTTCTAGCAATAACTGATTCGTTCGTCTAAACATTTTTGCTGTTTTTTGAGACAGCCAAGGTACTGTATTTCCGCGCTACGACGATATAGATACTAAGAGCCTAATTAAACTGATTTTGCTACGGGTCATAGTTTTTGTGTAACATCGGCATAACTTCGAAATCTCTAAACAAAAACAAACATTCGACAAATAGGGTTAAGATCCTTATAATAAATCAGGTATTCTTAATTTTTTTCTAAATACACCATTTCCTAAGTTAACTGTCTGTTTGCTACTTTGTTATTTTTTTTCCTGTCGTTTTCAATTTTAGCATAGCTCACAAAAATTACCAAGCATTGAAACTAAGACGTAAGAACGCCAAGTGTGAGTTTCAAGCTCAGAAGGTAGAAAATGTTTTAGCGGGTAATTTACTTTATTTAATTGAACGGATTTTCTTTATATTTTTGCCAACCATTAGCAAGCAACTTTGAATTCAATCTCCAATTCAAGCTGATTTTTGCCCACCTCTCTAACACAGCCTCAGAATTTTGGACTCACGATTTATACAGTCTGCCAGACAGATAACAAAATAACACTGAAAATGGCCTGTGTGAAGGATTTTTAAGAGAGGAAAGGCCAGATAGTCAGTTTCAAAAAATGAGAGGGGGTAAACGAGCAGTGACAGGGCTACATGTGCAAAGACAGAGAGGAGAATGAAAGGAGACGGGGCGTCATGATTTAAGTAAAATTATCGCATCTTCTCGAGAAAATGCGAAGGTTAATCAAAAGTTTAAGCCTGCTAAATAAAAGAAAAGTGTCAGATTGATTTATTTACTGTTGTCGTCAATAGTTTATGTCAAAGTGGTATAAATGAATGAGCTTGTCATTATAAATAGCACCATTATTAATTTGAGTTTAATTTGTCTTGGGTTGTTAAATTAACTTTATACATAGTAGAGTGCATTCTTGCGCCTACTGGAGTTGGATTTGCTTAATAGCTTGGTCGAGTTTTCTCCGTTCACTGTCGAGATTGTGGTGGGGGCTAAAATTAAACAGGTCCTGTTAAAAATAGATCAATTCCACGAGCTTATGATATATCAATCCAAGAAACAAGAAATTGTCCGTTTCCTGACCAATTGAGAACAACTGTTCTGGACAATATACCCACTTGGAGAGACCTGCGGTCCATATTGGTCCACCCAGTCGAAAAATAATGGATAATTTATAAATATTTATAAATTTTATGAAAATAATGGATAATTTATAAAGATTTATAAATTGGTAGATAATAATGTAAAATTTATAAAAATTTATAAATTTTTCAACGAACGATTTTCAGTGTTTTTTACAAATTTTCTTTAACTCACGCAAAGGCCTTTTGCATTTCACTTGTAATTGGAGCCAATTTTGTTCTTTATTTCATTGTTTGATAATTCAAAAAAATGCATATTTCAATGTTTAACAATTCGAAAAAAAAGCAAAAAAGTGCTCCAATCTCAATAGGGTGGGCATTTCTAATTAGCTTGTTTTGCGTTTTTCGTTTAACCAGAAGAATCTTGACTGAGCGGGATATTTAAATTTGGAGCACTTTTTTTGCATTTTTTTTAAATTCTCATGTTATTTGTACTGTTTTTGTTTTTAAAACTTTCTTTTTCACTGAAATTATATATTTGAACACTTCATTTTTAATTTTAGTTTTCTTGCAATCAGTATTTTTTAGAGCTGAGTTTAGCGGAGATTCTTTTTTTTCGGGCGACAAAAAATTTTGTTCGAATTTATAAATTATACAAAATTTTATAAAGATTTTATAAACTAATCCAAAAGTTTACAATTAATTTATAAAATAATCCAAATATTTATAAATAATTTATAAAATAATGCAAAGATTTACAAATAATTTATAAAATAATGCAAAAATTGCAAAAAAAGCTATAAATATTTATAAAAATGATGCATCTTTTTTGCAAATGTTTATAAACAAATTTATAAATTTTTATAAATTATCCATTATTTTTCGACTGGGGCAGTTAACACTATTCATCATTAATAAATTTGAGCAGGAACAGCTCCGCCTCTGTGCTCCCCATGCACATGCAAAATGACTACTAGCCGACAATGTCAGGCACGGATTTATTGCACGGTGAAAATCGGATAGCGGATGCCAAACTTTTAGAAAGAAAGAAGGTAAAGAAAGTAATGGTTACGCGCACGAAACGCGCACGTTTTAAAATGACGAAAGTCAACGGAATTCAACTTCTGGCATTTTAACTTCTGGCACTGCAGACCTTCGGCATTTTAAAATGTGCACGTGAGTGTTTTAAGTATTATAATTATAGAGAATGCGGGTGCAAGGCAAAATTTGATTAATATTGTTCGGGCGCTCCGCGTCGAGTATTACACGTGCACAGATGCGTCTGATTGATTTGCATGTCAATAAGAAGTTCATTTTTATCTAATAAGACTTTTGCTCTTTTTTTCAATTTGTAGATATAAAACCTGGGATCGTTTGGAGTATTTTGTTGTTTTGCAGGCCATTACGATGTTGCTGTCACTGGAAAAACACTACAAATAAGCTTGCAACAAACAACCAATTGTTTTCGTTTGTTCCCTGTGACACTATAAATAATGTTGATTAACTAACTTTTGAATACTCCAGCCCTCTGTTTGGAGTAGATGCGAGTAGCCTTTCCAATCAGGGGACCCTGCAACGGCGCTCCTTTCTGCACTCCCTGAACACAACCAACATGTCTCTTATGAAACAGCAATTCTTCACAAACATTCAAAGTGTTCTTTTTAAAAATCCACAGGATACAGACAAAGGTTGTCAGCCTTCACTTAGATGGCTTCAAACTATCCACAAAAGCACAATGAAAACCCTAATCCAAAATTGTTGTTTTTAAACGTTTAAAACTGTCACAGTCCAACACCACCACCCCCCCCCCCATCGCAGTCCTATATAGCTGAAATTTAGGCACCCCCAAAAATTGATGTTTGGCTCCCTTCTGAACAGGTTACGTACTTTCATAACTACGTGCCCCGTATAATACATCAAAAACCATATTTGCAACATTTTCCATGAAAAAAAGTAGTACATCTCATTACAAAGCCCGTAACTCCAAAAGATGGAGAAAGAACAGGTTATTGGGAGATAAATCCTTGGCAGACAAATCCTGGGAGGACTAAATGCCTACTCACTCGCAACAATTCAAATGCATACATAGTGTTTAAACACATACCAATGGGGTTTGCCTAATTTAATGGAGGGGGGGGGGGGGGGTAGGGGAAAAGATCCTAACGATCTTAAGGAGAATTTTCAATAAATTTACCAATATTTAAGAATTTGCACAATCGTTTTTCTGTGAAGTCAGTTTGAAATGCCAAAAAACTCAAAATTTCGCATGGGGGAAAACCGACAATCGTTACTTTCTGCGTTCAAAACCATACATGCCAAACAAACCGATTATACCGTTCTTTTATTGTTTTTCTGGTCTTCCGGAATAGGGAAAAAAGCCCAAATTTAAGTTACTATTTTAAAACA
Organism: Convolutriloba macropyga; assembly: GCF_964194025.1. Lineage (NCBI taxonomy): Eukaryota > Metazoa > Xenacoelomorpha > Acoela > Convolutidae > Convolutriloba > Convolutriloba macropyga. Next base: position 40,435,525 of record NC_134472.1, read on the forward strand.
TAGCCGGCAGATTGCCAGAAAATAGCCACCGTTGACGCGCTAGACGCACATCGGGATTGAAACAGAAAGAAAAAAGATAGAAATTGAGAATTTGTTTTCCTAAGTTTCAACAACTGTTCTAATTCCCTGTGCAGTTTGTTAGACTCTAAACCTATACTTATTTCAGCTTCTAAATTGAAGGGTATTAAGTTTAATACTAATATCAACTAGCAATCGCTCTAATGAACTTTGATAACCTAATGCACCTAATGACCGGGTTTTATCAGTTTATCTCGTTATTTTTTTTTGCTCTTTTGACATTGACAGTATTCGCTACATTGCGTAATTCAATGCGTGAAAAAATTTAAAACCCATTCAGTTTAAACAGTGAGTAAAGTATGTCTGAAGTCAAATGTGAGAATTGGACTTATGTAAAACAAAAAACGTGATCAAAATGTAAAGCGACTTAAAAAAGGAGAGCGCTAAATAATAGCGGTTTGAGAGGCTGACGGCGGCTATTAAACATAAACCGACTAACGTCAGATGAATTGCTCTAGAACGACACACAGGGGCAATTGATTTCAGAGGGGTTTTTTACATTTAGAAAAAAATGACCCCACGGTGTTTCGAACTCCAAGACATCCAGGGTGGCAGTCTGACCCTTTAACCAGTCCATGACACAGGCCTCCATGACATCAATCCAAAATCTTTTTCACTCAGCTAAAAAGGTTTTGCTTCCTTTCCACTCACAATAGCTTTTACCAACGGACTTAAATCAGAACGAGAGCAACTTAAGAGTCTGAAAAATGAAGAACTAAAGTGAGAAAAAATCACTTACGAAGTCAAAAAATGTTCTAGAACAAAATCTGCCAGGCAAAAACATTAAATTTTTAAACATAGCCGGGAGAATGCTGGAATAGCTGCGAAAGATTAGAGTTGCGTGCCGTATAATAGAGATAGAAACAGATACAGATCTAAAGTGAAAAAAAATTACGCCGGTCAAAAAACAGTCGACGATAAATTAATGAAGTGTGTTAAAAATCATTCCGCAGAAGCCTTTTATTGTGTGCCTTCACTGCACATATGAGTTCCTTTGACTTTAAACTAATTGAAACTAAACTGAGGTTTTAAAGTGCAAAAGTAATTTTTATTGAGTGAGGTAGGTTACGTATAATCAAAATCCAATCACGCAAATGAACTTAAATCTTTTGCTAGACAGAGAATGAGAAATGACGTCACACGTGCAAACGCTGTTGGTGAGAGGAAGAAGTAATTCGGAAAATTTGACTTTATCAGCTTTGCTGTGTGACCAAATGTAAAATGAAAAAGAGCATCAGACGACGAAACAAAAAAACGTAGCAGGATAAGTCCTGACGTACAAATTAAAGAATTTTCATTGACTAAACGCAAACTAGACCTAGAAAAGACTATGAGTGAATTGGGAAAACCCTTCCAAAAAATCAGATGACAAATTTAAAAGAAAACAGAAAACCAATGTCAAAATGCCGCATGTGAATAAAAAACATCTAGCGAGAACGCGAATTTCTGTTCAAACACCGTTTTTTCACCCTACTTTAAAATTAGAGCGAAAAAAGTCATGCAGCAAAACCGCTCGCTTTCTCGCTCCACTTCCTATTTCGGCGTGACCAAAATCACGACTCCAATTTGACTTCAAAAATCATGAGAATGTGTGAACACATCTTAAAAAAAAGACAGCGACCCAATACAATTCAAATTCTTTGAGTTTAAAAAAAAAGCAAGAGTACCACAATATAGCTCCGCTCAGCTTACAGTTTCGCAGCTATAAAAAGACGTTGACAATAATTGCTTCAGCATTAGTTCGAGATCGATTAATCATTTGAGCAAGTTTTTTAATTGAACATCAGAAATTCTTCCTATTCACGATATCTGCAATCAAACTACAAATTGTTCTCTGTTCTCGAGAGCACTGCTTTTATTTGCACTTACGCAAAAAAAAACAGTTATCGGTATTTTAATATCTCACCTCAAATCTATTGGGCAAACCAGTAGTAGTGGTAGTCAAAACTGAATTGGCGAGCCTATTAGGCCTTATACCCTCAGCGGGTGCTGTGTCTGAGTAGCGAATCATCGGTTTTCTCTCTTCGTCCATCGCAGCCCAAACTTTGCTCTTCGGAGTCTCAACAACAACACTCGTCTCCACTAAAGTCATATCTGAACTGCTATTCTTTGACTCTGAAGATGACGGCGGACTTGGATTGTTATTTTGTTTGTTTTTGTTGTAACTGTGTTGTGACGAATGTTTTATTGCTCCATTTCGGGATAAACTGTTTCTTTTCAGAGCTTTTGATGAATTTTTCTGAATATTTTTTGTTTGTGATTCATTTTGATGACTTTTGAGGAAATCCGGACTGTTATTGTGAGTTAAGACAACCTGTTTAACACTGCTATTGTTGTCGTTTGCATTATTTGTGATTTTAAGACCTTGTCTCCGGTCTTCTTTTTCTTCTTTTTGTGTTTTTGTTGGTTTGGATGTTGTCACTGAATTACTGGATGTGATTCCTGAGAATATTCTTGACTTTTTTCGACCACTTTGGTTAATGGGCTGGTGTTTTGTAGAGCTGAGGTTGCTTGATGATATCTTGTCTGAATTCCTGCTGATCTGTTTCAGTTTGCTTTTGTTAGTGGAATTTTTTTGGATGTCATCAGAGTTAAAATTTGTTGATTCAGTAGCTCTGGAAGGTTGCAAAGTGCTAAAACAAAAAAAAATAATTTTAAAATAAAGTAAATGTTTTTTTTTTTAAAAATATAATTTGCAGACGTGCGTATTTTTAGTGTACAATAATATCGGAATACGAGCAAAACTATCCAGTAATTCAACTGTTCGAAAAAACTACAGATAATGGATTAGAATTTGACAAAAAAACATACCCGGCAGATTGCCGGAAAATAGCCGCCGTTGATTCCAATAAGCATGATTGGGATTGAACAAATAGAATATATTGAAAAAAAAAAGATTTTTGTACAAAAATATTTTTTAAGTCCGATTTATTTTGATGGCATTTCGTAGTTGAACATACTTCTGTTTCTTAGAGAGAGGCTACAGGGGCTACTATCAACACCAATACGCATTAGAGGTGGTAACTAAGACTTATAGGAACGACGTTCAAATAGCGGGCATCTAAAATTGGGCTTTATGGGTTTATCCCGTTTCTATTTCTGACTTCAATTTTTTATACCGACTCGGTTCATTTTGAATTGCTTTGCTTAGCAACTGATGTTCAAATTCACTTTTAGCAGAATGAGAGAAGAGAGAAACTAGCCTAGAGAAGTCAAAAAGATTTCACGCAAAATGTCGAAAAAGCGGCAAAATGGTAAAGCCAAAAAAAGTTTGACGAAGTAAAAAAAATACGAGCGCAATAATAGCCGGCTGAGAAGATGAGGGCGGCTTTTAATAAATACGTTCAATTTCGCAACAAAACTGCGTTCCAAGATACAAGAAATTTTCTTTAGTAGTATGGTTTACCATTTAAAATCGAGAAAACAATTGTAACGAAAGATGAAATCATACAAAACACTAAAATACAAAGACAATCTTATTTTCAATATTGTCTTGGCTCATAGCTGTAAATAATGTAGCATCCAACTTACAACAAAATTGCAAGTAAACAAAAGCTCAAAAAGTGAGTATAATCATTCAAATGAGCACTTTGAAGAAAAACTGATTCATCAAATTCAAAAGCATAAACTATGAGCAATGTGGGTTCTATGTCAAAAGCATTATAAGGAGAGTAAAATTAGGGACCTTTTGAGTTGCGACATCGCAGTCTATTAATTACTTGCAATCCTGTGCTCTTCACTGAGCCAACAGGTCCCCCTGCGATAGTCTTTCAAGCTCCATATCATCTAATAAGTTTCAACCAAGCTCCCGCTGCAGTCATGTGAAAACTTACTGCAAAAATGTTTGGTAGTTTTGAAATAGCGAGAAAGAAGTAGTTATAAGAAAAGACAAAAATTTTTCAGATAATCAAACTTTTAATTGTTTGTGGTACAAACTGGAAGCACCATAATTTCACATTGATTTGTGAAATTAAGACGCGCAGAAACTTTTAAGAAAACTCTTAATCAGCTGATTTGCAGAACATTTTATTCCACAGATATTTTTCTGGACAATTGTTCTCGTTCCTTTATTTTTAGTGCTCTTAATTTTTTGGAAATGAAGTGATATTGACTCATGTCGTTTTTCTGTTCATAAACGTGAACAACCAATGTCAAAGTCATTGCTATCAAATGAGAGGTAATTAAATCTTGTTATTGACCACTCAGCTGATATATATTGAGCAGTGAGACTACATTCAGTGTATTACTTTTAATTGACTGCTAGTGACGCCAGCCTTTTTTGAATCAAAATGCTATTAATTATCGTGCGCAATTAAGATAAGCTGTTTAAAGTTCTGAATGTGAGCAATTGAGATAAAAAAAACAGGATCGTGAACTCAAATTCAAGTCCGTAAGAAAAGTTCATTTTCTTCTCAGTTTTAGTTCCACGTCACTGTCGGCATGGGAAAAACGAGTTGCAAGTACTCAATTTTGTTGAGTTGTGCTGTATTATTTCAGGCCTTCAACTTGACCATGCCTTTTTTGCCATCCATCTGACAATTTTCAGTTTTATTTTTGTATAAGAGCATTACGAGCATCTACCGGTACCGAAAAAAATCTACATTCAACGAAAGTTAATGACACTTTCAGGTGCCGACTTCCGTTCAATGCGGAAAATGCCTAAATTTTGTAAAAAGGGGTTTCCACAAAGCATTTTTAAGAGCCTTGAAAGGAAAAACAGGATGAAATAAATGTGCCATGTATATACGTAAAATGTATTACTCGAGAAAAACGTATTAACATAGGAAAAGTGAAACGTGGAATAGGAATGATAAACATAGCTGGCAGATTGCCAGAAAATAGCGGCAATAGCTTCGTAGATCTGCAGTCTAAAAAAACAGTAAAAAAGACAGATCAAAAAATTGTCTTTTCATTGAAGCCTGATACGGTACATTTTGATTAAAAATCTGACTCATTTGGCCTTATCTCTTTGAATTAAAGTAAATAAAAGTCAGTTTGGAGGTGAGGAAGTCATTTTTGAGAGTGAGGTAAGTCCAAAAATTTAATCACGCGAATGAATTTTTTTTTTCAATTAGGAATCTGAATAATTCATTTCTGCTTCTACTGCTCTCAAATTTCAATGAGAGCGAGACACAATAAATTGGCCTTATCTCCTTGAATTGAAGTAAAGAAAAATTATTTCAGTAGTTAAAAAGTCATTATTGAGAGAAGTAAGTCATGTTTGATCAAAGATTTTAAGCACGCGAATGAACAAAAAACTCGCTCCACTAAGAGAGAAAATGACGTCACGCACGCACTTCAGTTAAAATTGCATGAACGAATGAACAAAAAGTAGATTTGAAGTGGTTGTGACGTCATATGGTCGTAACAAAATCTTGACCACGAAATAAAAAACATAGCAGGACAAGTCCTGAAGCACAATTCAAAGAATTTTCATTGACCTAACAGAAAACTAGACCTAGAACGGACAAAGAGTTAATTGGGAAAACCATGTCTAAAAAAATCAGATCAAAAATTGAAAAAAACGTTAAAGTCAAAGTGAAATTGCCGCATGTGAACAAAATACCACTAGCGAGAAAGCAAATTTTTGTTGAACCACCGTTTTCTCACTCTACTTTAAAATTAGAGCGAAAAATTTTCACGCCGCAAAATCACTCGCTTTTTTGTTCCACTTCCTGTTTCGGCGTGACCAAAATCACCACTCCAATTTGACTTCAAAAATCATGAAAATGTGTGAACCGATCTTAAAAAAAAACATAGCCGAAAGAATTCCGGAAGCAACTCCAAGCGTCAAAACTTCACTAGAAAACCGCAGTTGTAGCGGAAGCCACTGCCTTTCGTATTAAAACATTAACTCACTGCCTCTCCAGGTCTGCTCTAAAAATTGGTGAAACTTAAATCACTGTCCCCAAGAGAAAAATGCAGCAAAACTTTATATTATTGAAAACGTATGGTAACGTTAAAAAATCGGAAATAATTAAGTTGGTCAAATAACTGATAGTCTGAAAAAGCTGACAAGGTTATCAATTGCCCTCAAATAATTCATGGTTCTAATCTGAAAAAGATAGCGAAAGCAAACGGCAGATAATAATCTTAGAATCTAAATTAAATCTTTCAAAAAAGAAAGCTTAAATTTAGGAATCAGAAAACACCTATAATTACACTTCTAATCACTGCAATTAAGACAGAAAACAACACACACTTGTTCCTTGTTGTACATATGCTAGACAACAAGATTTCATAGTAAACTGATCATAGAAAAGTCATAACCACCAGAAGATATTCAAAGGCAGAAAAATCGTTTAAATTAATACCAAGGCCGGCAGAAAGTTGCAGTAAATAGTCATAAGTGAAAATTTTGGAAAAGACTTGCTATCGAACCCTCAGTTCTGCCGTATGTTGAATGAAATCAACTGCAAACCAAAGAAACGACAAAAATTTAAGAAAAAGCTGAAATCAATCATTTTTAACAACTGAAAAAATCAATATACCAAAAATAAATGTAGGTGTCAGGACAAATACAGAATGATACTAACTAGAATGTGAAGAATTTGGTCAAAATATAAGGAAAAACCTATCAAAAAGACATTCTTGATTTTGGAAAGTTGAAAATCAGTATAAAAAGTTCAAGAAAAACGAATACATTTCATTGTTCAGCACTCAAGGCAAAGAAAAGATAACTAGTCATCCGATACAAAGATCTATCCTCCTGACGAGAACAAAAAATAGGAAAATGCAGAATTCCTAAATACGAAACATTGAAACATTTTGCAAAAAAAATGGTCAAAAAAGTTTCAAGACTGCATTTATGAAAAAGTTTTAACTGTTTTTCAAAAACTTAACGCCAAAAAATGATTGAATTTTTATTGAAACGAAATTAAAGTCCCTCATGTTGCACAAAAAGACTATTTCTAGCATTTAAAACCCAAATACAAACAAAAAAACTGACGAAAATCGGAAGAAAACTAGCAAAATCGGATTAGCATACGTACAATTTTATAAAACAAAATTTCATCGAGGTAGGAGGAGGCTTTGAGTATATGAATTATCAAAGAGAAGTTGCACTATTAACTGATATTTGACAAAAAGACGGTTAAAAGATCCAAAAATAAAGAAATTATTAGAAAAAAGCCAAAAATAACTAAAAAATTAAGAAATTTGTGCCAATTTTCCACTTGAAAGGCATTTTCAGGCTCTGCAAAACACTGCGGCATCAATTATCGAGGTTGGCATTTCAATATAGTATCGAATAAAATTTATTTCTACAAGAAACCAAATTAATAGCAAAAAATAGGGCCACTTAGACGAAAAAACGGCTAAAAACGGTTATCTATATGTGCCATTCAGTCAAAAACTACTTTTCAAAGTCAAAAAGTCATTCACTAAACGCAGCGGATGATCAAAAAACTTCTCTCGGTTAGCGAAAATCTGTTCACCAAGACAGCTTTTCTCACTTTCGCTTTTAGGTCAAAATGCCGCGTGAACAAATCTACTTCCTGTAAAAAAAAAGACCGAGAGAAAACCAATACTCCTCTTCGAGTCGTAAAAAGACAGCGCCTCAATACAATTTAAATTCTTTGAATTGTAAAAAACCAAGAGAAGACCAATAATAGCCCCAGCTATCGCTCTGCGGCTATTAATGAAAACGAGTAAATTTAGTCAAAAATTTGGTACCGGTACACGCCCGTAATGGAGCAAGGCGATGACGACTTCTTGAAAAATTAACTTCATTGTACCTCATTTTGTACGTCAGTTTAAGAGTTGAAAATGCTATTAATTAATACTACATTAAGCCGTGAGTTTCGAAACCAAAAAGACACACAGCGATCAAAATTGTTTAAATTTCAAACATTTAAATAAAAACACTGTAGATTTGAATCAATAGTTGATATTTTTAAAAGAAGCTATTTATGATTACTGAATGTTATTTCGACATCCCACCTAATCACCACCATTTCTTAATCATACGAAAAGGTTAATTCATTTAACCATCACAACTAATTTTGGGATTTATTTAGGGTGTAAAGTTTGAGAGGTTTAATTTGGATGAAAAGAAGTATAACTCATATTAACTGAATGACGAGTTGGGCAAAGTATAGTGAACTTACTAGAATGGAGTAGTATTAGCAGTCTGCTCCCCTCTTACAGGAGTTCCAATTCCTGTTTCCATACTCGCTCTCCTGCTCAACTCATTGTCTTCCCTCGGAAGTGTGTAGAAGTTCTCCACTGTGGACTAAAACACGACAAAATTTCATAAGCAGACTTATTTCTCTATAGGAAAAAACTAATTAAATTTGAATACATCTGATGGTAAAACTTGCATTTCGTTTGTCATATTAGTCCTCAGAACGATGGGAAATCTTCTGATTTACCACTTAAAAGTTTTACTTTGAGGTAGCTACGAACACGGGCAATCGTAACTATTCCAATCTATCAAATATTTAATTTTTCGTTGGGGTATGAAGGGAAACCTATGAGAGGAGAGCGGACAAGATCCTTGAGTATTAATTTGATAAATCAGAGTGTAGATTTGAAGAAAACGCATAGGTTCTACGTTTACAACTACCACTGAACAACAAAATGTTTTGGTCTATTGTAGTAGTGGATAAAACAGGGCTTCCAGCCACCAGTCAACTTGATCCATTTCTCCTCGTAAAAAATCGGGGAAATGGACCAGGAAGCCCTAACTGGAAGCCCTGTTTTATCCACTACTATAGTCAGCCATATTCACATTACTTTAATTCCCTTTGTTTTATCCACTATATTTCCCTTTATATTCCCTCAAAATCTACCATTTCCTGTCTCACTTAGTGCAATCCGCTAGTACAGAGTTAAGCTGGTAATTATCAATTATCAGACGGATAGTTCGGGTTCTATCCCCACCGACTCCGTTGGACGTATCCCAGATACTAGTGTAACTAGAGAGACCGTGTAAAAAGCACGTAAACCAACTTGCGAAATATGTGAAGCCACTTCGTGGATAGACTTGAACAAAAATTGAAAAAAAAATTGAAAAAAATTTTTTCATATGTTCCCTAATCAATGTTTAATCAATCTAAAGCTAAAATTTTCTGTCTCACTTGGCGTAGTGATTAAATCCTCGAGTCTAGTTAAGTTGCTTTAGCAAACGGAAGGTTTGGGGTTCCTTCCTCACTGTCTCCAGTGAACGTCCTCCGACTTTGATGAATTGCTATGAAACTACGTGAGATAAAAAAAGCCAAGTTCACAGTTCTTAAAAAGGATCAGTGAAACTGCTTCGCAGATGATCCCTGCTGTGAGACTGTATATGGGACACACTGTGATGGGTATACAGTCAAAAACACTGAGATTGGTGGAAACACAGTGATTAGTGTTTCTTCATTGTAACTAGTGAGACTGTGTAACCACTTCGTGGATAATCTGCACAAAACCAGCTTAACTCTAAATTTTTTTATTAAATCTTTTGACATATTCTTTGAACCTATCTTTGGTATGTGTGCATCTATATCTGTTAAGATAGATGCATAATCTGCATCTTCCATACCTAAACCTATAGAAAGAAATATGCTTATAAACTTTAAACATATTACACTCTAGATATTGATCCGGATTATCATAATGTATTCCTAAATGTTTCATATAATCTTTTACTTTAACTATATCTTTGCATATATAACAACAATATTCTAATTCTTTGCAACCAGTACAACATTCTCTCCAATGCTTATTTTTACACTCATCACACTTCATTTTTCATTTCCGAAAAATTATTTTTTGCAAAATTTTCCCTAATAAAATACACAATGTCTCACTCAATTGATAGCAATGTAAACTTCTGCGACGTCTGTGATTTATCTTTTGAAGCAAAGAAGGATTTATACAGGCATCAATCAAATGATTCTAAACATAAAGAATTGTTAAAAAAATGTTTGGTTCTGATGATGAAGCCCCAATCGATGTTAAACCCAAAGCTGAAAAGGTTATACCCCCATCATCCCAACCCATACCTGAAAACATGGAGAGAGTGTATGACTCAGAAGAAGAATATTACTTCCTCAGACCTAAGCCCCAAACTGAGAGTAAGTCTAAAACTGAGAGTAAGTCTCAAACTGAGAGTAAGCTTAAAATGAGAGAAGCCTAAAACTGAGAGTATATCTAAAGATAACACCAAAGATTTTATTGAAACTAAACCCATCAATAAACCTAAAACTAAAACAGAAGATAGTATCTGCAGCAGAATTAAGAATGAATGTAAAGAATGTCATGCAGAAATTAAAAATAAAATAGCCCTAACTACTCACTCATATAGTCATAATCGCAAGTATCTAGAAAAAAACAGAATACTTCAATAAAAACTCTAGCCAGAAAATGAAAGAATTTTATATTACTGATAAAGCCGGAAATTACATTGAAGATATAGATGAAGCTATTAATAACTCTTTAGAAGAAAATAAAAACTGTTACCAATTTTGTTAGGTTACGAGTTTTAAATATAATATCACAGCCGAGTGTGAGTACAAGAAGAGAAACAAAGAAGAAGTTAATACTATTAAAATATTTTTCACCACTGACTATTTTATTAACAACTCAATATATGAAAATGGAGACTTCAAACAATGGCAAAAATTTGAAAAGGAGATATATGAAGGCTATGGCTATGACTTTGAGATTCTCAGATTAAGAAGTATTCAGATAAATATTGAACCAACTAAAGCATCTATTGGTAGTTATATAGATTTACCCCCCGATCTCAAAAACTCTAAATCAATATTAAATATACGTAGTTATCAATACAATCGCTTGCAACTAACTATTACTGCTTGGCTACATCCTGCCATGGACCATGCAACACGTGAAAGTAAATAACAGAATAAACTAATTGCACCAAGACAACAATATGAAGATGACTTCGGCTATATATTAAGAATACAAATTATATAATATTAATATTACGATATGCACACCTTGTGGCAATGGTTACATTGAATTGCTTAAAACAGTGAATGATTTTAATAAAGACAGAAAAGATGTAAGATTACTAATTTGGGGGCAACACTGTGCCCTAATTAAAAACAAAGAAACCTTGTTAGATCTACCGAATAAAATGAACAATAAATTCTTTTACAGCAATAGATGTACATATTGGTTTAACTCTCAAATTAAATACGACAACCATATATGTAGCCACTCATTCAAACCAGAAATTGTTTGTCCTTAGAAGAAGAAAACACTTTTATAAATGAACATATGCGTCAGATTATAAAAAAAATATAACTGCTGATATAGAATGTTGCATTGTTGAGGTCTCAACTAATGACTGTAAATATGTAATAGCTCAACACATACCAATAAGTGTGGGTTACATCTGGCAAGGCAATTTCAAATACTACTTTGGTCTACACTTCATCAAAAGATTTGCTAGAGATCTATTAGAAATAGAAACAGAGAATAATTTCAAGATAAACAAACCAATAATATTTAATAAAGATGAATTATATCACGAAACCAATAACACTTGTCATATATGCAGCAAAACATGCATTATTAAAGTAAGAGATCACTGTCATGAAACTGGTAAATATAGAAGAACAGCATGTAGAAAGCGTAATCTAAGATACAAACAACAAAACTTCATTCCCATAATATTCCATAATGGCTCTGGTTATGAATTCAATCTACTATATAATGAACTCTTTAAACAGAATAATGAAAAAATCCTGCCATGGACCATGCAACACTTGAAAGTAAATAACAGAATAAACTAATTGCACCAAGACAACAATATGAAGATGACTTCGGCTATATATTAAGAATACAAATTATATAATATTAATATTACGATATGCACAACTTGTGGCAATGGTTACATTGAATTGCTTAAAACAGTGAATGATTTTAATAAAGACAGAAAAGATGTAAGATTACTAATTTGGGGGCAACACTGTGCCCTAATTAAAAACAAAGAAACCTTGTTAGATCTACCGAATAAAATGAACAATAAATTCTTTTACAGCAATAGATGTACATATTGGTTTAACTCTCAAATTAAATACGACAACCATATATGTAGCCACTCATTCAAACCAGAAATTGTTTGTCCTTAGAAGAAGAAAACACTTTTATAAATGAACATAGGCGTCAGATTATAAAAAAATATATAACTGCTGATATAGAATGTTGCATTGTTGAGGTCTCAACTAATGACTGTAAATATGTAATAGCTCAACACATACCAATAAGTGTGGGTTACATCTGGCAAGGCAATTTCAAATACTACTTTGGTCTACACTTCATCAAAAGATTTGCTAGAGATCTATTAGAAATAGAAACAGAGAATAATTTCAAGATAAACAAACCAATAATATTTAATAAAGATGAATTATATCACGAAACCAATAACACTTGTCATATATGCAGCAAAACATGCATTATTAAAGTAAGAGATCACTGTCATGAAACTGGTAAATATAGAAGAACAGCATGTAGAAAGCGTAATCTAAGATACAAACAACAAAACTTCATTCCCATAATATTCCATAATGGCTCTGGTTATGAATTCAATCTACTATATAATGAACTCTTTAAACAGAATAATGAAAAAAAAAGTAGATAACATACCACTAGCTGCAGGTAAATCTAAGATGTTTAGCATCGGTTGTCTTGAACTCTTAGATAGTTATAACTTGTTAGCAATGCCTCTAGATCAAATGGCAAAAATATACGGGTGTAAAACTAAAACATTATATTCAAATGAATGCTTTATTAAATGACTATGTTGGTGGAACTATCAATGGTAGCAAAGCTACCTATGATAATCTTATAGGTAATCTAAAAATAGAAGACTTCAAATCCTCACTATCTAATAAATTACCAACAGAAGAAGAAGTCGATAACTTTAATAAAGACAACAGCCATAAAATTGGCAAAGATCTAATTATAGAGTATTTACATGAATGAATATTTCAAATTAAGAATGAAAGAGTTCGGTCTCAACCCTCTACACTATGTTAGTCTCCCGGGTTATAGTTTTGATTGTTGGTTAATGTCAAGTGGTGTTACATTTGATACATTACAAGATAAACAAATGCTAGGTGATTTTATTGAAGCAAAGAGAGGTGGTTTATGTGGTATAATGGGTGACAGATATATTAATAATGGTAAAAGTAATGCTAAGGGTAATAGTAATAGTAATGGCAAAAGTAATGGCATTGGCAATGACAATGACAATGACAAGGACAGTGGTAAGACCATATGGTACATAGACCCAAACAACCTATTCGGCTATGCAATGATGCAGAAGCTACCCTATAAGGACTTTGAGTACTCTGTCACATCTCTAGACACTATACTAAACACAGCAGATGGTAGTGGTCATGGTTACTATATAGTTTGTGATATTAATTATACTAATAGTTGTAAAGATAGAACAGAGCAACAAGCACAAATGCCTAATAAAAGAAAGATAAATGATAATGAATTAGGCTATAGAGAAAGAGATGGATGCAAGGCAAGGTCAGAGAAATTAATCTTGGATCAAAAGAACAAAACCGAATATAAGGTTCATTATAGGATGTTAAAGTTAAGATGGGTGTAAAAGTAACTGAGATTCATAGAGTAATTAAACTTAAACAAGATTACATATATAGAGACTTATTCAAAACAATACTAATAAAAAAGCAACAGCTAAAACTGAAGTGGAAAAGGATGTAAGGAAAATAATGAACAACTCACTATATGGAAGAATGTGCATGAATCCTCTACACTTCCTTCAAAGTAAGTTCTTACATGATGAAGAAAAGATAATTAAAAGCATAAGTAAACCAACAATTAAAAATATAACTAGATATAAAGATTACAGCAAAATTGAATAAATAAAGAAAAAATTAGAATATGATTCTCAAGTATATGTAGGTGTTACTATATTAGAATAAATTAAATTACACATGTATGATGTATTCTATAATTTTCTCCAACCATCTCTCAAAGATCTACAACTGCATTATACGGATAGTGATAGTTTTGTATTAAGCTTTTGCGAGGTTTATGTTGACAATGAACATTTGGATCTGTCCAATCTCGAACCACCAATCAAAACTAATAATAAATTTCCAGGTAAATTCAAACATGAATTGGGAAGTAGAATAATAGAAGAGTTTATAGCTCTGTCACCAAAGACATATAGTTTTAAAGATTATCCAAATAAAACTAAAGAGAAAGGAATAAAGATTTGTAACAATGCTAAACATGAGGAGTATTATAACGCATTAATGTATAACATACAGAGACCTGTAGATGAATGCAGAATACAACAAATTGGTGATAACATAACAACAACAAAAACAAGAAAGATTAGTCTAAACGCATTTGATGATAAAAGATTCTATGTAAATAATATTAAAAGCTATCCTCATGATGAAAATCTATATTTATTCAAAAAACATTCAATAAAAAAGATTAGTACTACTCCAATAGAGCTATTGATGAAGTTAGGGTTAGATGCAAGTAATGAATCATTAACCTGTGAAACAGCTTCGCTGATAAATAGTATTCTAGAAGTAACTATTCAGGATGATAAAAAAATAATTGAAGCTGCTATTAAATTATATAATAATCTTTGAATATGAAAGTAATTAGTAGTTATTATAATTATAGATCTGATTCAAACATAGTACAATATTGTTTTTGTTTTATAGATCTAATTCACGCATATTATATTATTATTTTTCAAAAAATAAAAAATGGCTAAGCTAGATAGTTTCATAGAATTAACTACACTGAAAAAACTAAACAGAAGAAATAGATTAGAAGACAAGTTAAGACAACAAGAATATTATGGTGACATAGAAGGGTTATTTGATCTTTTAACTAGAGCTTTAAATAATAATAGCGAAGCATGGCAGGCCCATAGCGAAGCATGGCAGGCCCAAAATGAAACAATGCAAGCTCTTCAAATCAAAACTTTAGCCGCATTAGACAGTAATACTAATGCTTTAAAGAGTCTAGGGCACCATCAACAATGCAACTTTCTTGATGAGCGAGATGCTCTCTTAACACCCACACCTGATCCACCCGTAACATTAAAAGATGATAGAGGCGTAGTGTTAGCTGTAGAAAATAATTTGATTGATATTTTGATACAAATGAGTAAACAAACAAATAAACAATTTGAATTAATATCAGTTGATCCATATTCAAACAAATTTAAAATAAATGGTCTAGATGTAACTCTAGTACCTGATGGTATAAAAATTAAAGGAAAAGTCTATGATTTTTCCTAGGGCTTTGCTCTGTTTATTACTAGTAAAGATGTAAAAGGTGTAATGTACCGAAAGAGATATAAAAGGTGATGAAAACAAAATAAAACAATTTCTAAAGGATATTGGTTATAAACAAGGAAGAGATACAAAAAGAAATAGATCAAAACTTATAAGAAAAATGTTGTCTAGTATCGGTGAAACC
The DNA here is from genome assembly GCF_964194025.1 of Convolutriloba macropyga. Lineage (NCBI taxonomy): Eukaryota > Metazoa > Xenacoelomorpha > Acoela > Convolutidae > Convolutriloba > Convolutriloba macropyga. The sequence goes on from NC_134472.1 coordinate 40,451,041, forward strand.
ACTTCTGAGGTTATATCAATAACAACCTCCAGTGAAGATGAAATATATCGACGTGATACTAGTGATTATGAAAAAGGGGCAATAGGAAAAGAAGAAGGAGAGGAACAAACTGATTACGAGGCTGATAAACAAATAGAAGCTAGTGGTCTTAGCAAAACAGACCCGAATAGTTCAATAGAAAGATTAGAAGCACTTATACTAGAAATGAAAGCTGGGCTTGATGGATTATATGATGAAATGTTAAATACATCTAAACAACTATTATCTATGAATATTATTAATCAAGAGCAATTAGAAAATTTTGTTTTTAATTATGGTAAATGAGCAAAGCTATGACTGCGTCCCTCAGGGAACTTGCTTCGCGGATGAGTAAGCCTAGAACTACGCCCATCGGGGAACTTGCTTTGCAGATAAAGAAACAACAATACACAATTAAAACTAAACAAAAAATACTAGCTAATGAAGTATTTGGTCGCCAAATCACAAAGTTTAGAAGAGAAAGAATAATACCATTAAATGAAGATGAAACATGGTCAGCTGATTTAATTGGTAAGTCATTTCTAAGTAAATACAATAAAAATTATAAGTTTATATTAACTGTTATAAATATATTCACAAAATATGCATGGGCTATTTCCTGGAAGAATAAATCTGGTTTATCTATAACTAATGGCTTTAAAATAGTATTAGATGAAAGTCCACAAGGTGATTTTCAAGATCGAAAGCATGAAATATTATGGGTAGATAAGGGTAGTGAGTTTCACAATAAAACATTTAAATCTTTAATTAAAGAATTTGAAATCGAATTATATTCTACTTAGAGTGATTTAAAGGCTCTGTTTTACAAAGAGATTTAATAGAACATTATTACAGATAAATAATTAACCAATGTTCATCAATGGCGATGGTAATTGGGTAGATATTTTAAATTATGCAGTAATAATTTATAACAATAACATTCACTCTACTATTAATATGACACCGGTTGATGCTTCTAATAATCCCGATAAGGTTAAATACTATGTTAAATATACCAAAACAACACCGAAAAAAGTTGGTGATTATGTCAGGAATGCTGACAAACGTAACATTTTCTCAAAGGTTACACTTCTAATTGGAATAGAGAATTATTTAAAGTTAATGAAGTTCTAACCAACATCATACAGAATAGAAGATATGAACAGAGATATAATAGAAGGTAAATACTATAAACAGGAATTATTAAAATCTGAGTTTGATTTTGAATCTAATAATAAGGTTTTGGAATCGTTAAATATCGACCTCCGGTCAGCTACAAAGTAGATCAGGGAACCTGCTTCGCAGATAGTTTTTTTCTGTAAACAAATACAAAGATGACAAGAAATAGATTTAACCAAACGAAAAATCAAGGGGTATCATCAATCAGCTCCGCTGACCGTTGGCACAACTTAACACTAATTAAAAACCACGGGTTGTTCTTAGAAGATAACAATAACATTGACATGAAAGATACTTATAAAATTACAAAGGTACACCCCCATAGAAGAAAAAGATAAAGTTAAAAAAGAGTATTTTGACAATAACTTATTATCTTCTAATAAAAATTGATATCTTAAGTAGAAATATAACTGAACTAAGGAAAGGTGATTTTAATAAGGTTACAACTAAAACATTACAACTAAACAAAATAAAAGTTAAAGAGTTTATTAAATCAGCAAATGAAGTTACAAATACTGTTAACTTTTTTAATAAGGTTGATACTATCTCGAAGTATAATCAACTTAAAAAAATAAGAATTTGTTAATAACAATTTTAATCAGAATATTTCTAACATTCACCTAGATGATATGTTCACTACTGGTCTAAGGGGAATTAAAGAAAGTAATGAAAAGACTAATTCTTTTATAGATGAAGACCTTATAAAGAATAAAAAGACAATAGTACAATATAATAGCTGTATTACTAGAAAGTAAACTTCTTGACAACAAAGAACAAGCAAGACTACAGATGCATTATGATTTTGATCAAGAAGATATAATGAAAGATACTGAGAGGTATTTTACAACTGAAAATGAGTCAACCATCATCACCGAGTGAGAGATTACTTTACCCAAACTTGACAACCATTGGTGAAACCACTTCACATATTAATGAAAAAAACATAAACGATAAAATCCTAGTTAATAATAAAATTTAATAATAAAATTAACATTATAAAAGATATTAGATATTGTTATGAAACTGAAACTAATAACTATAATAAGAAGTTGAGTAGATATAAAAATTACTTTAACATTGCTGAGATAACAGTAACATTAATTTCATCTATAGCAACAACTGCAACATCAACATCAGTTGCATTAACAGGCATAGGATTACCTTATTCTATAACAACAGCTTTTGCTACAACAACTGTTTGTGGTTCATTATCAAAAACAATTAATACTAAAATCAGAACAAAAATTATAAAGTATTCACAAATGTATATTTTAAGTAAACAGTTTAGTGATAAGTTTAATAAACTATATGCAAAATCAATGAATCACAATAAAATAGATAATGACGAATATAATGAAATAGTCAAGGTATACGAAAAATATAAGTAGAATAAGAAAAGTAAATTGAGTATTTTTTAAACTCAGGGTATTAGTGTTTACTTATAATAAAATATTTAGTAATAATAATATTAGTATTAATATCTACCATTAGATGTATCTAGTCATAGACTTACACTTCACTTATAGTCATATTGATAGTCAAAGTCATAGACTGACAATTATAGTTATAGCTATAGTCTTAGTCATAGTCACAGTCATAGTCATGTGCGAAGCAGTTCCTGATAAACAAAGTTATGTAATAAACTCTAATATAACTAATCATCTCTTGTTTGTACCTAAATATAACCATCTACCTTTCTGTATTACTCTTATACCTTCACCAGTAGTTGCAAATTTAATTAAATCAGGTGTAGCTGATAAAGCAGCTCTTGGGTTTCTACTTGCAGTTGCATTTCCTATTTTACTTGCTGTTTCTAATGCTCTTACTGAATTATTAGGGTCTTACTGGTTTATTAGCAACTTTTTTTTCCAAAGTTAACTGTTGCTCTATCAACACTTTTAAAGAAATCTTTCAAAGCTTCTGCTTCTATTGTTGCATCAGATACTGTCATTGAGTTATTTCTTCTACACTTAACATCATTACCTTTTAACATCTTAGTTCCTTTAGATGTGAGAATCCCTCTTATAATATTATTACCACTATAATGTCTACCACCAACACAGTGAAAATTAGTTTCAAACTTACTAAAGTTACTCATATTTATATATAAAAAATAATGGAAGTTAAAAAGTATTATCCCCTTGTTGTTAAGGCATTAGCTAACTAAGACTAAGCCTAAGGCTAAACCTAAACCATTGCCTAAGGCTAAGACAAAACCCAAGCCTAAGGCTAAACTTGAAGCTAGAGCTTTGTCTCTAGAGAATGAAAAGAAACTAGATATTATTTATGCTAAAGGTTTTATTAAGACTAGTAAGAAATAAAATATAGCTATGACAAGAGCTACAACTATAACATTGACAATGACTATAATATTGACTAGAGCTAGAAATAAAGCAATGACTATAACAATGATTATGAAGATTACTATAACATTAACTATAACTAAGATATAATATCAACCATCTTATTACCATCACTATTGACACTGATAACCTTTCTAGTTGAAACTAATGCATGACAAATAACATCTGCAACTGCAGCACTAAAATTAAAATTAACTTGTATTGGTTGTGGACCAATATGATCATTTTGATATCTAGCGCCAAATACATATATTCTATAACTACTTTTGAATGTTCTATGATTTATATATTGTTTAATATTATGAGGTAACCCATTAAACTCATTATTAAAATTAACAATCTCTTTACACGCCTAATTATAAATATTGGTACCATAATTATTATTCATTCCATCCTCGGGATAAAATTCACTACCAATCTTACAATAACATTCAGTAACATTCAATATATCAAATGTACTTGCATCATGAGGTTGTTCATGAACATTCATACCACTTTCCATACCTGGATCAAATAAGAAATTAGTGGCATTGGGCACATTCTTGTAAAATGTCTTTTTTTCATAATAATAAAATCAATTTTATTCCTTTTATTTAATCCTTTCTGTACAATAATTCCATTATCATTACTAGGATCAATACTAGGTACACACCATGATATATCTCTAATTTCTATATTACCATCAATAGCTACTGCACCGGCACCAGCACCAACTCTAAATAAATCTCTACCATTATTATTTCTTTTTAATATTAGTTTAAATCCTAGTCCATGTATAATCTTTTCTAAATCATTCAGAAAACCGAATAGATCACTCATCTTAACCATCATATACATATGATCTCGTGCTGCAGCAGCATGATCAATTTTGAGCTGAATACACCACCAGCATCATTTGATACAACAAACTCTATCTCTAGATATGAATCATGCAATTTTAAATGATTCTCTTCTCTACTGAGTATGATATTATTTTTAGTATAAACTATATTCATTGTTGCTAGATTACTTGGCTTATATTTAATATTCTTACTTTTGTGTATATGATTATTATCACCATAAGTTGTATCCAAATTAAACTCCATTTTTATAATTTAAAAATGACAGATAAATTAATTCTATATGAACTACAAAAGATACGTGAAACTCTAACTAAAACTAAAAAAGAACACACACTTAACTTTAGAATGATAAAATCAACAGCAAAGTTAAACTTTACTGAACCTATACTTAACTCATCAAAATTAGGTTTACTTAGATTATCTGTTTTTAATTCGGTGTTTAATGTGAATAGAAGGAACAATCAATTCTTATATGATACCCAAGGTGAAACATGGTCAGATACCCGTATTTTAGATCCTATAACAAGTGCATATGAATTGATCGAAATAGCAGAATTAATTAAAGAAGAAACTAATGGTAATGTTATAATAGAACCCGAAAAGAATATAATGAAAAGTTTAATGGAAACAAAACAAGGTGCAATTAACTTTGACATAGAAAATTCAATTGCCCCATTACTGGGCTTTAGAAAAATAGTATATGAACAAGGTAAATATACATCTCAAAAGACTATTGATTTTATGGGTTTTGGTACTATTAACATCCATTGTAATGTTATATCTGATGTTAAAGATAATGACAATAACACAGACATACTCTTTACTTTTACTCTAACGTAACCACCAGGTTACTTGATAAATATTATACCAACTAATATCTTATATCAAAATGTAACAAAGGATAGAATAGAATATATTGAATTTCATATTAAAGATAAGCATGGAAGACCTATAGACTTTAATGGAGATGTGTTGAGTTTTACTTTACATCTGATTTAGTTATAGACTTATTCTTAGACTTATACTTAGACTTATAGACTTGGACTTATACTTGTACTTATACTTATACTTAGACTTATATTTAGACTTATACTTCGACTTATACTTAAACCTATGCTTAGACTTATATTCAGCCATGGTGAAACATGGGCAAAGCCCTATAAATATTAATGAACTATATAACTCTCCAATCCCAGTTAATTCTTATGTTGAGATTTATCAATGATAATGTAATTATAAGGCCCGGACCACACATTTTCACATATATCACTAAAATCATTATAACTAAGTTGAGATCCAGTAAAGTGATCATAATATATAGCAGTGACGGCTTTGCCTGTTTGTTCAAAGAAAATAAATAGATTACAATTCTCTCTAACATTCTGTCTATCTGCCGAGAATATATTTTGTTTAAGATATATCATATCACAATCTTCATGTCTAGCTCTACAAACGTATTCATTAATAATTGTTTCCTTAGCTATAACATAATCAAATATCACGAGTTTCTTTTTATCTTTTGGTAGTTTATCGGGGTGGGGTAATTCGTTTATATCCTTAATAAACACAATATATTTATACTCTAAATCATTATATTGATTACCAGTAGGACCAATGATATATCATCTATCAGATTGTATGTCGGGTATAAACAGATTCTTTAATAAGACTGTCTTACCACACTCACTAGGACCAGATATTATGCATCTGAGGTTTTATGGGAAGGGGACATAGACCGTTATATTCCTATCAGTTATCCATGATTGTAGACTTCCATTAACATCGATCAATAATTTAGATGAGGGGGCAGAGGTGGAAGCGCCTTTACTATTTACTGGTGTACCAATCCTTGATACTTTTAGGGAAGGGGCCCCTGAGACCATTGGTTAAACAAGGCCCGCCCTTGGGGAACCAAGACCGGAGGTGCTTCCACATCCACATCAACAACCACATTGTGAACAGGGTTTATCTCTTTGTTTTGTTGGGGAAGGGCTAGCCTTGTTACAACAACCAAGGACTTCGTCCCTTTCAAGAGCCTTCGATCACACTGTGTCATCATCATCTGATAAGGGGGATTCTTATTTACCATTAACCTTGACATCTGCGAAGCAGGTTCCTTGATTAAGATTGTCATTAGCATTGCCTTTGTCGTCAGCCGTAGGCTGTGGGTGAAGGTGAAACCCGTTGACATTGTCAGTGACATTGTCATCGCCAATGTCATTGACATTATCATTAACATTGTCATTAACATTGTCATCTACGAAGCAGATTCCCTGATTGACATTGAAGTTGACAACAACTTCAACTCCAAGTTTACCTTTAACTTTAAAACCTAAACACTCATTATATGCTTCAGGGGATTTAACTTGATTAACTAGAGTAATCAAAGCACTCTTTATTCTATAACCATTATCAATAAGACAGATCATGTATAAACAATAAGCCCCACAATAAGATTCATCACGTTGTTGAATTCTTTCATCTGAGTCTAGATCAACATATTCTTTTAAGAATAAAGGAGGAGTCTTAAGACCGAAACTGTCAAAGTAATGTATCTTTTCACCATCTCTTCTTATAACTAGAAACCAATGAGTACCATCAGACGGGTGTAGAATTACTATACTACTAAAGTTACTCTCATTAATGTTGTCAGGGGCCTGATCTCTCATTACTATCTCAATCGGAGTTAGACTTATATATCTTTTCCTGTATCTCCTATTTTGATATTACTCATGGGTTTATTATCAATGCTAAATCTAATAATAAATTCTTCAAAAGTTAGGGTAAGCATTTCTATATATTAAACATTATTGTTTAATTATGGTAAATCATCGGAGAAGTGGTTTCACGGATGGTCGAAGACCCATAAGTCCAAGTCTATAAGACTATAAGACTATAAGACTAATTATAAGTCTACGACTATGACTATGACTATGACTATGACTATTTCTAAGTCTAAGTATAAGTCTAATTATAAGTCTAATTATAGTTCTAATTATAAGTCTAATTATAAGTCTAATTATAAGTCTATTTATAAGTCTAATTATAAGTCTAATTATAAGTCTAATTATAAGTCTAATTATAAGTCTAATTATAAGTCTAATTATAATTCTGATTATAAGTCTAATTATAAGTCTAATTTTAGGTCTAATTATAAATCTAATTATAAGTCTAAGTCTAATTATAAGTGTAATTCTAATTATAAGTCTATATTTCATATATAAAAATGGGAGACAGGCCCTATAATGTTTCTACTCGTGTTAATAGGAGTAGTTTGTTATCTAATATATGATGATTTGCCAAGTAAATATACCAAAACTAGAAGAAAGCTTCGAAGGGTTTATGAATAAAAGCTTAGTCAGATTTGAATTTGAAAAGTGACCACTGCATACTATTGTTTATGATTCTAGTAACACAGGCAAGACTTATTTTGTTAAACAATACTTAAATTTGTTTAGAGAAGCATGGTCGGAGACCTATAAACAAGACGAGGAAGAAAATAAAAAGGAAATAATCGTAGTGGGTAAAGATGAGAAGGAGTACATAAATCCAGAAACTGGATTGCCCTATGACGGATTTAATATGTGTGGTATAGATATGATTACATCAAAAAATATAGACATTTTGAAATTTGTGTAATTGTTATTGATGATATGGGAAATAAGTTAAAAAATGATATAACTGAATATTTTGCTGTTGGGAGACATGATGATATTCAAATGATTGTAATGGGACATAAACAAGCTCAAATATTTAATACGGCAAGAATGGGTTGTGATACTATTTATATAACAACTTATAATGGAGCTGCTCTTTTTAGAAATTTTAATGAAAGATAAAAATGTAAGCATGACTTCCATGGCATAAGCAAGGAATTAAATAGAAGCTTTTATAATTGCACAGATAAAACAGCGGAACCACTTCGTTTTGGCTTGATTAAGTATAATGTTAACGATGATGATTTTATTATTTTTGATAAAAATAGAACAACTATATATGACTCGAGAATTGGTTTCATGGACCTTAAGGCCCTTAGTTTAAAAGATGAACTAGATAATGATGAGATAGATAAACTTACAGATTATTTTATACCACTAACGTATAGTTCTACAAATAGAAATACTATTAATAAAGATAAGTTTATATTCTACTTTAAGAAACTTTTAACTTCAAGAGGTATTGAGATTCAGAATAATGTCCTAACTAAAGAGAAGGTTTTTGCAAAAAGGACAAAGTATTTGGGTTTGGATAGCATGGGGTATAAGTTTACTCTAAGCTATATATAGTTATATGAAACCTGACTCAGCAGTAAAAACTGCAGCACGGGTGGCAACACAAGCAAGTCATTTCTTAAATAGAACGGGGTCATTTATCAACTCTGCTTGGGGGCAGAAGAGACTTCGACTATGGCAAAGCATGGCAAAGCATGGACGAATGTATAATGGGTCTTTGACCATGTTTCACCATAGAGCTTCACCCTTACCACGGATTATACAAGAAGAATATATTGATGAGGAGACTGAAAATTTAAGTAAAAAGGGGTAAAAGATTTATATGAACTATATACAAATAATCAGTAATTCAAAGATGAGATTATAAATTTTACTGGAGATAAAGCTGAATTGAGTAGAGAGAACATTTTAGATAAAAGAATTAAATATAATACTCTTAATAATTTAGGTGTTGAAACTCTGTCTAAGTTTACATTCTCTAAGGATTATACTAAAGATTTAATTGGAATTATAGGACATCATAAGATATTATGATTTATAAATATATTATCATTTAAAGTTTGCCTTCTGTAAAAAATATATTTAGTTATAAATAAATAAATAAATAATATGACTAAGTCTATGACCAAGTCTATGACCATGTCTATGACTAAGTTTATGACTGTAGTAAAACTATCAAATTGTTAGACAATGTAATTGCAATTCTGACATGATATAAGAGTTTATAAATAAATAAATAAATAATTGAAACTATAATTAATTTATAATTAAATAAGATTGGCTAGATATAAGAGATTATACTAGATTTATGATCATTTATAAATAATAAAATTTGAAATTTTGATTCCTTATAAATGGTGAGTATAGATTGTTTAGATTGTAGTTATGATTGTGGAACCCCATATATTTTTCTTTTTCGTTATAAAATGGAACATAAAGATAAAGTTAGTATGTGTGCATGTGGATATGAGTCAATAAGTGGTAATTGTGTAGAAGTTAACTTCAAAGTTAAGAGGGATTGCTTCAAAATGTTCTAGCTCTAACTCTTGCTCTAGCTCTAGCTTTAGCTCTAGCTTTAGCTCTAGCTCTAGCTTTAGCTCTAGCTCTAATCCTATTTCTGATTCTGATTCTAATTCTAACTCTAATTCTGGCTCTAAATCTAATTCTATCCCTATTTTTTCCCTAGTACTATCCCCGACCCTAACCCAAAGAATAGTCATAATAGTCATATGGAAACAAAAATTGATATAACACATAAAATTTGTAATAGATGTAGAGTTATAAAACAAATAACATCTTTTGATAAAAAGAAATCTATTTGTAAAGAATGTAATTCAACTAAGGTTAAGTGTGAATATTGTACCTCTATATTAAGTTTTAGCGGGTTAAAAGGCAAAATAAAAAACTCTCATAAAGAAATAATATTACCCAGAGGTGTTGATTCAGTTAATGCATTAGAGCCTATTAGTAAAAAAAACCGTTAATGAATTTATTAAATCTAAACCATAAGATGGAGAAGCATGGTCAAAGACCCGTAAGTCTAATCCAATAGATGGCGAAGCATGGTCGAAGACCCATAAGTCTAATATAATAGATAAGTCTAATATAACAGATGCCGAAGCATGGTCGAAGACCCATAAGTCTAATGAGCCCGAATATTATAATTATTATATTATAGTTTCTGAATTAATAGCTAAGTGTATAGATATAGATAAATTAATAGAAGAATAGATTACCATATTTTTATCATTTAACCTCATCATTATCATTATCATTATCATTATCAGTAGCATTATCATTATCATTATCAATATCATTATCATTATCATTATCACTATCATTATCATTATCATTATCATTATCATTATCATTATCATTATCATTGTCATTATCATTGTCATTATCAGCATCATTATCATTATCATTATCATTATCATTATCATTATCATTATCATTACCATTATCATTATCATTATCATTATCATTATCATTATCATTATCATTATCATTATCATTATCATTATCATTATCATTATCATTATCATTATGATTATCAGTATCACTATCATTATCATTATCATTATCATTAGCAAAAAGTATAATATAATAAAACTTTAGACAAAAATTAAAATAAAGCGCATAGATCGCACAGTGCGCATAACGAAGCGCATAATTTGAGTAGAAAGTGTTTGCGGAATATGCGGAAAGTGTGCGGGTGCGCATGGTGTGCGCATGCATGCGGGTTGTGACTTATTTTTGATTTAACTTTCGGTGTTTCACTGGGTATAAATTTCTTCATCATGAAACTTTTGCTTGTTTTTGTAGAGAAGTGAAAGCCATGATGAATAGCCAAAAAATGCCGTGGAGAAAAAAGTTCAACTCATGGAGAATTATACTAAAACATTCTTCCTTCTTGGATATTCAAACATGATTTTTAACTTAAAATTAGTTATCAGTTCCCAAGTAATTACCTGTTTTAAAGTAAAATAATAATTAAATCTTTCTATTAAATTGAATGCTTTTTATAATCTATTAAAAATTAAATAAAAATTTTAATAATTACTCAACTTGATTTAAAGATGTCTTATATTCGAATTTTTCACTCGTTTGATATCATTCTGCTAATGGAGATTATCATTTCTGTTAATGGAGGCGGCCATTTTAGCATGACGCTCACTTTTCCTTTCCATCATTTATTGAACTGTTTTTAGACTAAGCAAAGAGAGCAAGTATTGTGTATATGGCAGTCTATAGTAGTGGATAAAACAGGGCTTCTAGTTAGCAGACGGCTTGGTCCATTTCCCCGAGTTTTTACGAGGGGAAATGGGTCAAGTTGGCTGGTGGCTGGAAGCCCTGTTTTATCCAATACCTATTGTACCTCAGGCAGCAGCAACGCCAAAAAGCATGGATTACCAACTGTAAAATTTAAATGCAATGACAAAAAACTAAAGAATCATAATGAAAGTGGAAAAAACGTATTGTTGAAAAATTTTCAATGAATAGAATGAATGTTCGAAAAAAAAGACCCAAAAGCTGCAACGAAAAGTAGAGTCTCGCTCAACTATTGAGATTGCTATCCGCTATCTTTTTTAGAAACTTGACATTCAGCCAAAATAATGAAAGACACGATTTTTTTGTCTTTTCATTTCCATCTAAAACATTGGCGTTGAAAACATTTGGGTTCAAATGGAAAAACAATTGCCTAATTCGTAAAAAAAATACATAGCCAGTAGATTGCCAAAAAATCGGAATGACTCTTGATCCTGGTTTTGTCTGATTGAAGCGAACCAAACTTAAAAGGCAAAATGCAATAAAGCTGTCAATAAAAATGCAATAAACCGACTCAGCGTTTAATGAAAAATTGAATTAGACGAGATTACATCTTATTTTTAGCGGTTAGAACGTTATGCTTGTTACAAAGTATCACAGAGCTGAACTTAGCGAACATAAAATTAGTCCCAGTTTCTCAGGAAAAATGCGAGATTGTTCGTCCGTTTCGTACGTTTCGGACAATTAGGAACATCCAAAAAAACTCCAAAATTATAAGATGGCAAACGCTGCTAAGCATTTTTATTTTTTAAGAAAGTTTTCATTCAAAAGTAGATTTGAACTAATTTTTTTTTAGTTCAACTAAAATAATTAACTGAAGGCGTGCCCAAAGAGATGTATCTATTAGATACGTCTGATGTATACTCTATTTTTCAAACGGTCATTTAATTGCACACTTTTTTCTGTAGGTTTTCTTTTACTCTAGCTGATAAATAAAAACTGGTGAACCATGAAAAGAGAAACTTAGTTTTACTAAAATTTAATGCATTTTTTCGAACTATAAAATTTTGATATGCGTGCTACACGCACTGCTTTTCAGACTGTTATCAATTCCTTCCGGATGCGACGAACAAAAAAGATCCGATTTTCCATTTTCCAACAAAACATTGGATGTTTTTTAAGAGCAAGAAACGTATTGCTGCAATGTTTGTCACTTTCAAGCGTAGCTGACTAACGGATTTATGAGCGGCATAGCTTTTCTTACTTTTTGAATTCATTAGATTCAGAGACAGGTCAAAGTTCCGGCATTGAATTCATAAGTTTTAATCTAAATTAAAACTGATGAATTGGACTTCAAGTTTAAAAAAAAAAACTTTGGCATTCAAATGACCACATCGATGCTAAATTGCATGTTCTGGCGTATTTCGAACTTTCCATTGTTTCAACTTTATGGGACAGACCATAATTGTAATCTGGTAAAAAATACTCTCACCGTTTCGGATGGAACCTGATTGTTTACAGATGCAGCTTTTTCCTCATCATTTTGCTTGTCCTCAAATAACTTGTAATAAACGAGAACTATATAACTATCAATGAGTTGATCTTTCTTTTCTAACTTTTCGTTCAGCTGTTTGTACATGTCCCAAGTTTGGGTTTTAGAAAGGGTCATATATGCGTTTTCCGACAGCATAATGTATTCTAATGGTTGTAAGTTCGTGTATGAATAGAAAGTTTGTGTGAATTAGAATTTGTTCATTTAACGTAGCCTTTAAAGTTCAATATGAAGGTGCAGGTTAATTGCGCCCGCAACTAAAACCTACGATTACTCGCTTCTATCTGAAAGTCTGCTTTTTTCCGTCATTTCTTGTTATTGCGGGAAAATATTGTAGCCTACAGTTAGGGTAATTCGGATCTTCTTTATCTCCCGCAATGAGAGGGGAGATGATCAACTTTCGCTTCTTATTAAAGTTCAAGAAATGCGATCCGTTATGCTGTTAGCTGGGCATCTGGTCGAGGCTTTTTAGTCAACCACGATTGCACCTAAGATTTGCCGAACTTAGTCAAAGCATTTTAAGGAAAAAGGGAGATGAAAAAAGTTAGGATACGTAGGTAAAGTGAGGAGCATGAACTAACGGGTGCACGTGATTCAACACCAATCAGTTGATCATATCCAGCTTCATAGTCATATTCGTTAGCATCTTCAGCTGCAGTCGGAATTGTAATCGTCATGTCTTTCAGACTTTTATCAATTCCTTCCACATACGATATCGCCTGAAATAAAATTTTCAATCTCGCTTAGATATTCTTATTGACGGCCGCGGAACGAAGTTGGACAAAGCCGTTACGAACGAAAAGATAGTCGTATCTCTGTGGAAGCTGAGGTTGCGGGGGATGCGTAGGAGGGAGTTTGTGTAGGAGGAGAAAATAGAAGCAGCATAAGAACTGCGAGGGGAAAACTATTTTGTATTAGTTGTTCATGTTTATCCTTTTTCTGTTATCACAGCAACCTTTTAGTCATAGAAAAAAGGGGAAACAACATAAGCAACATGTACATACTCAACGGTATTAGCCTTAGCAAATGGCTTTCTTCATATAACTCAGCAAAATATCGCAAAAAATGAACTTTTTTCAGCACTAAATAACTTGTTACTGTGTCTTGCTTTTTATATATTCCTGAGCAGTAAATTGTTACTGTGACTTCTTGAATTTCAACTCGTGAGAACAAAAGGCAAAAAGCAACAGAAGTTAGAGTGTATATATGTTTGCATAAACAGGTCATAAGTTTTGTCTTCGATTTCTTTCCCTATCGGATTGAATTGGTATACATATAAAATGTAGAGATATAGAGTTGTGTGATATGTAGCAATACAGTCCAATTCGACACTGAAAACACTAGGATTAGCAAATAGAAAAAAAACTCAATTGTAAGGCAACGGTGAGAATATAGCGGATAAACAGTTTCAAAGCGAATTGCAAAAACAAAATATCCGGACATATTTTGAACAGCTGAAACGAACTGGGCGATGTAAAGTTTTCCTCGTCGCAACCGACTGGGCGAGCAGCCGCTACAATCTCTCCACAAAATGAAACAGATTGTTATTGATTCCAGTGTTTTTACATTTCAAAAAAGTGGGTGACACTGGTACTCTGTATTTTTTGTAAGAGCTGTTCAGCTCGTTCAGAGAAACAATATAATGATATAGACAATGAATTCATAGAACCCGGGGTATCAAGTCGATGTGCAGTTGTTTTAAACAGTTTTTAATTGCTCTCGAACGAAGTCTTAAACCATTATTGTAAACATGAGTGTCATTTTTCATTCAAAATTTTGGCTTGACTGTTTGCATGTTTTTCTTCTGGAACATTTTTTGACTTCGACTTCTAAATTAACTTTTTCACGCGTCCTTGCTTCATTTCTGGGTGGGTTCAGTTCGTTTCACTCTGTAAAATTTGTTGCTAAATAGACAGGGGATTTCTAGCGGATTGGTTAGTGGTTCTCCGGAGACTTCCGGAGGTGGGGGTCCGAAACCTTCACTGGTCGCATTTTTGGCAAAAATCAAGAGAAATTTCAGGAGGCGTTTGAAATAAGTTAACCCGCCTGTCGTTTGAGCTCAATTTTTCCAACAGTAGTGGGTTTATGTAATAAAAAGAGAAGTACAAGCGAGATTTCCGTGTGCATATTTGATGATAAGTACAAGTTTGCAAACTTTTTCCTAATCTTCAGTTATTTTGCAGTCCTGTTCTACTGCTTAGTGTCACCATAGAAAGCGTCCGTTGTTTTTGTGAAAAACTTTAAATAAAAATTACACAGAAATTTTTTCGTAAAAAGGCTCAGTTTTTTTCACTTTTGAGATTATTTGGATGACAAACGAGTGTATTACCAAATTGGTCGAGTTACAAAAACCATCGCGGGTTCTGACGGAGTAACTTGACCAGCAACGTTTCCATCGAAAGAATAGCAACAATTCTATCGGTTCTATTGATTCTACAGGAAGCCAGTCGTAAAAATTGCTCCAGTGCTTCCAATCCAATTGCGGAAGATGTTTTCACCAAGGAAAAGAGGGTCGGCGAAATGGGAGCTCCTGCTTACGAGATGCGTAGTTGCGGAGTTTGCGTAGTAGGAGAAACGAGAAGCAGCATGAGAACTAGGAGGGCAAAACTCTTTTGTATTACTTGTTCATATTACTTGATGGGCTCAGCAAACACAAAACAGTCTATCAAGATATACAATCTCTTCTAACACCTCATTTAAAAACGAAGTGATTTGCATTGATCTCTAAAGCAGAAAGTAGAATAGAAAGGTTCTTCGACAACTTAAACGCAAGAATGATGTCAAATCAGCAAACTGTTTCAGTTCTACAGATCAATAAAGAAGAACCACTTCCAGATAAATCACAGCCAGTAAACAACGATCATTGTTTATTAACGGGGAATGATAATGAAAACAAAGAAAACGGGTCACAAATCTCAAGCAAGAAGTTAAAGAAAGCTGAAAAACTCACTGCATTGGCGATAGACTTTTATTCTCAGCTTCGATTGAAGAAAGTGGAATTCGAAATGAAAGCAAAGAAGCTTGATCTAGAGATGCAACGTTTTGAAGAAAAGGGTGCACAAAATCTAGAGTATCAAAAGGAAGCGATTCACAAAAAGGATCTACACTCAGACGATTATGCTGCTACTGGTATACGCATTTAATCCCCATTCAAACTGTACGAGACCAGAGATGTATCCTCACGGCTCGACCCATCAGATAAACCTGAAAAACAAACAACCTTAACTGCAAGCGTTCTAATAAATATGTTCCAGAAAACACATATCCACGGTTAAAATTTGATGGCGATTGACCACGCAACCCACGATCATCAAGTAGAGAGCTTTACGGTTTAACCCCGGGGTCAAGAAAAAATTGGGTACAACAAACCCACTAGCGGCAGGCAGCTACCCAAACTTAAACTAGGTTCTTTCGATTGTAGACCGCTCGGCTCGAACGTCCAGAATGGTCATTTATGACTTTAACTGCCGTGCACCGTTTTAATACTCCTGAATCAGAGAAATTGAGTCACTTGAAAATGCTTTTACGTGACAGAGCCAAGTCAGCGGTCTTGAGCATGGGTTATTCGGGGTCTTTACTCAAGCCTGCTCGCTATTACAACGGAAGTTAGGTCATCCACATCTGTTGCTAACGCCCAACCTAAGACGTTGCGTAAACAAGAGCCCAGAAAAGCTCACAATTCACGTGCCTTAATTGAAATTGTAGTGAAAACAAAGAAAACTCAAAATTGATAAGAAATTTTGTTAACGTTTCAAATCAACGCATTTCTGACGGCAAACTACAGTCAAGCGCAACACTTCAGCTTGAGATAGGAAAATTGTCCCCAAATCTCCAAGAGAAAAATTGGTTTTATGTAGATAATTGCCAGGAAGATAGTCCTGACCTCATTCGTCTTGAAAAGTAGGTAGAATGAATGGGAAGCGTACATGAAGGATTCTCAGAGCTTAAAGGAGAACGCAAAGAAGAAATTAGCGCAATAAAAAACAGAAACTGATTAAAGTCCACTAGCTGATTGCACGCATCGTTTCGTTTTGGAAACTAGCCATTATTCAAGAAGAAGATTATTAACGAACAATACGTGGCAATAAGGAAGCAAAAAGTTTATATAATGGATGTCAGGGAAAAGGACAAACTATCAAGGATTGCAAAAAAACCGTGTGCGGTATAAATGGATTCACGAAAAAGCACAATCCATTGCTAAAATCAGTAACCAAATGGGCAAGGAGAATCACACAGTCAACGTAAACACAGCAACGAAAAGTAATGAAGTTACAAATTTTATTCAGATTATTCCAGTCGCAATACAGAGCGGTGGCAAAAGGTTAAAAGCATGTGCTTTCTACGACAGAGGGCCAACGGTGTCATTCATTGATCAAAGCATTCAAAAGAAGTTGAAAACCCAAGGAAGGCACCCATGTTCCTCTTAATATAGCTGGTAGACGTGGATCTGAAGACAAAAAAATAGTTCCCGTAAAAGTTAACTAAAACAAAGCTTCAATCGCTTCTAGAACAAATTTAAAAACAGTTTCAACCCTTCCAGTGAATTTCAAAACAGGAGTTTTTATTTGATGGAAGCTGGCATCATTCTAGGTCAAGACACTAGTGTACCACAAAAAAAATTAGACTACAGGATAGGAACACGAAGTGATCTTGTCCCTGTCCTGACACAATTAGGATGACTAGTCAGTAGAGCCACGAAGGGCAAGAGAAGACAAAATGTCTATCATTTCACCTTGAGAGTAGACGTAAAAAGAGCAAAAAACGTTCAATACTAGTTGGACATTGAAACGTATGCTTCCAAAATCAACGTTGTCAGTCATTCAAAGAAAGAACTGCAAGCTCAAAAGAAGCTAAAGAGTACGACAAAGTTTTCGGGCAAGCGGTATGAAGTGTGGTAAGTTGTGGCTGAACAAGAGCCAAACCTAACAAACAACTACAGCTCATTCCAAAAACACCCAAACCTTAAAACGTTTGTCAATAGACTGTAGTTACACAAATTGATAAAAAAAAATTGTTATTTTTTTAAATGCTCGGAACTCCAAGGCACTTTGGGGGAAAAGGGTATTTTCCACGCCATTTAGAGCTCAAACAAAACAAGACTGGTAAAATCCGTCGTGTTTGCAACGCTGCATGTATCATAATATAAAGAAGTAAGGAACCATAAGCTACTTACCGGAATCGATTTGCTGCATAGCTTGAATGGAATAATTTTTAGATTTCGAGAAGGAAATTAATAATAATAATAATTGTGGTTTCTGCGTAATCGCAGCGGAACAGCATTAGGCCTACAGTATCCTGTTTTCAGCTACCCTTTTTCTTATTATTCCACGCATTTCAGACTGATATTTTTATGAGCCGCATTGCTCTTTTTTGGTGACAATAGCCACTTTTTTTGCGTCTGAAATTTTCACGTGGTACCATCATTGCAGCCAACATTGGTCAGGCTATGGTAAACCTGAAGCTATGGCTAAGTAAGAGCTCATCCTCACACAGACAGCTTCACGGAGGCATATAGCTTCACGAAGGCATAAATTAGCCTTCTAAGCCGATAAAGAATTGATATTTCCGCTAATGCAAGTTCTTGAGAAGAGAGGGGCTGCCTCCGGTTTCTATGGAGACCGAGAAATAATGAAGGAGTATCAGCACCACGATTTTGCAGCCAAGAGTTTACCAACATACGCAAACTACGCAATCAAACAAGTCAGGATCGATAACAAAGGTTAGTGTCCTACAGCAGGAACAAAAATCCACAATACATTCTACATGGATGATTTCATCAAATCTGTAGAAACAACGGAAGAATCTATCGAGGTATTCAAAAGGCTTCAACCTCTTTTCTCAAATCATGAATTCGGGGATTAGAAAATGGATCACCAACTATGATGAGGTAAGCGCAACGATAACCAAAGATATAAAAATCAGCCTGCAAAACAAAGCAAACTGACGTATAGCCAAATACCGAGCAATCATCTGTGCTTGGGCTCCAAAAAAAAGTTACGGAGGGAATTCGTGAGGTCTGCAGAGGTACTAGCAAATAAGCTGAGGCTCTCTAACCCGAAAAAAGGTACTGTCTCTGGTATTAGCAGTGGTCATGGCAGTTAAAATGAAAGATCAGAATGTCAAAGAACATGAGATGATGATCAACAGTTGCGGTTTCGGACAAGATTCAACTGCCATACCGCAATGGATACATAGCTCTCACCGTAAAAAACTAGTGTTTCTCGCCAATCGATTGGCTGAGATACTGGTTACAACTGATGGATTCACAGTTGAAACATAAGAGCGGTTTTCACAACCCACTAGATATTCGCCCCAGAAAAATTAGTGCTGAGTAACCCAAAGGAAGCGACAGGAAAACCAATGGCCCGGTTATCGGCGTAAAAAATGCCTGACGTTCAATAAAGTAAAAATGTATCAACTGACGGAGAGGCAGAGCACAGACCATAACTCCGGTTATGGTTGGGCAATTTACAGAAGGGTTGGATGCCTCAACACTTTTTGCAAACTTTTGACTAGACTACTTCGGCCCTTTTAACGTAAAAATTGGGCGCAGAAATGTAAAGCGATGGTCTTGTTTGTTCAAATGTCTAACAGTACGAGCCGTGCATATATGGATAGCTCCATAGTTGGACATTCGCAGTAATCTCAACTCAATTACGCGGGGCCCAGCCCTATGATGCAAACCGATATTAATGATCAGTGACCACAGGACGAACTTCATTAATGCAGAAGGAGGATTCAAAGATTATGTCGAGGCATGGAACAAAGAGAGAATTGAAGGACATCTTGTTGAACAAGAAATCGGTGGAAGTTCATCCCACCATCAGCACTTTACTTTAGAGGTGTGTGGGAGTGACAGCTCAGAAGTTACAGGAAAGCAATGTATGCAGTGTTCGGGAACCGATAATTTATGAAAGGTGTTCTCCCAATGGCAATGTGTCTTGTTGAGCAAACGTTGAACCCCAGCCCATTTAAACCAACCACTATTGACGTAAACAATCTGACAGCTTCTACGCCAAACCACTATTTGCTTGATAACAGAACTGATTGTCTACCTCATTTACCATGCGCAGAGGAATTTATCGATCATCGTAAACTCTTTCGACAAATACAAGCCTACTAAAACCTCACCCCGGACAGATTCCGAACAGAATAACTGCCAACGTTGAATAACCGAAAAAACAAAAATGCGAGTCAGACAGAATCCTGCCCCAAGGTGATCTCGTTTAGTTATTTGGAGAAAATGACAAACGAGGGTATTACAAACCTGGTCGAGTGACAGAAACCATCGCTGGTTCTGACTGAGCAATTCGATCAGCAACGTTTCTATCGAAAGTCTAGCAACAATTCTGTCGATTCTATTGATTCCAATGGTGCTTCCAATGGCGTAAGATGTTTTCACCAAGGAAAACACGATCGGCGAAGTGGGAGCTCTGCTTACGGAGGATGCGTAGTTGCGGAGTTTGCGTAGAGGAGAAAATAGAAGCAGCGTGTTAATAGGAAGGGAAAACTCTTTTGCATTACTTGTTCATATTTGTCCACTTTCTGTTGTCATAGCAACAGTTTAGTCATATAAATAGTTCCAGTTTTAATTATTGGTTTGCTTTAGTTTAATAAATTTAGCTATCGGATTGAACTAAATATAGAGATCCTATTGTATGTCCTGTAGCAATCCAGTCCAAAATTAATACTAGAAAAACTAAGATTAGCAAATAGTTACGAACTTATTTGTAACACAACGGTAGGAACATAGCGAATATACAGTTAAAGCGATTTGCAAAAATAAAATAGCCGGAGAAATTTTGAACCGCTGAAACGAACTGGGCGGCGTAAAGCTTTCTTATTTGCAACCAGTTGGGAGAGCAGCCGTTATAATATCTCTACAAAACGAAACAGGTTTATATTGTTTCTAGTGCTTTTTACAATCCAAAATGTGGATGACGTTGGTTGCTAAATATTCAAGATATTGATAGCGGCTTAGTTAATGGTTCTGCGGAGACTTCACAAAGTGGGGGTTCGAATCATTCACCGGTCGCATTTTTCGCACAAACAAAGAGAAATTTGAGCAAGCTTTGAAATGAATAACCCCGCCTGTCGTTTGAGCTCAATTGGTCCGACAGTAGTTGGTTTATGTTATAAAAAGAGAAGTACATGCGAGGTTTCCATGTACATGTTACATGATAAGTAAATGTTTGTAAACTTTTCTTTAATTCTGTATCTGCAGTTATTTTGCAGTCCTGTGTTCTACTGCTTAGTCTCATCATAGAAAGCGTCAATTGTTTTTGTGAAAACTTAAAAAAACTACCCAGATTTTTTTTCTTAAAAAGGTAAGGCTTTTATGACTTTTGAGATTATTTGGATGAAAAAAAAAATCAATAAATTTTCGAACTGGGCCACTTCTCGTCTTCTTGTTGCCGACTGGTTATGCAATCCCACTCTGGACAGGTCTTATCTGCTTTTTAGTTAAGTGAAAGTGAATTTTTCTTTAAGATTTTATCTGATAGAATCTTAAAAACAGATTTCGAGATTTTTCTGTAATTATTTTTTTGTTTTTGTGTATTTTGTCTTTCGTATTGTCTCGTAGTTTTATTAGTGGCGGGCACATCATAAGTTGTCCAGCGCGGCATGATAATATATAAATCAGTAGTAGTGGATAAAACAGGGTTTCCAGCCACCAGCAAAATTTGACCCTTTCTCCAATCGCTAATCACGCATGTCGAATCTGGCCAAATTTTACTGATTTCTGGAAACCCTGTTTTATCCACTACTATATATTAGCGCTAAATTCACTTCTTTTATATTTTAAATCTATCATTTCTTGTCTCACTTAGTGCAAACCAGTAGTACAGAGTTAAGCTGGTAATTAACCATTATCAGACGGATCCGCGAAGCGGTTTCACCGATAGTTCGGGTTCTATCCCCACCGACTCCGGTGGACGTCCCCAGATACCAGAATAAAACCAGTGAGACCGTGTAACAAGCACGTAAACAAACTTGCGAAAAAACTTGAACAAAAAAGAAAACTTGAAGAAATATTGAAAGAAATGTTAAAATAATAAAATTTTAAAATATCCCCTAATCAATATTTAATCAATTTAAAAATAAAACTTTCTGTCTCACTTGGTGCAGTGGTTAAATCATCGAGTCTAGTTAAGTTGCTTTAGCAAACGGAAGGTTTGGGGTTCCTTCCTCACTGACTCCAGTGAACGTCCCCCGATTCTGATGAAATACTATAAAACTACGTGAGAAAAAAAACCAAAATCACAGTTCTTAAAAAGAATGATCCCTGCTGTGAGACTGCATATGGGACACACTGTGATGGGTATACAGTCAAAAACACTGAGATTGGTGGAAACACAGTGGTCAGTGTTTTTCTATGTCTTCTTGAATATTATACTTATAAACATGCTCTCGGAATTGATTTCTAGTATGACCATATCTATATCTATGAAGATAAATACATAGTCTACATTTCCTATTTCTAAATCTATATAATCATATATGTTTATAAACATTACACATACTACACGCTAGATATTGATCGGGATCAGAATAATGATATCCCGAATGTTCTATATAATGTTTAACCTTAACCATATTTTTACATACATAACAAGATTATTCTAATTCTTTACAATTATTACAACATTCTTTCCAAGGTTTATTTATACACTTATCGCATTTCATTTTCATTTTTCGAAAAATTATTTTTTGATTAATTCCCTAAAAAAATACATCATGTCTCAATCAACTAATACTAGTGTCATAAACTTCTGCGATGTCTGTAATCTATCCTTTGAATCAAAGAAGGCTTTATACAGGCATCAATCATACGATCTCAAACATAAGGAACTATTGGAGAAAATGTTTGAGTCTGAAGAAGAGGAAATCTCAGAGAGGGTGTATAATTCGGATGAAGATGATTATATTATTAAAACTAAACCAGCCACCAAACCTAAAACTAAAACTGAAGAGGATATCTACACCAGAATTAAGTATGAATGTAAAGAATGTCATGAAGAATTTAGAAGTAAAGTAGCTCTAACTACTCATTCATATAGTCACAATCGCATGTCTCTAGAAAACACAGAAGACATCGATATAAACTCAAGTCAGAACATGAGAGAATTTTATATTACTGATAAAGGTGGGAATTACATTGAAGATATAGATGAAGCAACTAATTATTCTTTAGAAGAAATTAAAAACTGTTACTAGTTCAGAAAAGTTAAGAGTTTTAAATATAAGATCACGGCTGAATGTGATTATAAGAAGAGAACCAAAGAAGAAGTTAAAACTACTAAAATATTTTTCAATACTGATTATATTAATAATAATTCAATATATGAATATGGTGACTTCAATCGGTGGCTAGATTTCGAAAAGGAAATATATGAAGGTTATGGTTATGATTTTGAGTTTCTTGGAATAAGAAGTATTCAGTTAAACATTGAACCAACTAAAGCATCTATTGGTAGTTATATAGATTTACCTCCAGACCTCAAAAACTCTAAATCGATATTAAATATACGTAGTTATCAATACAATTGCTTACAACTAACTATAACTGCTTGGCTACATCCCGCCCCACACCATGCAACTCGAGAAAGTAAATTCGTAGATAAACTAATTGAACCAAGACAACAACATGAAGATGATTTTGCTTATATAATAAGAATACAGAAATTGTATAATATTAATATTTGGGTATACACACCTTGTGGTAATGGGAAAATAGAATTGTTTAAACAAGTGGATGATTTTAATAAAGATATGTTAGAATACTAGTTTGGAGTATTGGTCAAATAGAACACTGTGCCCTAATAAAAAATATAGAAACCTTGTTAGAACGACCAAATAAAATGAATCATAAATTCTATTACTGTGATAGATGTACCTATTGGTTTAACTCACAAATTAAATATGATAAGCACGAATGCAACAACTCATTCAAACCAGAGATTGTTTGTCCAAAGAAAAAACATTACTTTTGTAAAGGAACACAAACGTCAGAATATAAAAAATATTATAACTGCCGATATAGAATGTTGCATTGTTGAAGTTACAAATAATGATTGTAAATATGTAATAGCTGAACATATTCCAATAGCTGTGGGTTACACCTGGCAAGGTAACTTCAAACACTACTTCGGTCTAGGCTGCATCAAAAGATTTGCTGGAGATCTGTTAGAATTAGAAACTGAGAATAATTTCAAACATAATGAAAAGATGATATTCACAGAAGAAGATAAATTATATCATGAAACCAATAACACTTGTCATATCTGCAGCAAAACATGTATTAATAAAGTAAGAGATCATTGTCATGAAACTGGTAAATATAGAGGACCAGCATGTGAAATATGTAATCTAAGATACAAACAACAAAACTTCATTCCAGTAATATTCCATAATGGCTCTGGCTATGACTTCAACCTACTATACAGTGAACTCTTTAAACAGAATAATGATAAAAGAAAAGTAGATAACATACCACTAGCTGCTGGTAAATCTAAGATGTTTAGCATTGGTTGTCTCAAATTCTTAGATGGTTATAACTTCCTAGCTATGCCTCTAGATCAAATGGCAAAGATATATGGATGTAAAACTAAAACATTATATCCATATGAAAACTTTGGTTTAGACTCCTATAATAACCTTATAGGTAATCTAAAAATAGAAAACTTCAAATCCTCACTACAAAATAATTTACCAACACAAGAAGAAGTCGATATCTTTAATAATGAAAACAGTCATAAAACTGGTAAAGATCTAACTATAGAGTATTTAAAGAATGATGTCGAAATATTAGACTATTGCATGAATGAATATGTTAAACTAAGTATGAAAGATTTCAAGCTCAACCCACCACATTATGTAAGTCTACCAGGTTATAGTTTTGATTGTTGGTTAATGTCAAGTGGTGTTACATTAGATACCTTGCAAGATAAACAAATGCTAGATGAGTTTGTTGGAGCAAAGAGAGGTGGTATATGTGGAATAATGGGTGATAGATATATTACTATTGATAATACTAATGATTATACTAATGAATTTAAAGAGAGAACAGAACAGTTAGCACTAATGCCTAATAAAAGAAAGATAAATGAAAATGAATTGGGATACCGACAAAGAGAGAAAAGTAAAGCAAGATCCGAGAAATTAATCTTAGACCAAAACAACAAAACAGAATATACGGTTCATTATAGGATGTTAAAGTTCTATGTTAAGATGGGAGTAAAAGTAACAAAAATACATAGAGTAATTAAATTTAAACAAGATTATATAGGTAGCGATTATATACAAAACAATACAAATAAAAGAGCAACAGCTAGAACTGAAGCAGAAAAGGATGTAAGGAAATTAATGAACAACT
This sequence comes from Convolutriloba macropyga, assembly GCF_964194025.1. Lineage (NCBI taxonomy): Eukaryota > Metazoa > Xenacoelomorpha > Acoela > Convolutidae > Convolutriloba > Convolutriloba macropyga. Next base: position 40,476,372 of record NC_134472.1, read on the forward strand.
CATTATATGGAAGAATGTGCATGAATCCTCTACACTTCTTTCAAAGCAAGTTCTTGCATGATGAAGAAAAGATAATGAAAAGTGTAAGAAAACAAACATTTAAGAATATAACTAGATATAGAGATTATAGCCAAATAGAATATATAAAGAAAAAAATAGAATATGATTCTCCAGTATATGTAGGTGTTACTATCTTAGAATTAAGTAAATTACACATGTATGTTGTATTCTATAATATTCTACAACCATCCCTCAAAGATCTAACACTTCACTATATGGATACGGACAGTTTCGTATTAAGTTATAGTGAAGGTAAAGTTAGTGATGAGCATATGGACTTAAGTAATCTAGACATACCTATAAAACTAATAATAAAGTCCCCGGCAAGTTTAAGCATGAGCTGGAAGTAGGATTATTGAGGAATTTATAGCATTGTCCCCCAAAACATATAGCTTCAAAAATTATCCTAAAAACACTAAAGAAAAAGGAATAAAGAAGCATAATAATGCTAGGCACATAGATTATTATGATGCATTAATGAATAATACACAGAGAACAGTAGATGAATGTAGAATACAAAAAGCAAGATTAGTTTAAATATATCTGATGATAAGAGGTTTTATGTAAACAATATAAAAAATTATCCGCATGATGAGAATGTATATCTATTCAAAAGAGATTTAGTAAAAATGATCCGCCAAGCATCAGTGAAACTGATTCGCAGATCATTAGACGGAGACAAAGACCTACTGGTTAATAATATTCTAGAACTAACCATTAATGATGATAGAAAGTTAATTGAAGTTGCTATTATATTATATAACGAGCTTTGCTATTTTTTATAACAAATAATTATAGACCTAATTCATTCATTACATCCATATGGTTGGTAGTTAGTATGTTATAAATCATTATCTGAGCCATATATTTTTCCATAGTGTCTCCCATGATTGTATTCTTATGTAGTGTAGCTCCAGCTATTATATTTTTATTATATTGTAGAAATTTTATTATCTTCCCAGCCCCATCTACATATTTAGAATAAGTTGAAATTATTAAATCATCATGATTTGGTTCCTTAATATGATCAATAAACTCATCTATAGTATTACAACGTCTTTTACAAGCTAAACATCTTGTTAGATTAAGAGAGAAGCTGTTTTCATTATCCATTTTTTACTCTTATTATAATTTTTCAATACATATAAAATGACTAAACTAGATAAACTTATAGAATTAAACAATCTAGAAAAACAAAACAGAAGAAATAGATTAGAAGATAAATTAAAACCAAGAATATTATGGTGAAATAGAAGAGTTATTTGATCCTCTAACCAAAACTATCAGTGAAACTGCTTCGCAGATAAACACAAACAATGAACGGAATCTAGCATTAAGTGAACAAACATTAAGGGCAATAGATTGGCAAAATCAAGAGTTAGATAAACAAACTAAGATGATTGGTGAAACTGCTTCGCAGATCGAGCAAGCTGGTTCCCAGTTTTATGAAACTGCTTCCAAGATTGGTGAAACGTTAAAGGGGATCATAAAGCAAACTCAAGATATAGCACCAGTTTATGTTGATACAAAAACAGCCAAACTTCTTCATGACATGGGGGCTCAAACTAATCCTCAATTAAAATTAGAACTCGTAGATTTACCTAGTAGGAGATATAAAATGAATGGTGTTGATATAACTCTAGAGCAGGGTGCATTTTTAGTTAGGAATAATGTATATGAGTTTTCAGAAGGACTTACTGATTTTCTTACTAAAACAATTGTAACATATGATGATAAAGTTGAGGAAGATGAAAACAAAATTAAAAGGTTTTTAAAGTATATTAGATATGATTTAGGAAAGGGGGATAAGAAAAGTGCTAGATATAGAACAATAAAACGTATAATGGAGGTAAGAGATGATATATTTGGCAGGGGGTTAAATGGCAACACAAATAATTTAGTAGAAAGACTAGAATTATTAATACTAGAAACAAAAGCTGGTCATGATGGGTTATATGATGAAATGCTAGATATATCTAAGCAACTATTATCTATGAATATTATTAATCAAAACCAACTAGATAATTTTGTTTTTAATTATGGTAAAAAGGTGAAACGATGACTACGTCCATCAGGGAACCTGCTTCGCAGATGACTATGTCCATAAATAAAACAATAGAAAAACAACAACAACAACTAGCTAAAGAAGTATTCAGTCCTCAAATAACAAATCTTAAAAGACAAAGAATAATACTACTATATAAAGATGAAACATGGTCAGCTGATTTAATTGATAAGTCATCTCTAAGTAAATACAATAATAATAATAAGTTTATATTAACAGTTATAGATATATTCACAAAATATGCATGGGCTATTCCATTAAAGAATAAATTTGGTTTATCTATAACTAATGGTTTTAAAATAGTATTAAGTGAACATCCACAAGGTGGCTCTGAACCTAGAAAACCAGAAAAGTTATGGGTAGATAGAGGTAGTGAGTTTTACAATAAAACATTGAAATCTTTACTTAAAGAATATGAAACAAAACTATATTCTACTTATAGTGATTTAAAGGCTGTATTCATAGAGAGATTTAATAGAAAATTATTACATATAATAAATAAACCTATGTTCATCAATGGCGATGGTAATTGGGTAAATATATTAAATGATGCTGTTGTAACATATCATATAACAATAACATTCACTCAACAATTAATATGACACCAGTTGATGCTTCTAATAATCCTGATAAATTTAAATACTATATCAGTGAAACTGCTTCGCAGATTAACTCTACCAAAGCAACACCAAAACTTAAAGTTGGTGATTATGTTAGAAATGCAGATAAACGTAATATCTTCTCTAAAGGTTACACTTCTAATTGGAATAGAGAATTGTTAAAAGTTATTGAAGTTCTAAAAAGACAACCACCAACTTATAAAATAGGAGATATTAATGGTGAGATTATAGAAGGTAAAAATTACGAACAGGAATTATTAAAATCTGAGTTTGATTTTGAATCTAATAATTAGTTTTAGAATCATTAAATATATTTCTTAAAATAAATAATGACAAGAAACAGATTCAATCAGGCTAAACACCAATCAACAACAACATCAACAAACAACTTATTATTAAGTAAGGCTCGTGGGTTATTCCTACAAGATAATGATAATATTGATATGAAGGATACGTATAAAATTACAAATGTACATCCTCCGATAGATGAAAAAGATGTTGTTAATAAAGAGTATTGTGACAATAACTTATTATCTTCTTCTAATAAAATAGACATTTTAAGTAGAAACATAACTGAACTAAGAAAGGGTGACTTTGGTAAAGTTACAACTAAAACATTACAACTAAATGAAACACAAGTTAATGAAGAACTATTAATGAGTTTATTGAATCAACAAATGAAGTCAGAAATACTGTTAAGTTTTGTAATGAAGTTGCTGCAGATAATATCTCTAAATATAATCAATTAAAGCAAGAATTTGATAATAATAAATTTAATCAGAATATAACTAACATACAACTAGATGAAATGTTTACTAACGGTCTGAGAGAAATGAAAGAATACAATAAATCTCTTAGAGGTGTTATAGTACAATATATAATTGTTATACTTTTACAAAGTAAGTTACTTGATAATAAAGAGAAAGATAGACTTGAGATGCATTATAGTTTTAATCAAGAAGATATAATGAAAGAAATAGAAAGAATTTTTACTAATGAAAATAAGCAAAGCAATGACCAATCCAACAGCACCGAGTGAGAAATTACTATATCCAGATTTATCATCAGTATCAGAAAGATTGATAAACGAAAAGATTCAAGCTAATAATAAATTTAACAACAATATTAACATTTTAAAAGATATTAGAAATTATTATGAAACTGAAACTAATAACTATAATAAGAAGCTAAGCAGATATAAGAATTATATTAACGTAGCTGAGATAACAGAAATAGTATTATCATCTATAGCAACAACTGCAACAACAACATCAGTTGCATTAACAGGTATAGGATTAGCTTATTCTATATCAACAGCTTTTGCTACAGCAACTGTTTGTGGTTCATTATCAAAAACAATTAATACTAAAATTAGAAATAAAATTTTGAAGTATTCACAAATGTATATTTTAAGTAAACAGTTTAGTGATAAGTTTAATAAACTATATACTAAATCAATGAATGATAATAAAATAGATAATGATGAATATAATGAATTTGTTTAGTTATTTGAAGAATATAAGAAGAACAAGAAGAATAAGTTGAGTATTTTTTTAGATTTAAGATATTAGTGCTGAGTAATAACAATGTTTTTAGTAATAATAATATTAGTTTTAACATTTATCGATAAATATATAATCATAATCATAGCTTTAATCATAAACATAATCATAATCATAATCATAATCAAATAATTATCTTTTCTTTGTACCTAAGTATAACCCTCTTCCTTTTTGTACTACTTTTATACCTTCACCAGTAGTTGCAAATTTAATTAAATCAGGTGTAGCCGCTAGAGCTGCTTTAGGGTTTCTAGATGCAGCTGCACTTCCTATTTTACTTGCTATTTCTAATGCTCTTACTCCAAAGTTAACTGTAGCTCTACCAACACTTTTAAAGAAATCTTTCAATCCCTCTGCTTCTATTGTTGCATCACTAACAGTCATTGACTTATTTCTCTTACGCTTAACACAATTACCCTTTAACATTTTAGTACCTTTTGAAGTAATAAAACCTCTTATGTCATTAGTACCACTATAATGTCTACCTCCAACACAATATGAATTAGTTTTGAACTTATTTAAAAGACTCATTTCTATATATAAAAAATAATAGAAGTTAAAAAGTATAATCCCTTTGTTGTTATTAAGCGTAAACCCAAGCCTAAGCCCAAGGTTAGACCTAAGCCCAAGGTTAAGCTTGAAGCTAGAGGCTTGGCTCTAGAGAATAAAAAGGAATTAGACATTATTTATGCTAAAGGTTTTGTTAATACTAATAGGAAATAGTTAGGTATTAACAAGAGTAACAATTAGAGCTGACTAGCTATAAATATAAGTATAAGTATATGGTTATGTATAAGTATAAGTATATAATTATAACAATAACCATATTATACTATAATTATAAATTATCGCTAGAGTTATATCTAAAATTATAATTATCGCTAGAGTTATATCTATGACTTAAATTATATCTATGACTCTAATTATATCTATGACTGAAATTATATCTATGATATTATGTCTACCATCTTATTACCAACACTATTCACACTAATAACCTTTCTAGTTAATACTAATGCATGACATATAACATCTGCAACTGCAGCACTAAATTTAAATTTAAGTTGTATTGGTTGTGGACCTATATGATCCCTTTGATATCTAGTATCGAATACATATATTCTATAATTACTTTTGAATGTTCTATGATTTATATATGGTTTTATATTATGTGGTAGCCCATTATAATCTTTATTAAAGCTAACAATCTCTTTAAAAGCCTCATTATAATTATTGGTTCCATAATTAATATTAATTCTATCCTCGGGATAAAACTCACTACCAATCTTACAATAACATTCAGTAACATTCATTATATCAAATGTACTTGCATCATGAGTTTGTTCATTAACATTATTATTTTCAAAACCAACTATTCTATATTGTGGTCTTTCCATACCACTTTCCATACCTAGATCAAACAAGAAGTTAGTAGCATTGGGTACTTTCTTATAAAATGTCTTCCTTTCATAATAACTAAAGTCTACATTATTCTTTTTATTTAAAAACTTTTGCACAATAATTCTTTTATCATTACTAGGATCAATACTAGGTACACACTATGATATATCTCTAATTTCTATATATACCATCATTGGCAACTGCACCAGGATAAGCATTAACTCTATATAGAGCTCTATCATTATTATTCCTTTTTAATATTAGTTTAAATCCTAAGCCATATATAATCTTTTCTAAATCATTTACGAAACCAAATAGATCACTCATCTTAATCATCATATACATATGTCCTCGTTGTGCAGCAATATGGTCACCTTTAAGTTGACTATCTCTATTGCCCTGATTTCTAACAAAACCACTCTCATATTCATCACCAGTACTAGTTAATAACTTATACATCAATAGATTAGGATGACAATGATTTATATATTCAATATTCCTACCAACACTAGTTTCAAGCTTAATTGAACTAAACAATGCCATCATACCATAATTAACTAATCTGATATTAGCATCATTAGCATATACACCACCAGCATCATCTGATACAACAAACTCTATCTCTAGATAGGAATCACGCAAATTTAAGTGATTCTCTTCTCTATTGAGTTTGATATTAATATTTGTATTTGTCGTATTTATTGTTGCTATATTATTAGGTTTATATTTTATAATCTTACTTTTATGTATATCATTATTATAACCATAAGTTGTATCCAAATTAAAATCCATTTTTATTAGATAAAAAATGACAGACAACTTGATTTTATATGAACTACAAAATATACACGAAGCTTTAACTAAAACTAAAGAAGAGCATACACTTAACTTTAGAATGATAAAGCCAACAGAAAAGTTTAACTTTAGTGAACCTATACTTAATACAACAAAATTACGTTTAATTAGATTATCTGTTTATAATTCGGTGTTTAATGTGAATAGGAGAAATAATCAATTCTTATATGCTAGTACTGTTATAGAAGATGATGAAGCTTTACCTCAGGCTCTTAGCTCTGACCCTAACCTTAACCCTATCTCTACCTCAAGCCCAAAGATTACATCTATACTTAATCATAATTATAAAGGTATCCCGTTGCTATATTCAACTATTACACCGGGAGCATATGAGTTAAATGATATAGCAGAATTAATAAAAGAAGAAACTGATGGTAATGTTACAATAGAACCTGATAAGAATACGATGAAATGTTTAATGGAAATAAAACAAGGAGCACTCAGATTTGATATAGAAAACTCACTAGCCTTATTATTAGGATTTAGAAAAATAATTTAGAAAAAAGGTAGATATAAATCTCAGAAAATTATTGATATTATGGCTTTTAGTACTATTAACATTCATTGCAATATTATATCTGGAGCTAAAGATAATGGTAAAGATACAGACATACTATATACTTTTAATCTAACAGAACCACCAGGTTACTTGATAAATATTATAACAACTAATATCTTATATCAAAATGTAACTAAAGATAGAATAGAATATATAGAATTTCATATTAAAGATGAGCATGGAAGACCTATAGACTTTAATGGTGATGTATTAAGTTTTACTTTACATCTAGTTTATTCTTTTTCTTTATGACTTAACTTAAACTAAACTACAAAATTTTCCTGTCCCAATTAATTCTTAGTTTACCATTAATATTTTTATTTTTAGTTATATCAATGACAATATAATTATAAGGCTCTTTCCATACCTTATTACATATATTAGCAAAATCATTATAACTAAGTTCAACATTATTAAAGAAATCTTGATATATCGATGCTAGGACTTTACCTCTCTGTTCAAATAAAATAAATAGATTACAGTTCTCTCTAACACTCTGCCTATCCAGAGAGAACAGGTTTTGATTAAGATATATCATATTGCAATTATTATGTCTACCTCTACAAAAGTATTCTTTAATAACTGGTTCTTTGGCTCTAACATCATCAAATATCATTAGTTTCTTTAAGTCTTTGGGTAGTTTATCGGGAGATGGTAAATCTTTTATATCTTTAATAAATTCAACATCTGCTTTTGGGTTTATTCTTTCTATACCATGGTACTGATCACCAGTAGGTCCAATGATGTATAGCTTATCAAAATATATACTAGCTAGAATTAGTTTTTTTAATAAGAATGTCTTACCACATTCACTAGGACCAGATATTATACATCTAAAGTTATCTGGGAATGCGGCTTCAGTAATTATATCATCATCATTTAACCATGAATATAGATCATCATTTGTATTAATAGCAATAGGATTTGTTTGGATTATATTATTTCTTGGGGGTGATATATTCCCCTGATCGGTGAAATCGCTTCTCGAATTATAACTAATTCGTAGATTAGGACTACTTCTCTGATTATAACTACTTCTCCGATAGACAATCTCATCGTTTTCATTATCATTAACAATATCATTATCCTTAACATTATCATTATCATTATTATTATTATTAAAACATTAAAATTATCATTATCATTAACATAATCATTATCATTAACATTATCATTAACATTATCATTATCATTAACACTCATTATCATTGAGATTGACATTATCATTATCATTATCATTATCATTATCATTATTAGCAACGCTACTTCGTAGATCATTATCATTATCATTATCTCTATCATTATCATTATTTTTATCATTAACATTATCATCAGCATTATCATTAACATTACAACTTAAACAAAAACACTCATTATATATTCCTGGATATTTACATCGATTAACTAGAATATTCAAAGCACTTTTAATTCTAAATCCTCTATCAATAATATAGATCATATATAAACAATACGCCCCACAATAAGATACATCATATTGTTGTATTCTTTCATTAGAGCCTAGATCAACATATTCTTCTAAAAATAAAGGTGGAGTTTCTACACCAAAACTATCAAAGTAATATGTTCGACCACCTTCTCTTCTTATAAGTAAAACCCAATGTGTACCTTCAGTTGGATGTAGATTTACAATAATGTTAGAGTTAGGATCCCTGATACTATCTGGAGTTTGATCTCTCATTACAATCTCAATTGGTGTTAGACTTATATCTTTACCTATATCTTTTATTCTGATAACACTCATAGCATTATTATCAATATTAAATTTATTGTTGAATTCCTCAAAAGTTAGGATGAGCATTTTTATATAATAAATTTATTAAATCTAAGTCTATGTCTAAGTCTAAATCTAAATCTAAGTCAAATCTAAATTTATTATATAAAAATGGAAACAGGTAGTGCAGTTTTTACTTTTAATTATAATAATTGGAATTTGTTATATAATATATGATTCAAGACCAAGTAAATATACAAAACTAGAAGAAAGCTTTGATGGATTTATGAATAGGAGTCTAGTTAGATTTGAATATAAAAAGTCACCATTACATACTATTGTTTATGGTGGAACTGGTACAGGCAAAACATATTTTATTAGACAATATTTAAAGTTATACTCAGTCCAAAACCAAGATCAAGATCAAGATCAAGATCGAGATCAAGTTCAAGATCAAGATCAAGATCAAGTTCAAGATCAAGTTCAAGTTCAAGATCAAGTTCAACCTCAATTTCAAGATCAAGTTCAAGATCTGCGAAGCAGTTTGGCAAACCACGAACAAAGTTCGTTCACTGATCAAGTTCAAGATCAAAGGTCCATAGTTATAGTTTGTAAAGATGACAGAGACTGGATAGATCCTGAGTCTAATAAGTTTTATACTGGGTTTAATAAATGTGATATAAATATGATCACAAAAAATAATATGCATAAATTTCAAAATTGTGTAATAGTACTTGATGATATGGGTGATAGGTTAAATAAGGATATAGGTTATTATTTTACTGAAGGTAGACATTATAATATTCAAATGATTGTAATGTGTCATAAAACAGCTCAAATAATTAATACAGCAAGAATGAGTTGTGATACTATTTATTTAACAACTTATAATGGACCTGATCTATTTAAAAACTTTAATGAGATATATATATATATGTGAACATGACTTCAATAAAATAATTAGTGAATTAAATAGTAACTATCATAATTATACAGATGGAATGTCAGATGAACTTCGTTATGGTATAATTAAATATAATAAAAAGGAAAATACTTTTATTATTACTAGTAGTAATAGAACAATGATATATGATTCAAGAGTTGATTTCCTTGATTTAAAAGCTCTTAGTTTAAAAGATGATTTAGAAAGAGAAGACAAAAATAAACTTATAGCATATATGAAACCACTAATGGTTAATGCAACAGATAGAAATGTTATTAATCATGATATTTATCAGTTTTATTTTAATAAACTTCTTACTTTAAATAATATTAAAATACAGAATGATGTTTTAACTAAAGATGATGATTATGGGAAAGGGTATGAAAATTTTATCAAATATTGGTGGAATCATAGGCGCAGGTTTATTTTTATTCAATTGTTTTTATCCTAATTCAATATCAAGAAATGCTGGAACTGTAGCGATGGGAGCAAGTACAATGTTGAGTAGAGTAAATACATTAGTTGATGTTGGATATGGAGAAGAGTTGGAAGATGAAACACGAAATACAATCTGCGAAGCAGGTTCCCTGATACAAGAGGAATATATAAATCAGTGTAACTGTGACTTCGTCAATGAAGAGATGGGAATTTTGAATAGAAAGGGAGGAGGTTTTTAAACAAACTATATATAAATAATGAAGAATTTAGAGAAGAGATTATAAATTTTGTTAAAGATAAAACAGAATTAGACCTTGATTTAATCTTAGATAAGAGATGTAAAACTAATACACTCAATACTTTGGGAAATAAATATTTAACAGAGTGTATCACATCTAAAGATAATACTAAAGATTTAATTGAAATCATGGCTAAATATTACCCTGTGAAGGATTAGGTAAATTTTATCTGCGAAGCAGTTTCACTGATAGTTTACCCTATTATGAATGCTTTTACAAGGTTTAGAGTGTAACTATAAATGTGGAAACATTGCTGTTTTAAAATATCATTATGAATCATTTCATAAAGATAAAACTGATAAATGTATGTGTGGTAATATAATATTAAGTGGTATTTGTGCTAATGATTTTTCTCCATGGGGTTGTTCTTTAAAAAATGAATCTAGTTCTAGTTCTAATTCTAGTTCTAACCCCAGTCCTAATTCTAATTCTAATTCTAATTCTAGTTCTAACCCTCGTTCTAGTTCTAGTTCTAACCCTAATTCTAACTCTAATTCTAACCCTAGTTCTAGCTCTAGTTCTAGTTCTGGTTCTGGTTCTGGTTCTAACCCCAGTTCTAACTCTAGTTTTGGTTCTGGTTCTATCTATGACTATAACTCTAACTCAGATCCTCACCCCAACCCTAACCCTAACCCTAACCTTAACCCCAGCTCAGAAGTATTAACTAGATGTTGTAATAAGTGTAATTATTTAAAACCACTAAATAATTTTGATGAGGGTAGGTATATATGTAGAAGTTGTACTACAGCTAATGTTAATTGTCCATATTGTACTTCTGTTGTGAGATATGATGGGATACGGGCTCATGTAAAGAAACAACATCCAGATATAGAATTGACTAGAGGATTTAGTAGAAATCTGCAAAGCAGGTTCCCTGATATAACTGATCGGTGTAACCGCTTAGTGGATAAAACAATTCCATTAGTTATTATCCAAACTGAGGAAATTTGTTCATGTAAATACTATAATTTTGTATCATTTCTTATTAATAATGGAATAAATATAGAAAAAATAAAAGAAAATATACATTTATTGAAAAGTATAGATAATTTGAAATAAAAATTATAAACATAACCGAAAAACGTCGGGCGAATTGCTCTCAAACGACAGGCGAGCGGTTGGCTTCGTCAGTAGCTAGCCACGGGGGGGGGGGGGGTGCACTGGGGGCAACACTGGGTGGGGGGGGGCAACAGCGCGGTGGGGATGGGGGTCAACGGGGGGGGGGGGGGTTCTCAACCTCCCAGAACCGCCCTTCACACCATAAGTATAAGTATAAGTCTCCAAAACAGTTTGAGCTGAAACAGAGCTGAAAGGCTCTAAGAGCACTTAATGCCCGCTGGGCGCTACCTGTTTATCCCGTTTTTGAGGACGAAAAGTCAAAAGCGTCAGACGAAAAATCGGTCAAGCGAAAAATCACATAAAAAAAAAGACCAACAGGACTAATATAATTGCTACAAACTTCGTTTGAGAGCAATTAAAAAAATTTAAAAAAATATTAAAAAAGGGGGATTCACTCTTTAAGAGCGAAAAAGAGCGATCTTTTCTACTGGGGATCACTCCGAATAAGAGTGAATCACTCTTTAAGAGTGAAATGTAAATTTTGCTTTGATTTTTTGATTTTTTGTTTTAATTTTGATTTTAATTTTAATTTTTATCAAATTTAGAGCTAATATATAGTAGTGGATAAAATAGGGTTTCCAGAAATCAGTAAAATTTGGCCAGATTCGACATGCGTGATTAGCGCTTGGAGAAAGGGTCAAATTTTGCTGGCGGCTGGAAACCCTGTTTTATCCACTACTTTCAGTGTCTATATTTGTGTATATCTCTTCTCATCTTGTCATTTGGCAGATAATTAGGTCAAAATAAGGATGAGCGGGGTCGGAACATTCTGTGCGGACGCACATTACCGAGCTTCCTTGACCAAGTTTCAAAACAAAATGGTTGTTCATCAGAAATAGTTCCGTTTTGAGCCATTAGGCTTTTTCATAAATTTGTTTTTAAGCAAAGTTTTATAAGAATTAGTTAGGAAAATGCGAACGAACACATTAGAATGTACTTTGTTGTTTTGCATATTAAATCAAGTGGCCGTTCTTGTTTTATTCTAGCAATTTTAGCTGGATGGTTAATGGTACTGAGCAATTTTAGGTAATCGTATTGATGAGTGATTTATACGCAATGGTATTAACTCGCGCTTTGTTATTTCACATGCCCAGATTTAGGCTTCGATTTATAGACTTTTAAAAAACCAGCAAAAGACGGTAGCCCCATTTTAGTGGACAAGTGGACTTTACTTCAACCCAAATAATTTTAAACAAATACAAAGTTAATAAACCTTTTCTTAGTGGGAGAGAAGTGGGATAAAATTGAAATTGATGTAAAAGGATCAACCTGTTGATTGGGTACATGTACATGGCTCTGCAGAAACTTGTCCAAGAGAGGGTTCGAGTCAGGTGAGACCATCAAGTCCCGCAGGGCAGCAGAGGTTAAGCCAGCTATTCGTAACTCCATGTAGTTATTCAGGGTGCATGTCACCTGTTATATACACAGTCTACTTATATATGTCACAAAGTGAGTAAAGTTACAAACGTTACCATTTGTGAAATAGAGCATGATAACAAACTTCATATATCGAATGGACAGGGACCGTGGGTTCTGGCGAGTGGTCAATAACTTTTTGAAACTTTTTTGAAACTTTGAATTAGTTCGATGTGTAGTAAAGAACAACAAAAAATCATGTTACTCTAAATCGGGAACAACACAAAAACATAGAAGTCAAAAAGTGCAGTCTATTTCCACAAAAATTTGAACCCTGAATCGTTTTTGAATATTTATACACGCAAATTTGATCTGTCTTAGCCGGTTAAGCTGGTATCCATTTAAGTTGTGTTTGTCCTCTGGTAGCAGTCCAATTGAAGTTCAAAAATTGTAAAAGCTTCTTTTCCTATTTCTAGCAGCATGTACCTAACGCTCAGAGAACATCAGTACTGATTCAGAGCGATCTAAGAGAAATTTTTATTTTCAGTACTGATTCAGAACGATTTCACAATAGTCTCTGTATCGATTCTGAAACCTTTCGGAATCAGAGAAAAATTCAGAATCTTTGTTTCTGGAAACCGTTTTTTATTAGCTTTTGGAACAAGATGCCAGCAACTCTAGCCTGATTCAGAGCCTCAATCAGAGCCTGACTCAGTCTTAATCAGAGTCTGAGTCAGAGAAAAATCAGAGTCTGAATCAGAGAAAAATCAGAGTCTGAATCAGAGTCTCATTCAGAGCCTGATTCAGAGTCTGAATTGGACAAATTCAGGGCAAAATGTGCCCTGAAGCAGACTCTGAATCAGTACTGATAACGTTCTGAATTTCGTTCTGAATCAGTACTGAATTTGACTCAGCGTTAGATACGGGAGATAGTTTGGTCTTAGTGTGGAGATTTTTAGCGTGGTCTTAGACAATTCAAAGCTTACGTATTTTCTTTGAAATTCAAACTGATAGTAACTTGTAGTTCGTTGGTAAGTTCATAATCACAGTAATTTATTTTAAGAGGTGTTTTCAAAACCGATTAAGAGCTTCCTTCAGCAAAGCGTAAAAAAGATTACATACTGTTGGTATTTACAATATAATTGTAGAATATAATATAAAACTCGCACTACACAAAAAAGCGGAAAATTTTGCTATTTTACAAGAAATATTAACGTGTTCCTGATACGTCGAAGTGTCATCTATTTTGAAATCTACTTATCTGACTAACTTCACTGCAGTGATTACCTCTGCACTCAAGGTTTATGAGAAATTCTTTTTTCAGCTGAGAAACTATGAAGCTGAGAAATTTTTACATTTGCCTGAATTAATCATTGATCTAAATAAGAATTAAATTTAAGGTATACTTGGTTGGGGACCTCATGGTTGAAATCACCTCTAAGTTTAGTCGATTCTCAGAAACTTAAGCCACGCAATTGAGTACTTGCCTTTTGTTTGTTCTTCAAAATTTCGTCCTCATCGACCCACACAATCGGGTTGATCGGAAAAAATTAGCATTGTCCCCACTCATTGGGAGACAAACGAGTTCGCGCACAGCAATAACTGGGCAAATTGATCTAAATTACTTTTCTTTCTTTTATTTTGAGCTTTTTTATGGTTTCTTTTGTTTATCCTACATTAATCAATGCAGTATGATCTGCAAACAGGCGCCCAGCCTCAAAGTTAGCGAAACATTTTTTTAGTCTGCTCGATTTCCCCTTTAAGAAAATAACTGTGAATCAAGATCATTCTATTTCATGTTCATATCTATTATTGAGTCCAAAAATTGGGATGGAATAATTTTTGTACAATATATGTAAGTAGATAGTTAGATAGTTCAAAACTTAACTCTATTTGGAACTCCTGTCTGGAAGTCCTTATATTCAATTTCTTCATTATTTAAAGTGATGTCTGCACAAAGCTCTTCTCTTTTCTTCACGAGGACTAGCTTGAACTTTTGTAGAAAGTGTATTTCTACTGCTTTTTGTGCAGAAATGTGGGTTTATAACGTGATAACACTGCTGTAGGTATAATTAGGTGATGGGTAAAATGACATGTAGAGAGGGGTAAAAAACAATTGATCACATTCGGGATCAATTACACTCTTCCACCCTTAATAAAGCGGCGAAATAGGGGTGCAATTTTGTAAAAAAAGAAACACTTAAATTCTGATCAGTATAAGAAAACACATTCAAATTACGTAATCAGAAGTGTATTTTAATGTAAATTTTACATGCAAAAAATTTATGTTTATAACAGTGAACGTACAATTTTGAACCAACGAATTTTAGTGTTGATCAAAATTTTTTAACAGATTAAACACAAGGCATGATCCCAGCAAATCAGATGCTAACGAATTTGAAACCATGCGAAGACTGATTGGTTGATAAATGAAAAAGTCTGGTCTTGATCTGTACTTTTCAATTTGATAAGCAATCAATTTACTTTTAAACTCTTTTTTTCTGTTCTTTGTTTCTTATTGATTCTGGTAAGGCATTCCAGTCCTTGATTGCTGTACGAAAAAAGCAGTTTTGTATTTTTTGGCCTTTGAACTTACAGTTCCAGAAAAGAGTTTTTGTTCGGCGTGATTGTACTACTGACCAAGTAGCAAACGATTGACCCGTTTTTGGGGAGAAAGCAGGTAGCTGGCCCGATTTAATTTTCCAAAAGTATAATAATCTTTTGGTTTCAATAAAAAGTTTTATAGTTGAAATGTTATGTTCTAAACTCAGTTCTTTTGTTGACTCAAATTTCGATCAATAAAAAGAAGCTTTCAAGGCCCAGTTGATTTATTATTCTATTGACAGTAAAAGATTTTTTCCAATCGATTGAATGACTACAGCAGAGTAATGAAGGTGACTCAAAACAAGAGCGTTCAAGATTAGTTTTAAAGATGATCTTGGTAAAGAGTTGCAAATTGTGTATATGGTTTTTATTCCAAGGGCCATTTTTTATCAAAATTTTGGCTTCGCTCTGGAATGTCAGTATATTGTCTCTATGAACGCCTACGTATTTGAATTCCTCCTTTTCCTCAACGATTTTTTCATCAATTTTTAGAAGTTCCTCAAGATTTTTTCTTGCGATTTTGCTAAAAACTATAAACTCAGTTTTTGAAGCGTTTAAACTCAGTTGATGTTCTTTGAAATAATTGGTTAATTTCATAGCACATGATGAGAGCTGGTTTTTGCTTTTTTCAATTGAATCGCTAGATGTGAAAATAACTGTGTCATCTGCATATTGAATTAGCTCTGTTTTGTTGTGAACTTGTTCATGCATATTATTGATACAGATATTGAACAAAAGAAGTCCTAAAACAGTGCCCTGAGGAACACCTCTTGCAACACTTAAACTGTCCGAAAAAAAATCATTTAATACAACTGACTGTACTCGATCCGATAGAAAACTACCAATTAATTTCAGTGCAGATGTGTCGAAGCCCAGATTATCAAGCTTGATGCTTAGCTTAGTATTTCATAGTTTATTGAGTCAAAGGCCTTGGAGAGATCAAAGAACGCTGCTGTTACAAATTTGTTTTTATCTGTTTCTTTTCCGATGAACTCTGTTGCGTACATTATTGCATCTAATGTAGATCTTTTTTTTCTTGAAAACATATTGATGTTTACTGGAAAGGCGATTAACATTCAAATAATCGTTGATTTGATTTCTCATGATGGTTTCAATCACTTTAGACATACAGGGGGTACTTGATATTGGCTTATAATTATTCGGTTCTTCAAGGCCAACTTTTTTGAAAAGCGGTATTATATGGGCTTTTATAAGGCATTTGGGAAAATATGATTCCTTTATGCTGTTGTTCACAATGTAGCTTAGATGGTGAGTAACAATAGGACTCGCATCTTTAAGAGCTCATGCGGGAATAAGAGATGGACCAAGAGGTTTTTTTTCACCAAGTGACTTTATAGCATTAAAGCATTCTTTTTCGGTGAGAAATCTAAACAAAAGTGTTTTCCAAGTATAGCGTTTTTGCTTTGGAAGAGTTTTCTCTGACCCGGAAAATTTACCAAGTATTAAAAACCTATAGTTCAGAAGATTGGATTTTTTCTTAGGGTCTGTGACATAGTCGTTGAACACATTTTTCAAGCATGTTATGTTCGGCTGAGTTTTTTTCGCGTTTCTGATCTTGTTAATAAGCAAGCATTTCTTCCTGTCGCTTTCAGC